>NC_080775.1:29209348-29515182 GCF_020826845.1 Diceros bicornis minor
CTTGGGGCCCATTTAAATACTCCAGTGATTGCTATCTGTGACATCAACAAAACATCTGGCCTGATGTTCCAGACTGAGAGCCCCGAAGGAAGAAGGAAAGTCCATATTGGAAAAGCATTTGAGATCCATGCTTACAATTCCCAAGAGAGACCCCTCCTCAAAGGGTCTTCTTTGGTAATATTTCTGAAATGACCCTGTGGTGTGTTTTCATCAGCTTTCACCTTCAGGATTAATAACCGTGCCATTCCTATCTTAAATGTCTTTTATAATTGTGTAATTACACACCTCATTTATCCAATTGTTAAGCCAAGAGACTGATTAAATATTAACAACTGCTTGGTTCTCGTGGTGTCATTAGTTGGAACACAACCCTATAATCGCAGGTAACACACGATGGTAATTATCCTTCACATTCACACTTAGCTGAAAACCCAGAGCAGTCAATCCGGATAAGGTTGCCTGGTAGAAAATGCATTGCCTTTAAATCCAGTTTTATCTCCACACTCTCGGAGCGAGGTGCATTTCAGCCCACCTCAGGGTTTTTAAGGGTAAACCTGCACGTTGCTGGGTAATGGCTGGGGGAGGGAGGTGGGGCAGGCGTAAGAAACAGCTCAATTCCCACGTATCCAGCCCTGTCCAGTCATACATCCAACTGGGCTTCAGAAGTTATAATGGAATTTTTACCAGAGGCACCAAGATGGAGAATCTGGTTGAGTGCGAGCATCCCTCATTTTAGAAAGTGGCGCTGAGTCCAGCAGAGTCTGCCTGTGTCACCCGCCGTGGGCCAGCGGCCTCAAGCTCTGGTCCTCGGGGGCCCTGCCTGGACCAGCCCTTCAGGCTGAGCCTCTGCCAGGCTTGTGAGAGGCCTTTTTGTGCTGGCTTCCTTCCAAACTGGCCCTTTCCTTCAGGCCATCCTAACTCTTCCCATTCTGGAGACCCTCGGCTCCTCCACCCACCTTTCTTTCTCTTCCACATTCTCTGATCCCTTCCAAGGCTCTCCCTCGCCCACATGCTCTGCTGACCCTCCCAGGCCTCAGAGCCTGTGCCTGGTGGTACATGTGGGTGGCAAGTGTGGAGCTGACGGGGGCTGGCTTAACACGAGCCTCAGGTCTTGGGTCAGCCTGGCTCTCCAGGCTGCGAGAGGCCTGACTTGTTTCCCTGTTTGGAGATGCTGCGGTCTGGGAACACAAAATCATCAAGACAAAGTACTTCTCAAGTACCTAGGGCGGCCCGGTGGGCACTCAGAGCCTCCCTGACTTCCCTTCCTGGATCCCCCACACGTTGTCCTCCTGGTTGAAGGGTAATGGTCTGTCTTCCTCCTGCCCCAGGCTGTTAGTGGTATTGCGGTCTCTGTTCAGACATCCAACCATGAGGGGACCACAATACTGGGGCTGATGGCCACTCTGGAACATTCCTACATCACAGTTCAGACATGGGGGGAGGACGACATGGCCTGTCCAGCCCCCAGGTTGGCCGGGGCAGGCTGCCTCCACTCAGCACAGAAGGCCGGCAGCGACCTCCCTTCTGACCCTGGAGTGGTCCTGATGCACATCTGGAAGGCAATTACCTTGAAAAGGATCATGACATCAAATGAAACATCCCTTTATCAATACAAAGGATGTGCTGCCATGCTCCGCTTGGCTAATAATGAGACAGCATTAATGAGAAAGAATTAGCTAATTATTGGTCAAATCACGTAAAAAAACAAAAAAAACACGGGGCCGGCCAGGTGGCATAGCGGTTAAGTTTGCACACTCCGCTTCGGCAGCCCAGGGTTCACAGTTTCAGATCCTGGGCGTGGACTTACACACTGCTCATCAAGCCATGCTGTGGCAGAGTCCCATATACAAAAAACGGGCACGGATTTTAGCTCAAGGCAAATCTTCCTTAGCAAAAAGATTGGCAACGGATGTTAGCTCAGGGCCGATGTCCCTCACCAAAAAAAACAAAACAAAACAAAAAAACCACCACTCTTGGCTGAACTTTGGGGAAATGTCTAGAAGGATTTGGGCTCATCTTGAAGATTTATTAATACATGGACATATACCGATGTGAGGAGAAAAGAGAAGGAGCAGATTATACAGAGCTGATACTGGTAAACAGATCTCCTACCAGGGTCGGGGTCCTGGATGTCAGGACACTGGAGAGGGGCAGATGGCTCCTTCCTCACAATGGCCTTGCCCGTTTGTGCTCATCTCTGGTACTGTAGACCTAATGTCTGATTGCTTCAAAAATTACCAGTGAGAAAAGAGGTTGGCCTTGATATTACATGTTAAAGACCTACTTTAGGTCAAGGAAGAAAATGCAAAACACAATCTCCTTTGTAAAAAAATCAAAACATTCTGTGTAGCAAATTTGGGGTTGGCATTTATTGCTCAGCAGGGCAGAGCTGTTTAAATCCTCCAAAGCAAACAGACTGGCAACAATCCCCCTGGGAAGAGGAGGCCCGTTTTCTTTTGACAACTCAATTGCTAGATCTTAATTATCCTGGAGGTTTTCGTTGTTGTTTGTTTATTTAATAGCAAAGTCAGGGAAAAAGTCAGATGGAGCAAAATTACACAACATTCAAGTCTCTAGGGGAGAAATGCAGGACATTCATGTTGTTTCTAGAAATCGTCTGGGGAATCATTAAAACTAACTTTAAAAATAAGGAGACTTGATCAATGGCCCCTGCTTGCTCATTTCTTCTTTGACAGCTTATCCAAGGATTTGCTCCTGCATTCCATCAGCCCAAAGGCAAATTCTGTTGGAAGCCTCTTTCCCCTTCTGACAATTAATACAGAGCTTTCATTTTCTGCTCCACAACTCCTTAGCTATCCACCTCTTAGTGACCATCCAAGTATCAAACGCTTGTGCCAGGGAGCAGGGCTTCCTTACCAGGTCCAGGCTGCCCTGGTGCTGAATAAGCACTCTGTCCAGAACCGCCCACGGCAGCCCCTGCCTTTGTGGATCTATCATTTTTCTTTCCTAATATGCGACCATTCCCAGGGAATGCTTTTTCACAGCTGGCAGTAGACATGCGGCGCCCAGAGGCGCTGAGCCCCAGAGACCTGACGAGCCTGCTTGAGCCATGCCTGAAAAATGTGCTCATCCTACGCTGGATTGGGGGGATATGCACGGGTTTAATTGGTTCTGACTTCAGGATTCAGATCATAGTTTTCCCTGGAGGTGTGCGTTACTGGAAACAATATTACCAAAGCCAGGTCATTTCTAAACTGCTGAAATTAATCAAGTTCCACCATCATTTGTAATGGGAAAACGTAAGAGGGCATTCGAACATTTAATTACAATATTTTGTAATTGTTAAATCACCAGTGACATTACAGAATGCTTTTGGTGACCAGATACATGATGTATTTCTGTGGGAGAAGGCAGAAATGCTCAGCCAAAATGAAGTAATTGTAAGCACCTTTTCTCCTCCTTAATCTTCCCCAAAAGGGACCAATTCAGATAAATAATTTGACTTGATTGTTTTTACTTTGTAAACATTTCAAAAAAAAATCTAGGATAAAGGTGAACACAAGTCAGTTGGTAATAAAAATGCAGGCTCTAATTCTTCTTGGATGACAGATGAAATAAGTTTAATATATTCTTGCGCTGTGGAAAACATGGAACGTTTAAGACTGCAAACAACTGAATTCAATTAGCAGACTTTGTTCAAAACGGCTTGGAGAACTGGAGGGCGAGGAAGCCATATTACCCCATCGTGGAACTAGGAAAACCTTGCAGTTCACGGCGAATTTGAGCAGGTAGAGAAACAATGTAAAATTGGCCCCTGTGTTTTTCCATCCAGCCATGTCTGGCAAGCAGATCCACTAAGAGATTCAGCTGCTAATGTTTTCAATCCCTCACCTTACATAAGCCTTTAATTCATCAGAAAGATATAAAAGTAGAGAAAACACATTCAGTGTTGAAAGATGGACTACTAACTGCATTGCTCTCAAATGTAAGTAAATCCCGATGGTAAAGTTCAATTCCAGATTTCTCTCCACTAATAAATCACCCTCAGCAATTGTCAGTGGGCCCCGTGCCCTGCTCACCACCTCGGAAGAGCTAGTCCCTGTGAGAAACCTGTCCTGGGCTAACTTTCTGAGTTGGTGATGTTTTCTCCTTTGAGAATGGAACATCCACTCGTTTTATAGCAGAGTGGGCCTTTGCCCTGGTGTTCAAGGGATGTATTTTTGTTGCTTAGCTTGGCCATTACTTTTACAGCCCTGGAAACGCATAAATAGTGTGGTTCACACATTTAATTGCTTCGACTGGTCTGAGTGGGAACCCTGTTGGTCACCTGTGCTGCGTACCAGTCCTTTCCTTTGTTTAACTCGTTGTTAATCAAGTTCCATGAAAGAAACAGCACAAGGCCCTCGAGATTGAGGAGCACAACTTAGGAAACCAGAACCCTTAGCAGGTTTCCTCAACCTGGATAGCGATTGTGGGACGATTCCAACAAAGCCATTCATTGGGTCTCATTGAGCCTGCATTTTATTTATGAGAATTGAACCACCTGTGCTCCCAGACTGAAAGAGTGGAAAATCCATGGATTGACAACATGGTTTAAATAGCATGGGCCTCACGTCTGCCCCATCCTATTCTGTGGGCATACCCGGCGAGCCAGAGACGGGAGGGATGGCTGTGCAGTTTCCCACCTGTGAGTGGGGGCCCCCCCACTTTCATCCTGGGAATGTGCAGGTTGGTTTGCTTTTCAAATTTCATTCCCAGCCCCCTCTCTCTTAATTAATAGTACTGTAAACTTGCATTTTGCATATGATCTGTTAGATACCACGGCACTTGTACTTTGTAAACATCAGTCAATAGCACTGTATTCACAAAACCCAGGGTATTGTGCTTCGTGGGTGGAGGTTAAGTGTGACAGTTTATGACTTTGGCCTTCCTTCTGAGGTTGGAACTCAACCCATCTGAAGGTACAACTCCACTCGATGCTCCTTTGTGTGACTCATAACAAGAAACAGAACCGTGCTCCCAAATGGCGAAGGGAGCAGTTCCTGTTGGCATTCAGGGTGCTGGGCAGAGGAGGGCCTGCGTATCAGGGTGCAGTCAGGGGAGGCGGGGAGGGAGGTACAAGGGAGGTTTTGCCTGGGAGGGAAAACCAACACTCGCTGTGGTGACAGCCCTCGGATGGAGCCCCTGAATGCAGCAAGCCCACCCGGAAGTGGTGAAGGCGGCACAGAGCTTGCAGGCTGCTGGGAGGACTGAGTCCGGAGTGGTGTGGCTCCCAGCGCCTTCCCACCAAGCTTGACTCCAGTTTGGGCAGAAAGAGAGGGTAAAGGAGGAAGAAAAGGTCACTGTGAGAAATTGAGGCCTATCTCCCAGTTTGGGGCCCAATGAAAAACTGTGTCCCTGCTTGAGGAGGAGGGCTCAGCCTAGTGTGATTGGTGTGGAAACACAGCTGGACCTCTGAGGGAATGGCTCCGTGTTTAGTGACCACGTGCAAGTGGTCAGATGAACAACTGGGCAGATGGAGAGGGGCAGCCAGCAGAGCAGAGTCGGGTCAGCCCCTATCACTGGAGGAGAAGGCAGCTTGGGCTGGACTGGGAGCGGGAAGGCGAGTCCGCTCTGAGGTGGATCTCAGAGCCAGAGATGAGTTATTTTCATCCATATTCCCTGGATGTTCAGGCCTGTGAAACCATGGTTACACCACAAATATTGGTTTAAAAGGGAGAAATAAGATAGCCTATGGAGGATTGTGGGGGACAGATTTTCTGCATGCTTCACATTCAACAGACTTTTGAGTGGTTGTTGATCTTTTCTTTGTCTTATTTTAATGGTCTTCTAGAAGCATTGTCCATTTATGACATTTTCTCCAAGATGGTGATGAATCTGACAGAAAATATTGGGATGACTTAAGAGCTTGCTGCTGGCTGCCTCAGCACCAGCGTCAGACTGCGCTTAGTAGGAAATTGGTAGGTGTTGGCTAATGACTGGATGCGACTGAGACTGCAGTGCTGCCGAGTGTGGAAGGTTTAATTCAGGCCTCACTGTGTGGCAGAGCCCACTCTCTTTACCGAAGACTAATGCGGTCCATGCAAATAACCTGCCAGCCACAAGGCGTAGAAAGAGAGCAGTTAGCCTGTTTTCCTGAAATATGGTCAAACACACTTACTTCGGGAGAACCAGCTCTTTCATCTACCCCCTCTATCAGCTTTGCCACCAACTGAAATTCAGTGGTTTCTTCCTCAAGTTAAGACTATTAATGCTGGAGTGTGCTGAAGGTCTAACC
The DNA here is from genome assembly GCF_020826845.1 of Diceros bicornis minor. Lineage (NCBI taxonomy): Eukaryota > Metazoa > Chordata > Mammalia > Perissodactyla > Rhinocerotidae > Diceros > Diceros bicornis. The sequence goes on from NC_080775.1 coordinate 29,215,587, forward strand.
AAACCTATTGAAAGTTCTTTGTTACACCAGAAGGCCTTTGCTATTTCTGAATGGATTACCTGTGACACTGACAGTCCTGCAGCCCCATACACTCCCTTATCCTCAGAAGAGAGCAAATCTTGGGTTGCAACAGCATGATGTCCTACCTACTGTCTCAAGTCTTTAGCAAATCGCTCAGTCTTGGGGCCCAGAACTTTCTCTTTTGGGACTGGCAACAAGGAGGCCGATTACTGTCCATTATAGCAACGGATTTTGTGATGTGGAAATTTTCCCAGTTGTGACTGGACTGAAATCCCCAGTTAATCCCACAGGACCCAGAAAAGCATGAGTCCTTTGTGAAACTGGAGTAATCTTACCATCTTCAACAATAAAGGCCCTCAGAGTTCTAACGACTCTTACTGTAATTATTATTTTCCATGAAGACGATGCCCATGTTTGAAGTAGTGTTTCAGTGCACTGATGAAAATCACAGCAAAATGAAAACATCCAATTGTTAGCTAATACCAATTTCCTTCTGTCTTCTCTCTTAGGGCCTTTTGTTATCAATGAGAGAGCCAAATTCTGTTCTCCCATCCATGCAAGGGGAACAGTACAGCTTAGAGGCAGCACCTCCCAGATAAACCCATGTGACCGGAAGTCCAGAAGGTCTTCTCCCAACCAGAGCTGCTCTGTGCCAGGCTGGCTTTTCAGGCCAGTGACCCCCAGCGTGGGTGTGCTGGCCGTGCGGCTCTCCACGTGAACACGGGCACGCAGGAGCTGTGTGTTGATTTGTGAATCTCCCTGGAGGACCTGTGAGTAGTTCCATCAACGCTTTTTTGGCTACCTGGGACAGAATTAAGCTGCTATAAAAAGGGGAACCAGACCTATTTTCTTCAAGCCTACACACTAAAATAGAAGAAGAGGGACCTCTGAGGAATACACACAGGAGGATGTGAATTAACTAGGTGTTACCTTTGAATGGTTTGGGCCAAGTGACAGCTATGTGAAAAGCAGAATTTTCTCTTCACAGTGGCCCTGGGTATCTGATGTGGGAGGGGGCAGTAGCATTTGTCTACATCAATTAGAGACTTGGTCTAATTTCAGAATCACTCCCTGGAGAGATGATGGAAGGATAAAGATTACTTTGAAGTCCAAGAGGCCCTTGCTCTGGCCATGTTCTACCGCTGCAACCCAGTTATCTTGCAGGCCTGGTGAATGGTAGAACATTTAACAGGAAAGTGAGGCTGAGAGGAGGAGAAGGAGGGGTCATGCCCATATATTCAGAAAGCTGGCCCAATGTGGGCTTCTTAGCAAGAAGAGGGAAAGGAGTGGGTGGAGGGTAGAGGAAGGCTATTGATTCGAATACTGACAGAATTTGCATCTTCTTCAGAGGGCTCGATTTCTGCCATACCATTTTCTTTGAATTAGAATGAGAAATGAGAGACAATTTCAAACCCAACCCAAACCCAAAGAGTTGGTAACTCTAGTCAAGGGAAACTTTGAAAAAGGGTTTCAAAACTTGGCAGTTTACTGGGGTGAATCCCCAGCTGGGCAGCAATGTCTCTTGGTTCCTAATCGATGGCCTTGCCTATCGAAACACCTAGGGCGTTTCTGGAGAGGCACCAAAAGGCCTTCTTATTCGCCACAAGGTGTTTGAGATTTCCGAGCATCGGTCATCCCTTTGGCTCGAGGTCACCCTTCAAAAGGTCTATAAATGCAAATTTGAGGGGGGGAGATGAGAGTCACCCATCAAGCCCCTGACAGCAGAGACCTGAGGGACCAGGTGATAGCCCAAAAGGCCAGGATGGGATAGGGGAGGGGTCAGAAAATCTAAAGTCTATAGCAGTATATTTCAGATTGTATTTGCTCATTAGAGGGTCATGAAATGAATTTAGTGTGAGGTAGCCAGAATTAAAAAAGAAATCAGAACATATCAAAATGCAGTGTGCATTATTATGTATACTGTATTATTTTTATGCAATCAAACTTTTGTCCTGATTGTAGGTATCTATGTCTATGTACGTATGCATGTGTGTACTGGGCTGGAAAGACGTCTTTCTCCCTGTGGATCCCTGTCTGTGCAGCACTATTAGGCAGCAGGGGCTCAGGTGAGGAAACGCGTGTGGGCATCAAGGCTGAGGGGTAAGATGAATTTTCCCTCCTTCACAATTTTGCTGAGGCCTTCCCAAAAGACAACAGCACAGCTACGGCTTAACCTGAAGACATTTTTTCAATTGGAAAAAAAATAAAATACAGCAGAAACGTTCCAATAATGCATGAGTAAGTGTCCCTCTTTTCCATCTCCCAGTACCCCTTTCCTGAAGTGACCTTCCAGAAATTTTCTGTGCATATACAAGCACACATCTATCCTTTCTCTCCCTCCCTTTCTTCCTCCTCCTAAAAAGCAAATGAGAGCACACTATACATCCTTCTGTACCTTGTTTCTTTCACACAGTACATCCTTCAGCACATAAAGTACTACTTCAGTCTCGTACTCTGCAGCACGCTATTCCATCCTATGGTGCACTGTAACTTTATTAACCAGCTACGATGGACATTTCAGTTGTGTCCAGTCTTTTGCTTCTTATAAACAATGCTGCAGTGAACATCCTCAGACATCCTTCTATGCACTCTCGCAGTAATATCTACAGAATCTATAGGACAGTTCCTAGAAGTGGAGTTCCTGGGTTAAAAAGTCTGTGCATTTTAGATTTTGATAGACATTGCAACCTCATTTATTCCACTGAGGTTGTACCAAAATATTAATGGCATTTTGCTGCCTGGACACTGGAGCCAGGACCGTCACCACTTATAGTGTCCCATTGCACCTTCCATCATCAAAAAGCCCCTCAGGCCACGTCTTGCCATGGTACTTCCGCCCTCCTGCTTCCTCCACCCCACCCTTTATTTCAAGAAATAAACACCATTCAAAAGACTTATTCTTCTTGGATAGTTTAACTTTGCTTGGGTGTAACCATTGTCAAAAAGGCTTGGTTCAATGAATGTCTTATGAAAAATGTAATGGTGCTGTAATTTGGATTAGATTAGGAAAATGCACGTTTTAGTTTCCCAAGCAGACTCATAAATATTACTTCCAGATACAGTCAGAGCTATGGGATGGTTATACAGCTCATATGTTTGAGTCACCTGGATCCCTTCCATGGCCAAATTTTTATAGTAAGATCTGCATTACAACTCAGGCAGTAATCAGATCAAGTTCAATGCTCTGTTTCTGCAAATGCCTACAGAACACCTGGTGGTCTCCTTGCAGCTCCTGGGTGGAGATTAAATTCCTATTTAATGACAGAAGGTAAAATCTTTTAGTTTTTTGAGTTGTACTTAGTGGATGTTTGATTTATCAAAAAATGATCTATTACAATGCTAATGCTTACAATTTTGCTTTTGGAACATACTAAAAGAGACAATATTGCCCTCTTATTAGAGGTGAATTCTTTACTGCTAAGCTAATCAAGGGGTGGGGGCAATTTTGAAGATGGGAGCAAGTTTCATTAAAAAAAGAAAAAACTGTTTAGCTTCACATCAAAATTAGAGCAAGTAACTTTTACTTCTCCTTTAGTTGTCACATTTGGTTTCCTTCAAAAGATGGCGATTTGTCCAAGGGTTAGGCAACATACCAAAATATTTTCACACTTGGGAGTATGGGAAATGTAATGTTCTACTAATGTCTAAAATATGCTTGCAAAACCGTGGTTATAGTTTTATTATGGGGATAACCATGACCAAATATGAGCTATGATAAACATTTCACCTCCAAGAGGAACAATCCTGAAGAGGTGGATATAGCTAAAATATATACTGGATTGCACCACAAGCCTAGATAAGCTGCTGACTGTCCAATGTCAGAGAAGTCAGTATAAAGTTGAAGCTAAAAACCTGTTCTGCTAAATCCCAGTTCATCCTTACCAGGGCACTTTTTCTCAGCTCAGTGGAAAAGGGAGACTATAAAATACATACCTAAGAAAGCATGCCAGCAGCTTGAATGGAGCACACCGGTCCAGATCTGAGAATGCTAACAAACAAAAGAAGTCGAGCATTTACTGCCAACAACCATGTCACTGGAGCCACAGAACACTGGAGCCGCGCAGCTGGGAGGCGGGAGCGTGGAGCCAGAGAAGGCAATGGAACGCACCCAGGTCTGATTATTTACAGCCTGCTGATGAAGAGACAACTTTCCATATGAGGAACAGCTTAACGGAGGAACAGTCAAGCTAAATCAGGAAGAGGTCCAGAGAAAGAGAGCAACAAAAGGGGGCATGAATAAAAATGACAGCTAATAAAACAATACAAATCTAAAATGCTGTAACTTTCAGAAATAATTTAGGGCCAAGAGAAAAGAAAAAAATCTTGTTTTGCTGGCTTTGAGACGATTTTTCAAGAAGCAAAAGACATTAAGCAAAATGAATGTGCTGAATTGAAGACCAAATTTGCCTTGATACCTTCCTAGCTATAAGTTTGGTTGCTCCTCAAGCTGGATTTATTTATAAAACGGGAAGTGGCAATTTCGTTCATATTTAGCTAATGTATACATTTTTTCAACAAATATTTATTGTGCACTATTCCACGTCAGGTGCTGGGCCCTCTGGGGCTGCGTGCTGAACAAATATACAGTCCTTGCCCTCAAGAGGCCTGTAGTCTAGCGCTGGAAGCAGACAAGTCCATTGTGAAGGTCAGGACATGGGGGTGGGCGCTGTGGTAACAGCTACGTCAGGGTCGGGGGACAAAGGAGGGACCACTGCAGGGAGGAATATGAGGCCCAACGTGGAGCCTGGGACAGAAATAATTTAGTGCATTTTGCTTTCTCTGTTAATTAAATAGACACCAAACCTCCATGCAATCCAAATCCCACTTTGATTATTTAAAAATTAAAATACCCTTTTTATGCAAAGATGCAAATTTCTATGGTTCTCAGTAGAGTTTTCATCCTTGAATTCTGGATTTGAGGCTACCTCAGCTGTTTTAAATTATCTTTCTATAATATAACATATCTCTTCTTCCAAGTCTGGCGAAAAGCATAATAAATATCAGCCACCAGTTATTACGTGGCCCAAGTGTGCCAGACATTTTGTGTCTCATCCACTCTTACAATGCCTTGAGGTAGGATCATCATGCTTATTTCACAGATGAGGGAACAGAGCCTTTGAAAGGTCGCTCTGTCAAGAGCACATGGAGTAAGCATCACACCACTTCTACACCTGCCTTTTTTGGGTTAAGTATGTAGGTTGGGACTGTTCCAACATGTCTACACCCAAAGGAGGCTTATCAACTAAGACCCACTGGCTTATCAATTTGAGCTATTTTCAAGGTTACTTGAGCCTTATACTCCCTCTTTTCTTCCTCCCTCCCCAATTAGAGTCCCTCTTCTGACCATTCTCACTGAAGAAGTGCTACTATTAAGAGCCAGGAACTCCTTATCTTAGGTGACATTGGGGCTGTTCAGTTGTGAGGCATGGGAGTGTTTCTAGAAGCTGAGAACTGTAACAAATATTTGATTCCCCACAACACATACACACAGGCATCCCGTGAGGTCTCTCTGCACTGCAAGTTTTCTTCTCTCTTAAAAAGTTTTCTTAAAGATGAGTGCCCATCCCCCGCCCCCATAGATCAGTGCCCTGATGAGCCTGATGAGAAGGAGATCCAGCCAGGGCACTTAGTCATGAGCCAATCACATCTTCTCCCTACCTTTGCTCTCTGTCCCATTCCTCACGCTCTACTTTCCAGAGACTATGTCCTCACTGCAAGATGTGGTTAAACACTGGCCTCAGGCAGGTGTCTCCACGGCCTTGGGGACTTCACATTTTCCTTTACGTGCTGAGTGGAAGCATTCTATCTCAACGCCGTTGTTTCCATACATTCCCCAGACCACTCCTCTCCCCTTTCCCACCTGGCCACTATTTCAGAAATACTGCTTAGCATCTGAGGACTGAGTGGTCTATGAATTATTTTATAGTTTGAATTAAAGTAGTATTCTTGGTGTCATTTTTTAATGTCCTCAAGACCAATCTTCCCCAAACTGGGTACTGCACTGAATGGTAAAGCTGTTTTATTACTAACCCAATTCTAAAAATACCAAACAGTGGAGGTCTGATGTTGTCTCTTTGAAACAGGATAAAATGTGATCAGTTGATAAACCACGGCAAAGTCTTTCAGAAATTTCTATCCTTACCCTCTTATTCTCAAATTTATAAAACAATTTGTAAAAAGCCAAGGATTCAGTCTTCCCTTTTTGTACTATTTGAGCCAGATCGTGCCTATGAACACTTGCTTCTAAAACTAGACACTAAAAAAGATGACTTAAGACCCACTAGCTTATCAATTACAATTTAGTTCTTCCTCTGTTTAGGTTAACTTCGTTTAGCACAGTAAAATGTTATGATGAGACCTGGTCCTAGCTTCAGGCAAACAGAGCTGGCCACATACACAGTGCTTTCATCCAAAGGCTGAAACTTTAGTAGGATGACTGTGTAACTCCCCTGTTCTAAGAAAACGATTTTGCAGCCAGGATGGCCAGAAACGTCAAATAGCAACTTTTCTGCTTCGAGGTAATTTCCCAGGAATTTGAGAGGCAATCATTTACTTTTGACTTTCAAAGAGAACCTGGGCTTGAAAGGCACAGTTGCATCTAAAATTGATCAGCTATCAACAACCCACTGAAGTTCCTTGGGAGGGAGGGAAAGTAGTTGAGACACCTAGACATCTGGACTGAACTATCTAGTGCACTTTCCAGGTTGTAAATTTTCTGGCCCAAAAGACTATTTGAAAATAACTTTTTACCAAAGAAGTAGATATTTTTATTAGCTGAAGTACTAAAGAATTTTTGATTACTGTGATATGAAACACTACAGCTATAAGACTTACTAACATCTAGTCTTCAAGGCAATGTGCATTTATGAAAATAAAATTTTAAAAAACGTTAAGTCCTGAAAACATAGATTTTAAATTATGGTGGAATAGAACCTTATTACATATACTGCTCTAAAGCATATTCAAATAAAGCAGAGAATTTGATAAATATCAATATACTATGGTTGAGACTGAAATGGTTTTGTCACCTGGAAATTTATCACATTTGTCGATCTACTTAAACAGAAAACATTTGAACAAAAAGGACACACACACACTCAAACACACGTTTTTACTGAAAACTATTTGAGGAACAGCCTAGAATCCTTTATATTTCAATCTCCCAAATTTTGATCTTTTTACATATTTATTCTGAAATAAAGTCTAAGACATTAACAGTACACAGAATTTTAAAATAAACTGCATATGGTTAGAAAAATATCAAGAGCATAGATATATTTCATAAGAAAATAAAACTATGTACAAACATCACTTCTGCTCATTAGTGCTGATCTTGACTTGTTTGAATTTTATAATTAAGCACCACCATAAATCACAAAGCTTCGAGAGAAAGGTGATCTCAAAACTCTTTAACCTCCCTCTTGCCCCAATGTTTCATTTTCCAGTTTCAGTGGAAAGTTCCCTCACTCCCTGGTTAGAAAGTGCATTTAAAATCGTCCAGAGTTTGGGAGGGTCCTCACAATTGTGCTGTTGTTCCCAGTGGAGGAGGAGTTCCTCTTTCCTTCCCAGAGTCTGTGCACAAAGGATGCAGTGAAGGCCCGACTGGGACCGAAGGAGAACGGGGTGGGGGCCGGGACACTCAGGGCCCTGGGCCTCTTCCCTCGGCTCCCTCGGTCCCGGCTGGCCGCCTTCATTTTTCCTGAGTATTTCCACGTCACTCTGGTGATGAAGGTCGAGCTGCTTTTTCAGTTTAGGCAGTGCCTGTAATTGCTCGTCAGAGGGACAGTGCGCGGCCAGTTCTCTTCTGGCAGGACGCTGTCTCCAGTGAGGGGCAGCATGCTTAACCAGTTCTTCCTGGGCTCCTTTACTTCCTAGTGAGACCTCCTCTTGTAGCCTGCCCTGAATTTCCTCTCCGTGAACATAAAGCAAATGAAACTTGATTTCAGCAAAAGACTGAGCAGTGATCTGACAGCGGCCACATTTGATTTGTAACTTGACTTCGTCTGCCTGGTTTAGAAGGAGGTCTTCTTCCAGGTTTGACTTGTTTTCCCTGAAAAAGGGGAAAAGAGCCTACATAAGATATCGTAGAAAACACAATTGGAACTTTTCCTTTCAGCTCTTAGGCTTCAGGGATCTAAAACACACCCAGTGATGGGAAGTTCAGAGGATGGGGTCAACAGAGAGGGCATGGGACGCAAAGGCCACGGGGAACACCAACTTGCACTCCTGCTTAGGGCCACACATTTCTCAAGCTAGCATGGTCCATTTAGTAAAAGAGTGTTTCCCTTTATGCATCTCCCCAGAGAAGCTAACTATTCTTTGGTTGCCACAGGAACAGGTGTAATCACCATGCGAGTCGGGGTGCGAGTGAAGCACTGCAGGAACACACTGGGTTGGGTTGAAGGTAACTGCCCCACACCATCCACTGCTGCCCTCCCTAACCTTGAGCACCGGACGCAGTCTAGACATTTTACCTAAAAATCAAAATGCACTACAGGAAAACAATTAGGAAGTGAGATTTCTTTAGAAAAACAGAGAAACTCCAGAAAAGCCAGGAAGAAATAGGACAGGCACCCCTTATTTATAATGAACATGACAGAGTGAGCCAAAATTGAATAGAAAGTATTTAGAACAATTAGGACAATTAAGAACGACAAGGGACAGAGAATGCAAAGTGTTGGAAAATGTTTAATTTTCATGATGCTGATGAGAGTCCATTTCAGTGAAACTCCCTCTGTCACCTGGTGGAAAGGACAGAGTGAGGGCATTTCCCTGGGTTACTTATTGCTCTAGGACCTGCCCGCCAGGCTTTCCGAGTACTTCGCTTGTTTCTTTATGTGCTAGGTAGCAGTGCCTGCATAAGGGAATGACACAGGAAAAAGTGAATCTGGCCTTATGGGAAAAAGAAGGCAAATGCAGAGGGTCAGGTCTGGGCACCTTAGGGCATGGTCAACGCAGCAGACCCACGCTGAGTCCCCACCATGGGTCACACCATGTTCTGGGGCAAATGATGCTGATTAGACAGAAATTCTGTGGACATGATTTTGGGGAAAATTACTTGTAAAGAGTACTGGAAACTATATACAATATTTACAATTTCATATTTCAGACGCAAAAATAATCTGTCACCCAATTGTCCCCAGCATACCTCACACTGGCATTTGTGCCCTGGCTTGCAGGGGTTAGAGTAATTAAAAATTATGACTGATCAGAAACCAGAGAAATGAGATCATTCTTCACAGAACTAGTGGGAAGAGGGAGCTAGCTTATGAAATCTTAATCTGAGGGATGTTTTTACAAACTCATCTTTTTGAATATGAAATCTTACTCTTTTCCCCAAATCTAAACAGACTTCTTTGCCAGGCTGCCATTCCATTAGCACTCACCTCTCCACTGAGCCCTCCAGCCCTCGCACATTCACATCTCTGTTCTTTGGCACGTCCCCTGGCTGCGGTTCACTGGAGGAGGGCTCGGTGCTGATGACAACTCTATGCACTTCTTTTAGATGGCCAAAATAGACTCTGACGTGACCAAACACTTTTGCACAAAATTCACAGCACACGAGTTTCTTCAGCCGGTTCTCACTGTGATGGAGTTTCATATGTGTGCTCAGGCTGCCAGAACGTACGTACGCCTTGCGACAAATCCGACAACTGTAAGGCCGTCTGTTGGTGTGTGTATTCATGTGGTCTCGAAGGTGCTGTTTGAACTGGAAGTGGTGGTTACAGACGTGGCACCTGTGCCAAGGCTTCTTAATGCCAGAGAATCCACTGCGGAACACAGAGCCGGCCTTAGGGGAAGGGCTGTCATCCTGCTTACAGCCGAGATATTTAGGAGTGAGTGAATTATTTAACAAAACGTCCTGTCCTGTTCTGCTGAGCGTTTGGGATTCCAACGTAGCTGCAGGAGAAGCCAGGGGAGCCAGAGCAGGCATGACAATGACAGGTTTAGGCATAATGCTACGGTATTTTTTCATAGTCCCAGGTTTTTGATCTCTGGATTCTTGGGGATCGTTTTTTACTCTTTCTTTACCATCTTTACACTTATTAATGATACCCTTCCTCCTTTTTCCCTGAAGTGCCAAAATTTCATCTGGTACCTTTCGTTTTCTTCCTCTTCTCTTTGCTACCCCACTGTTGAGTTTTGTTCTGTGGTTGAGATCGAGTTTGGTGGCCAGAAAAAAGGCACTTTCACAAGGACTCTGCTTCAACACCTGTGGAACAACTATCTTGTTGGCCATTTTGGGGGCTGCATTCAAGCCTTCTGCAATGGAAGCTGTCTTATCACAGTCTGCCCTGAGCCCAGGGAAAGAAAAATCTGCGATGCTCACATCTGATTCACTTTTGTAAACCTCCGTTGTCTTCATTCTTGAGTAGGGTAAGATTGGCAGTTTCCCTTTGGGGACTGAAGAGATCAACTGAACTGCATTGCCAAAAATGGCTGGTGATAAATTGGTCATGGCTTTTGCAAGATCAACTTGTTCTTTCAGTTTTTCACTGGCAACAGCAGAAGGTTTACTGGATGTTTTCTTGTTGGCAAAATTTGCTTTCCCCGAAACCTTCGTGAGGCCCTGCTTGGCTGAGGGCTCCTCTCGTGTGGACAATGTTGGGGTAGCAGGAGGGTTCGGATCTCCATGGTCGTTGGTCCCTGGAAGTTGAGAGTCCCCGTGGCCACCTCCGTTGGTCAGCGCAGCCGTGCTGACGATGGCTGGGGCGTGGTCTAGTGCTGGCACTGGCTTGGACTGACTGTGCTCGTGCGGGGGTTCAGGACGGTCAGGTGGGGAAGGGGGCGCTTGGGTTTGGGCAGGAGGTTTGTTACAGCCACTCTCAGAGGAGCTCAGAATGGGATTTTTTCTTGATCCTTTGTTATTTCTTGGGGGTTGGTATCGAGGAATAGGCAGTTTAAGGTTTTCAGGAAGGGGCAGTCTGGGTTTCTGGATTGGCTGAGCTGATGCAACATGCGGCAAAGCAACAAGAGAAAACGTCCCCTCCTGGCCAGAAACCTGCATTAGAGCATAATTCTGGGTGGGCATCCCCAGGGGCTTAGAGCTGATGGAAGGTCCTGGATTCACCTGATCAGAGAGTGACGGCGAATGGCATGACAGCACTCTGGATGTTACAACTTTGGGCACAATTTTTGGTGCGATGGTCCTAAACTGACTCTTATTCTGCAAACCTTTCCCACTCTGAATTGTTCCGGAAGGGATGTTTGATTCACCTGCAATGACAACATAATATAAAAAGTCACTATAGTGTAACTGTCCTGTTGTTGAGAGTGCAGATAAGCATCTTATCATTTACTCTGCCTAGAAGGCATTCCTGGACCCACTCCTACTCTTCTGGGCAAACGCCCCTGCTCGTCAAGACCCAGCCTGAAGGTCAACTCCCATCCACCTTCCTAGAGAGAGATTATTACATAACATTTACTATTTTTCATAATAATTTATCTATTTATGTATCTCTACGACTACACACAGAGCTTCTTGAGAGCTGGGACTCTGTCCTTCTCCTTGTATTCCGCAAGTTCATCCTCTCCATTTACCTAATTCCGGTTCATCTTGACAGGCCAGGGCCACCCTACTTCTTTCCTGATCTCCTGTGCTGCAAAGTCTCTCCTCTGGTCACCCCCTCTGGTATGTTCTGCTGTGTATTTTATTTATTTTGTGTACATGTCTTGTTTTCCCTATTAAACTTAAGCTTTGAGAGAGTGAAGCCTATATTTAATTGCTCTTGATATTTTCCACTGTATCTTCAGTGTGGAACAAATGTTTCTTGTATCAAACTCCTTTTTCACTCCATTTCAGGTTATACCATCTGACCCACTGGCAGTGCAGTGAGTTTTGCACAGTGCATGAATTCCAGACTGAATGCTAGCTGGGTGCTTTTCCCATGTGACTTGTGAATTTCTCCTCCCACCTTTCAAACTGTTTATGTGCACTTTTGCAATTAAGTCACCAGTATTAAAAAAGCTGAGGTGACACCATAAAAAAATGTTGAAGAAAAACAAAAAGATACAAAGTGATAAGTAAAGATACAGAGACAACAAATAAAAAAATACATGAATCACACAAAAAGCCGCTTCTAAGACATTAACAGGCACAATTTAAACTGAGAGAATAACACTTCTTACTCCCCAGATTCATTAGGCTGAACGCAGAGCAGTTACAACGACTCTAAGAGAACAATTAAGGACACATTTCAGTGCACTGCTTCTAAGGACTGAATCATCTATTTTATTCCCTGAGGCCTCCAGGTCATAAGGCCTGGCTGAAGAAAAGCTTCCCATTTCTAAGTACCTCATATTAGTCAAACTTCACTTCCACTCCTGTTTACTAGGTACCTGCACTATTCTAGGGATTGGCTATTGCAGGCCCACAATCCCTTTTCTGAAACCCTGAGGCCAGACGTGTTTTAGAATTTACACTTTCAAGTTTTAGAAAAGTGATAATAAGCTGCATACACCAAATGTTACATAACACCCAGCAGACTCTGCAGAGCACCCATTACTAAACCTATTACTACTTCTGTAGCAAAGTATATGGGTATCCACAACAAGTGGGACAAATGAAGACTTTTAAACCGTCTTACTTCAGTTTAGATTTTGCCTCTGAATGAGTTTTGGTACCCAACTTGTGATAAAATTTTCTGTTTTCAGAGCTTTTTAAATTTTGGAGTTGTAGGTAGGGGACTGAAGAACTATTTGTTTAGGGGATGGATATCAAGGATACAAAGATGAACAGACACAATTTCTACCTCAGGTAGCAGACAAGCTGGTGAAACTAACAACTAAAAAATTTTTTTAAATCAACCTTGATTTTCATGTCTACAATTAGTGAACTAACAATTTTAGCAGAAAGTTGATTCTTTCAGCAGAAATGATACTCTGCAAATATACAAATAAGTAGCATAGTAGGAATAAGGTTGAAATGTATAGTGACCAACTTATTTTAGAAAGTAATCATTGTCTGGTGAAGAAAAAGTATGTTAAAGACATATTTCACATGGCAGCTTGCATTAGAGGAAGAAGAAAAAAGACTAGTGCTCTGGTCTGGGAAAATCAGATAAGGATAATTATGTAATCTATGTTCCTTTTCAGCTTTGCTACCATGAAGTTCAAGGGTAAACTGATTGGTCAATCACCTCGCAATAGTCACCTAAATGGATCTGCTACATTTGCTTCTTCCTACACAATTTAATTGTTAGTTCTATTTTTCACAGTCTTTAAATTTAAATGTCTTTCATTTTAAGCCTCATCTTCTCATGTTTTTGGAACAATACTGAAGTAAGTTGTGAATAAATATATTAAATCAGGATTGAGAGAGTTTGCAGAAAGCTTAAAATTATGGGTAGCTTTCGGTTACCTAGAAACACGGCTTATTAAATAATTACATTAACAACAGTAATGGTCTTGGCATCTACGCAATAGATTGGGTGTGAGGAAGGAAGAGAAGAGAAAACATTGGGTCATTTATATCTAGTTCACACTCCTAATTGATTGAGACAAAATATTTATAGCAAGAAGAGCTGGAAGAAAGGCTATTTTGTCCTTAATCAGTCATATATCCTCTTGAAATAATATGTGACAATAACACATCACAGCACAAGACATATCACCTCACTCGTCTGCTCAGACCTGTCCAACGGCTCTTCATCTCAGAGCCAAAGCCAAAGTCCCTGCAACAGCCTAAAAGGCCTCACGCATCCAGCCCCCACCGGCTCCCCTCCAGCCGTGGCGGCCTCTCTGCTGTTCCTTAACTGCGCCACACATCCACTCCTCAGAGTCTGCACTTGCTGCTCTCCCTGCCCGACACTCCTGCTCTAGATGAATCCCCAGTACTTGTTGAAGCGTTTTCTTCACGTTTTGCTCAAATGGCCTCTTCTCAATGAGCTCTTCTCTGACTGCCTTATTTAAAACTGTACTGCCATTCTGAACTCCCTACCCCTCTTTCCTGTTTTAATTTTCTCTAGCACACTTGCTCCATCTACAGATTATACTGTGGTTTGCCGTCTTCCCTCACTGGAGTGAATTCCTTGAGGGTAGGGAGTTTCTCTGTTTCGTCAGAGCCTAGAACAGTGTTGGGCATGTGGTAGGAATTTAATAATTATTTGCTGAATTTGTAAGTGGTAATAAAGTGATCAATGGCTGAAATAAAGACTTTACAGATAGAGCTTAGAAAATTTTCTAAAAAATGAAAAGAAGAACCCAACAATTTAAAAGCAAACTTGAACATTTCAAAATTTTGAAAATTAAAAAGAAATAGTAGATATATCTCTGGAACATTATTATTTTTTTTTTGCAATTTATTTTGCCCACTGCCAGAATAAGGCAATGGGTTGGCATATGATAAAACCCTTCAAGATAAAGGGGATAGGTGAGGCCAACCGACTGAGCATCTGAGGAAATAATGAGAGAGAACAGTAAATCATGCTGCTGAGGTACAAACTAAAATAGTCCACGAGGCAAGCAAGCTCTGAAGAAGAAATTACTTTAAAGAAAACAGACTTACAGAGAGGAAGAAAGAGGGGGATTAGAGTGAAGAGAAGAGGAACAACTAGAAATGGAAAAACTGAACCTCTGAGGCAGCGAATGGTCACGTCAACATGAAGAAGAGCAGCTGAAGCGACAACCAGTGGTCAAGGTCACCTCACAGTCTCCAAAGACTTCAGTTGGGAAGGGGCTTCCTATTTTTTTATGACCAAGTATCAGAAGCAGTTAAGGTTTCCAGAAATGAAATTAGATATACTTTATAGAGCCACTCCAAAAGGGAGTGGGCTAATTATGATGCATTTAAAGGTAACGTGCTTCAATTGATCTTCAAAAGTTTCTACATTATAGTGGAAATAAAATCACACAGGAAGAGCAATGACGTTCAAAGGAAAAGGAGGCCGACTGTGGTCCAGGAGCAAAGGAATCTCTTTGGGTAACTAGCTGTCCCAGCAAGGGAGAACACTGATCAGTGAGCAGCCTGGGGAAACGACAGAGGCCTAGATGACAGGTGTGGAGCCTGCCAAACAGACTCCGGTTCTCAAGTTTCCTGCAATTTAAAGAAGTGGATACTGGGGTAGAAAAGTTTATCAGTTGGCTTCATGATCAATAATCACAAGCTAATCACAAGAAATCTGCAGGGTGAAAAGGCCTTGGAGGGTAAATGTAACTTACTCAGGCTTGCTTGGATCTACTGGGAAGTACATACAAGGGTCATGGCCTCTGTGAAGGTGGTATTGAGTCCCATTTCCCACAATGATTAAGGATTATGAAAATTAATAAAAGGAAACCTCATTTAAATGGAGTTGGGAGGCCAGAAAGGGGAGCTCTAATGCAGTACCATTCGAGGTCCATTACAGGAAAGATAGTCAATTACAGACCCCAACAAAAAGAAGTCGTCAACAGGAAGAAATGTGCATCATCAATTACGGACCCCAACAGGAAGAAATGTGCATTACATCCCAAACAGAAATGACTACCCCAGCAACTCAGCCAATGAGAAACCATCACCACCCTGAACTCTTGCTTTTCTCCAATGGACTTTCATTCAAAACAACCCCTCCCAATTTCCTCCCTTTTCCCTATGAAATAACGTTCCTCTCCTTCGATTGCGGGACTTGCCTATGGCTTTTGCTATAGCATGCAGGTCCCAAACTGCAATTCTTTGATTTTCCCCAAATAAACTCATTTTGCAGTTAAAATAATTGGCCACTTTGGGTTTATTTTTAACAAGATGAAGTGATAGGGAATGATGCTGATGTGTTAGAAGAAATGCAAGGCAAGAGAAAGAAGGCAAGGCCACAAAAATAGAAGAAAAAAATACCAATAGGAATTATTTAAATGTCCAGCAACAGGGTACTAATAAAATAATCATCTAACCATCACGTAATATTATGCAGCAGTAGATAAGAAGAATGAGTTAGACCGATATGGAACACTCTCCAAGATGCGACATTTATAGCATGCTATCACTTGGATTTAAAAAAAATAGTGAGATAGACACACAAATATATTCCTGTATATGTACAGAATATCTCTTAAAGGAAACAAAAGAAACTAGTATTAGTGGTGGTCTTTGGGGTAGGCACACTGGGGGGCACTAAAAAGTCAGGATGGGCAAAGTGCTCACTTTCCACTGAATACTCTCTGTGCCTGGCACACAGGAGGTGCTTATAAATATTTGTTGAATGAATAAAAGGAAAATGAAAGTTTCCTTTTTGAATCTGCTTTTAAAAGAAGTTTCTTTTGAGATATCTGTGATGGGTAAGTGTGTGTCTATGCATAAATGACT
Organism: Diceros bicornis minor; assembly: GCF_020826845.1. Taxonomy (NCBI): domain Eukaryota; kingdom Metazoa; phylum Chordata; class Mammalia; order Perissodactyla; family Rhinocerotidae; genus Diceros; species Diceros bicornis. Next base: position 29,231,884 of record NC_080775.1, read on the forward strand.
GTGTCTCGATTATACACAGAGAAGGTCTCACGTTTTCTTTGCCTACTTAATGACAAGAATTGCTAATGATAAGGGAAGTACTCTAATAATCTGACAGGTAGTGAGTAACTACCCCCAAAATGAAGCACCGAGAAGCATTAGAGCTCATTGCTTCCCAAGGACAACTGGAGTCCTGAGAATTACTCCTCCAAACACGTGGCTCTTTAAGGATAAAACAAGGCAATTTGCAATAAAGTTCACTTATGCCAGAATAACTACAGGTTTTTTTCTTTTTAAAGTAGTTTGAACAATAGGAGCCTTAGAGAAGCTGAAAATGCCATTAAGTTTTGAAAACACTAAGATGGTATGATTGTAGGAAGTCGTTCTTGGCAGTGTAGCTACGACAGCGGTTGACCCCACTACACATTTACACGGCCTTTCACAGATGGTGTGATCTAAAAGCCCTCACCTGTCACCTACTAAATTACAGATCTAATAGAACTGTGCACTAAATAGTAAGTAGAAATTTCCACTGACATACATAATTTGTGGAAATCCTGCGAAATTACCCATAACACAGTTAAAGGGACTCACAGGACTCTTCAGGCACTAAACATGGACTTTTATTAACTGAAAACATAAAAGCCTCACTCAGTAAAATTAATTTTGCACAATTATACAACGTGAATACTTAGGATTTTAAATGTGGGCTGTTTTTAATATGTTAAGCATATTAAAAATAACTATTTTGAAAAGTGACATTTACAGTTGGTGAGAAATTGATCTAACTGTGGATTAAAGGGAAACTAGGAGGTATGGAGTACTTATTACGGTCTAGAATCTGTGCCAGGTCTTTTAGTTGAACTCTCACGCAAACTCTGCAAATAAATATTATTGTTCCCCTTTCACAGATTAAGAAAAATGAGGCTTGAGGAAGTGAAGTAATGTGCCCAAGTCCACCAACCCAGATCTGTCCCATTCCAATTTGAAGAAATAACCTTTCTCTCTTTCATTCTCCCCTCAAAAGGGGGAAAATTATAATACAAAGTTGCCCTAATGAACTCCAAAATATGACATTATCTCTGAATTTTAAGGAGAAAAAAAGAAAACCTGAAACAGAAATGGCTTGTCATATCCCAAAACTTCGATTACCATTAAATGATACTTTCTTTCTGAAAGCCCGCTTATTAGAGAGAATTCATGAAAAATTAATAGTCATTTGAAGGTGAACGCAGATTTTCAAAGTTGAATTTGCCACTTACTATCCATAGGATTCTGACAAATCCAATAAGGTTGCCAGATATTTGTTTAGAGAAAGTGCAATGTGCTATCTTCTCAATCACCAGCAAAAAATTTGACCTGATGGATATCAGTTGCACGTTAGAGGCAGCAGAGGGACGACTCTGAGGGCTAAATAGTACTAAGTGCCTGCACCTAAGCCAACTTGATCAAACTGTTTCACAACACAGCCAGCACAGACAATATCAAGAGACAAGTACATGAGGCAGGCAATTCTCTAGATGGATGCAAACAACTCACTTCCTGATTCCCAAGGGTAGAACCAAGGCCTACTTCGTTGCTTCTGAACAAAGCTGTTTCTGCTCGTCCCTTTGTTGGCTTGGGCACAGTTGCATTATTCCATCTGCTGGGACCCACAGGCCTACTGCTAAGCATGGAGTAGAGAGCAGGTAGGGAAAGAGAGAGACTGTCCCTGCTCTTGAAACAGGCTCCCTGGATCCAGGCTCAGAACAAAAGTGCTGCCAAGTCTTAGCCACAAAAGAGCCAAAATTTTTAGCTGTTATTTAGGTTTTAATTTTATTAAACTGAAAAACCCTAGTTTCAATTTTATTTGTTGGCATCCTTGTTCTCTCTCCCACTTGGCTTTCAAATAATAAATTCCAGTTTGGGTTCAAACTGTTTCCCAAGATGGTCTCTGGTTAAAACAAATATAGTAAAACCCTGGAGAAGTCTGAGATAAAAGAAATGCCTCATAACACAAGGGAGCTCAACTTAATTTTGTTGAAAAACCTATAAACACATTTAGCCACTGCCTACCCTCTCCCCAGGGCACCGTCCAGGCTCTGCAGCAGCAGAATCAACAGGAATTTATTGAGCATTGAGTGTACAGGCTGCACTGTAAAATGTGCTGGCAATAGATACAAGTGTGCTTTTGTTTCTAAGGACTCAGTAAGCCAAATATCATTTCTATTCCCCATATATGTAACACTAAGACCTCCTTAAGTCATTATTATATCTAGGACCCAAATTTCAGGAAATCGGACACTATGCAAAGGAAATAAACACATTCCCAATTGGATATCGTGTATCCTGAGTCTAGTTTTGTCCATTCTCCTTGGCACACTTGTCCTGCTCTGCTGAACTACGCTCTTAGCTAACTCCCTCCCCTGCCCTCCTATAACAACACCAGTGATATCCAGGCACCTTCCATACAGCATAGGCCTGTGACAGCTGTCTTGCCAAAGGGTGAATTCATCTCCCAGTTTAGCAAGAAAGGGAATTCTTGCTTTCTGAGCACCAGAGCTTCTTTATTTCCTAGCACCTATCAATAATGTTTCTTAAACATTATTCCAAGGATAAGGAATATTTTATATCAGGTACTATGCAAAATATTTTACATACATTATCTCATCTAATCCCCACAATAACCTGAGTTAGGAATTACTGTTATGTACATTTTACAGATAAAGATTTTGAAGCTGGTAAGTAACAGAGCAGGAACTCAAACCTTGATCCATTTGACTCCAACGGCTCTTCCCACCTCTACATGCTGACTGTAAGCTATTCCGCATGGTTATGGCCACTATCATAGTCTCTAGTGGAAAGAGCATGGGTTTTGGGGTTCAGACAGAGGTGGTTTCAACTCCTGGTTCTGTCTTGTGGCTTGGGAAAGACACTCTTTGAGCCTAAATGTTCTCATTCATGAAATGGGCATAACAGTATCTGGCTACAAAGGTCACTGTCAGGATTCAATGAAAAATGTACCCATGAAGGTGCCAGGGTGGTGCCTACCACAAGTTAGATGCTCAGCAGACATTAGTTTTCCACTTTCATTTGGCAAAAGTATGAGGTTCTTGACATTTGGTGAGGAAAAAACCCACCAAAATCTTGAATGCTAATCATATGGATAGTACTGAATCCTTAAACTGGTGTTTCTTTTTTGAGAGGTAAATGAATGTAAGAGGGAAGAAGTGGCTATTACTTGTGAATAAGGGTCCCGATAAAGCTGTAAAGCATTTTCCTTTCGTGCCTCTCTCCTGCCATCCACTTTGGCAGTTCAACCTTTCCTATAGCTGATCCATCCTATCAGGCTCTCTTATTCCCCTGCCCCAATTTTTCCATCTCAGTTGACAAAGTGCTAATCAGATGAACAATTCTAGTGTATAGGAGTTAACATGCATTTTAAAGAGCTGTATTTTATGGGGACACTTTTCCCTGCTTTTGTTTATATTGAGTATTGATGCTAATTGTTGTTCTCAAACCTAGCAGGGAAGAAAGCACATCCCCTAGTAGACTGTTCAGGGGGTAGGGGTAAGCCCAGGTCTCAGTGGCCCTGTAGGAATGGGGCCTGGAGTGGGACTAGGGACGCCAGTTATCTCTCCGGAGGACGGTGAGAGCAATGGCCATGTGATTTCTCAATTCAGGAGGGAAAATGTGTGAACTCTCACAGAGGGTAGGGGCAGGACAACCCAAATTTTGAAAGCACTTTCTTCTAGATTTCAGTATTTTGTGGAGAAAATCAGTAAAATAGTTCAAGATAGCTTGAGTATAGAAAGAAAAGTTTGGCACTGAAAGAGAAACTATAGCCCATAAAACTGAACAAATTAGATATGTAAATATAAAGTGAGAGGGAACAAGCATTCTTTATGGAAGAATTTAAAAGCCAATTACCTAAAATATTAATGGCAATAAAAGAAAGAAAACAACACAATGTGGTTTGTTAAATCCAAGTAACTAACTATTCTTTTTGAGCCATATAATGTCGCAAATGAAAATAAAATTTAAAAATCTTTATCATTTAAAATACATTTTAATAATCTTATTTCAATGAATTTCCCCTTCATTTTAATTAATCCTCCTTTTATCAGTCCTTATTTCTGGGAGGAATTCTATTTAATTTCAAGTGCTTCCAATGAAAAACAGTTGAAAACGACATGAAATATTTTTATTGCTAATACATTTAGAAAGATGAAGTTATCCTTTTGTAAAGAAAAAACTGTAACATGCACAAGATTTTATTCATTATTATAAAACAGTCAATTTTGTATCTTTACCCAAATCTAAGAATGACTGAGTAGCACAAAAATTTAACTAAGAGCTAATGATCTACAGGGGGCACAAAGCAAGACAAATGGAAAGTTCTGAAATGCTTTATTAACTTTATCCTCCCATTATTCATTTTGTAGTTAACGTTACTAGAATTGTTAATATTCAGGTGAGTCACATAGTTGAAATTTAGAAGAGCTTGTTAACTGAACTTCATCAGGGTAAAAGCAGTGAATCACTTCATTTGACGTCCTATTGCCCATAACAAATACCTGTGCACACTGTCTTTCCAGGAGAGTCTGACATTTTCTGTTTCAGCTGCTTCTCAGGACTGGTGAGCACGGAAACATCTCCTGCAAGAGAGCTGTAGTAAGCTGCACAAATGTCTCAGAGCAAGAAATCTTCTACCAACAAATTAAAAACGGGCTCCTCCTTTTTTAATCTTATATTTCAATATCAGAACAGTTAAGTATCTGGGATGACTAACAAGATGACAGTTGGTGAAGAAAACCTTTTCCTTAGTGGCATAAACAGATAAGGTTTCAGCATCAGAATGTGCAGTCAGTTGGAACAATTAAACTAGGACACACACACAAGGTTGGAAGGTTCTTGCCTTTGGTCAAAACAGCATGATTATGAAACTCAAGTGGTAAAGACCACAACGTTTCAAAACAGCATAGTTAGGAGCAAGGGACTAGAATCACAAAGATATTCTTATTTTTATACTATAATTTCAAAAGTAGATTTACTTTATTTATATAGAACAGGCATTTTTGAGTGTGTAAAGTACAATTTAAAAAATGAAATAATTGTTCCACTGCTTTATAGTATAGTTTTACAGATGCTTTATCTTCACTTCTGATTTATCTTCAACTCACAGTGATTTATAACATTTTTTGCTGCAAGTTTTTCTGTACCTCAGCTTTTATGTCAAATAGTTCATGATTTGTAAGTACAAATGCACAGGACCACATATTCCTTTGTTATGTCAATAATTATTCTCTGAAACTCCTGCTTGGTAAATCTTGACTGTTACTTATCTCTTTAATCAAGGCACACCTTACCCTAACATAGAGAGACCACCTACAATACTGACACTTGGAAGAAAATAAACAAAAAGAAAATGAAGCGCCAGGCACTGACTGGGACTGAGGTAATCAGATTTGCGGTAGTTACCTTCGCGAGGCTGACCAGATTCGGCTGTATGTGAGTTAACTGGCACACACAGAATCTGAGGGACAGCCAGTGTAATGGATGCTGACCTGACTACCACAAAGAGTGAAGTCATCAGAGTTTGAAAGCTGTGGACCACTCTGGATTCCTTTTCTTTTGAATTCTGCCTGGCTTCTCCTCCATTAATACTTTTATCGTACTTTGGATGACAACTTCAAAACCTGGTTGAAGGAAGCATTTACTCTCATCTACACGTTAGGAGTATGTAAGATTAACTCCCCATTTTCGCTGAAGAGATGGAGTGATCAGGCAGTCCATCTGCCTTCGTTCCATCTCTTTTCCTCAAGGCCATGCATTTTTGCACGTGTGCACTTAAGGAGATACTCCTGGTTTCAGAGCTGGCTTCACGGCTGATCATCCATGGACACCCAAGCATATTGTGGGCTCACACCACTGCTGTCTTCCTACAGCACTTACCTCGACTGGGCTCCACCCTGTGCTTCCCACTCCCACGGCCTGCTGCCTAGTGCAGGAGAAATCCCACCACTGTGAACACTGGATGACACTACACATTTAAGGTTTCCGGTCTCCGACTGCAGACCTATTCCACAATCTGTTTCTTGTCCCTAACAGACTCCCCTCACTTCCTCACTGGAGCTAGCCCAGGTTTCTCCTACTGCTCTTGAGGTACTCTCTCTCTACCCTACCCTCACCTTAACCCATGGCTCTCTCTCTCTTGTCAATGACTTTTGGCACTGACTTTGCAATGGACTGAATATTTGTGTCCCCTCAACATTCATATGTTAAAAGCCTAACCCCCAGTGTAATGGTATTAGGAGGTGGGGCCTTTGTTAGGTGATTAGGTCACGATGGTGGAGCCTCATGAATGAGATGAGTGTCCTTATAAAAGGGACTCCAGAGAAGTCTCTCACCCTCTTTCTGCCATATGAGGATACAATGAGAGATGGCAGTCTGCAACCCAGAAGAGGGCTCTCAGCAGAACCTGATCATGCTGGCACCCTAATCTTGAGCTTTCAGCCTCCCAAACTTGAGAAACAAATTTCTGTTGTTTGTAAGCCACTGTCTATGGTGCTTTGTTATAGCAGCCTGAAGTGACTAAGACTTCGCGGAGAAAAGAGAGGTCATCAAGTGGGAACTCATTCACCATTCCTTCTTTCTACTTTTAAACTCTCTTCTCTAATTATACAACACAAATAATTTTACTTTTTCTGGGGTAGGGGGAAAGGAGGGGGAAGCACTATCACTCTAAATATACAACTCATCCACCTCAAGTCCTGAAACATTAAAATGTGAAAAAATATGCATCTCAGAGTAAGGCAATGAAGTATTCTCAACCCTGTTCTGGACCCCACACTACTGCCTCAGGGATTCTGTACCATAGGCAAGCTCCCCAGCGATTAGGGAGGCCCTCCTTGTCTCTTCCCACTAGAATGTAAGCTCCAAGAAAGCAGGGGCTTGTTTTGTCCACTGCCAGGACCCCAGCCCCTAGATCAGTGTCTGGTACATGCAGTTGTACAATATGTTTACTAAATGAGTGAACTATCAACTTTCAACTGGATTGCTTTGTTTTCTCCCTTGCTTTTGCTGCCCCCAAACACACAAAAAAACATCAACAATAAAGAGTCCTTGGGCTCGATGTCCTTTTCAAGTTATTGCCCTACCTCCTTTCTTTTCTTCATGAGAAAATTTATTGTAGGTAGTCCCTGTTTCTGCTCATCAACTCCTATTCTTTCCTCAACCCCCTCAACTCTTAAATTCCATTATGAAGTAGTAAAATGTCCCTCCGTCAGGAGTCAGATTTGGTGCTTAACCTATTATCTCACTGAATCCTCCACCAGCGCCTGATATTAACATCTCTAGTCCACAGACGTGGAAACTGAATTATTTCTTGCAAGGTCACAAAGCTGGTAAGTGAAAGTTGGATCTGAACCCAGGTCTGTCTGGCACCAAGGCTGTTCTCCTTCCATTCCAACACACTGAACTCTCTAAGATGCTTTGCAGTTATTCTATTTATATGTCAGTCTCCTCCAATGGCAGGTGAGTACCACATAATCCATCTCTATGTTGAGAAAATGAACATCTTTTTGACTAATCTTTTCCAATCAGAGAGTGTAACTGTCAGGGAGAGAGAGCTTCCTTTTTTTTTTAAACAGGAATCTGTAGCATGGTTGCTGGAGAGGTAATTCATGAAATTTACACAGAGTGAGTCCCTTCCTAATACCCTGGTGCTTGCAAGCCAGGCTGCTTACATGAGTGGCCTTTGGCAGAGCTTCTGGTGAACAAATCAGGCTTTATGCCAAATGTAACTTTTTTAAAGCAACAATTACACAATAAATTTAATAACACTTATAAGTACTGACAAAGTAGTTTTTCTATGATGAACAAAAGTGAAGGAAAAAAATCATTACTGAGGTCTTTTATAATTTTAGATATAATATAAATTTCCTAGATATATTTGAATCCCATACTGCTTCTAAAACTGAGGTCACTGGAGAACACTAGGACTGAATGAGGAAGGCTACAAATGCTGAAAGAATTTCTAAATTCCTCATGTGGCAAGTCCTGCCCTTTAGTAAACTTGATAAAAGATCAGTGCTGTGGCATACTTTTTGGATCTGAGGAATTTTCCTTTTTTGGGTGGTGGGGAAGGCAGTTCCTCAGGGAAAACAAGACAAACCGCATTACATACAAGAAAGAGAGCAGGGCTTTGGTTCTTCCATTTACCACTGGAATGAGCCTGAGCAAGATGATCCTTTTGGCCTTTGCTTCCTCCCTTTAGCAAGAGAGGATTACACTAGATCACTTCTCAAAGCATGGTCTGCAAACTCTGGGAAGGGTCCCAACACACTATGTTTATATGAGTATTAAGATGTCATTCACCTTTTACACTGTGTTGACCTTTACACATGTTGCACTGATGGGGCAAAAGAGACCCTGGGTACAAGTGCTCTGGCACCTTAGCCTGAATGGAGGCAGTGACAGCAGTTGTATTCTTCACCACCACACTCTCTCAGTAGAACAACAAAACAGCAGTACAAAGTTTTAATTTTATTCAACCTTGATGCTTCCATGCCTCTTGAAGATTCTGTGTGATGAAATGGCTCATACTGGTCGAGCACTTCTGCCGCACCCTGAGTGTGACAGCTGCCCTGAGGAAAGCACTTGTGCGGCTGTTTGAGTTGCAGAGCTGAACTAGCTGCTTTTTTCATGGAATCCCATTTTTATTTGAAAGAACATCTGACAAACATATGCTGAAAGAACATATTCAGACTTGGGTACCTGGCAGACATTTTCTCAAAAGTGAACGAACAGAGCCTGTCATTGCAAGAAAAAACATCTGACAGGAACCGTGGCCAATGATAAAAGTCATTCTTTCAAACTGCCATTAGAACTTTGGAAAACTTGAATCCATCACCAGGAGCTTGAAGCTTTTCCAAGGCTTAATGGTTTTTCAGGTGAGACTGGTGGTTACATTAACAAATATGATTTTAAAAATAGTGTATAAAATGACGTAAATAGAAGATCTGCAGAGCTCAGTGAACTAACGTTTTCTAAATGTCCAATGCCTGACTTGACATGGATGGGTAAAAGACTCATTTGAGTGTGAGACAGATCAAAATGTAATAGGATACAAAAAGTACACTGGCATGATTTCAAATTTCACATTACAACTAAACTTTAAGAACTTACCTGACTCGTTTAAAGTCAGTTATAGTTATCTGACACGTTTTGGTGTAGTATCAAAGAAAAATATCCACAATTGTCTGAAAAGGCTATTAATATATTCCCTCCCTTCCCAGCCACTGTAAAGCTGGATTTTCCTCAAATACTTCAACATAAACAACATATAACAACATACTGAATGCAGGACCAGATATGAGACTCCAACTGTTTTCATGAAGCCAGACTTGAAAGATATTTGCAAAAAACATAAGTCAATGTCAGTCTTTACACTAATTTTTTGTTTTGGAAAATATAGCCAATTACATAAAATATGTTATTTATGTTAAGCTTTAATGAGCTTACTATTGCTATTTTAAAATGAATTCACAAATATATATTTTTTCACTTTATAATCTCGAATATGGTAAATACCAATAGATATAACTGACATAAACAAATGTTCTTTAGAGTCTTCAATAATTAAGAGATATTTTCTATATTAATTGTGTTACAGAAAATTTCCACAGAAATTTAAAATCTTATTTTAAACTGAGGAATGTTTTACATGTACTAGCAGAGTTCAATGTTTAAAGAAATCATGTAAATCCTTTACATCAATGAAGAATACTTTTGCATGATAGTCACTTATTAATTTCTTTTTTTTTACTTGATCAAACAAGTTTTTCTTTATTTTTTAATTTTTATTATTTTTTTATTGAAGTAACTGGTTTATACTGCTATATAAATTTCAGGTGTACATCATTTATTTTGACTTCTGTATACACTGCATTGTGTTCCCCACCAAAAGTTTAGTTGCTATCCGTCACCATACATATGTGCCCCTTTACCCCTTTTGCCCTACTCCCACTCCCTTCCCCTCTGGTAACCACCAATCTGTTCTCCTTATCTGTGTGCCTGTTTATCTTCCACATATGAGTGAAATCATATTGTATTTGTCTTTCTCTGTTTGACTTATTTCACTTAGCATAATAGCTTCAAGGTCCATCCATGTTGTCACAAATGGCAAGATTTCATCTTTTTTTATGGCTGAGTAGTATTCCATTGTATATATATACCACATCTTCTTTATCCATCTGTCAATGGGCAGTTGGGTTGTTTACAAGTCTTGGCTATTGTGAATAATGCTGCAATGAACATAGGGGTGCATATATCTTTTTCAATTACTTTTTTGGTGTACTTTGGATAAATACCCAGAAGTGGAATAGCTGGATCATATGGTAGTTCTATTTTTAATTTTTTGAGGAATCCCCATATTATTTTCCATAGTGGCTGCACCAATCTACATTCTCACCAGCAGTCTATTAGGGTTCCCTTTTCTCCACATTTTTTCCTACACCTATTTCTTGCATTTTCAATAACAGCCATTTTGTTGGGCACAAGGTGATATCTCATTGTGGTTTTGATTTGCATTTCCCTAATACTTAGTGATGGTGAACATGTTTTCATGTGCCTCTTGGCCATCTGTATGTCTTCTCTGGAAAAATGTCTATTCAGATTCTCTTCTCATTTTTTTAATGGGTTTTTTTTTTTTTTGTTATTGAGTTGTATGAGTTTTATATATTTTAGATATGAACCCCTTATCAGATACATGATTTGCAAATATCTTCTCACAATTGTTAGGTTGTCTTTTTGTTTTGTTGATGGTTTCTTTTTCTATGCAGAAGCTTTTTAGTTTGATGTAGTCCCATTTGTTTATTTTTTCTTTTGTTTCCCTTGCCGGAGGAGACATATCCAAAAAGATATTGCTAAGACGGATGTCAAAGAGTGTACTGCCTATGTTTTCTTCTAAGACTTTTATGGTTTTAGGTCTTACATTCAAGTCTTTAATCCACTTTGGGTTAGTTTTTATGTATGGTTTAAGATAGTGGTCTACTTTTGTTCTTTTGCATGTGCCTGTCCAGTTTTCCCAACACCATTTATTGAAAAGATTTTCCTTTCTCCATTGTATGTTCTTGGCTTCTTCGTTGAAAATTAGCTGTCCATAAATGTGTGGGTTTATTTCTGGGCTCTCAATTGTGTTCCACCGATCTGTGTGTCTGTTTTTTTGTCAGTATCATCCTGTTTCGATTACTATAGCTTTGCAGTACACTTTGAAATCAGGGAATGTGATACCTCCAGCTTTGTTCTTTTTTCTCAGAATGGCTTTGGCTATTCAGGGTCTTTTGTCGTTTCACATAAATTTTAGGATTCTTCTATTTCCATGAAAAATAGCATTGGGATTTTGATAGGGATTGCATTGAATCTGCAGACTGCTTTAGGTAATATGGACATTTTAACTATGTTTATTCTTCCAATCCATGAGCGTGGACTATCTTTCCATTTCTTTGTGTCTTCGATTTCTTTCAACGTCTTATACCTTTCAGTGTACAGGTCTTTCACCTCCTTGGTTAAATTTATTCCTAGATATTTTACTCTTTTTGTTGCAGTTGTAAATGAGATTGTATTTTTGATTTCTCTTTCTGCTAGTTTCTTGTTAGTGTGCAGAAACATAACTAATTTTTGTATGTGGATTTTGTACCCTGCAACTTTACTGTACTTGTTTATTATTTCTAATAGTTGTTTGGTGGATTCTTTAGTAGAGTTTTCTATATATAAAATCACGTCATCCGCAAATAGTGACAGTTTTACTTCTTCCTTTCCAATTTGGATACCTTTTATTTCTTTTTCTTGCCTAATTGCTCTGGCTAGGACTTCTAATACTATGTTGAATAAGAGTGGCGAGAGTGGGCATCCTTGTCTTGTTCCTGTTCTTCGAGGGATAGCTTTCAGCTTTTCATCACTGAGTATGAGGTTAGCTGTGGGTTTGTCATATATGGCCTCATTATGTTGAGGTACCTTCCTTCTATACACATTTTATCATAAATGGATGCTGAATCTTGTCAAATGCTTTCTCTGCATCTATTGAGATGATCATGCAATTTTTATTCATTTTTTAATGTGGTGTATCATGTTGATTGATTTGTGGATGTTGAACCATCCCTGCATCCCTGAAATAAATCCCACTCGATCGTGGTGTATAATCCTTTTAATGTACTGTTATATTCAATTTGCTAATATTTTGTTGCGGATTTCTGCATCTATGTTCTTCAGCAATATTGGCCTGTAATTTTCTTTTTTTGTGCTGTACTTGTCTGATTTTGGTATCAGGGTAATGCTGGCCTCATAAAAGGAGTTAAGAAGCATCTCCTCCTCTTCAACTTTTTGGAAGAGTTTCTGAAGGATAGGTATTAAATGTTTGAATGTTTGGTAGACCAGGCAAGTCTGTCTGGTCCTGGACTTCGATTTTTTGGGAGGTTTTTGATTTTGTTTCAATCTCCTTACTAGTGATCAGTCTATTCAGGTTCTTGATTTCTTCCTGATTCAGTTTTGGGAGGTTGTATGATTCTAAGAATTATCCATTCCATTTATCCATTCTAGGTTATCCAATTTGTTGGCATATAGCTTTTCACAGTATTCTCTTATAATCCTTTGTATTTCTGTGGTATCTGTTATAATTTCTCCTCTTTTGTTTCTGATTTTATTTGAGCCTTCTCTTTCTTATTGAGTCTAGCTAAAGGTTTGTCAATTTTGTTTATCTTTTCAATCAGCTCTTAGTTTCACTGATCTTTCCTATTGTATTTTTAGTCTCTCTTTCCTTTATTTCTGCTCTCTGATTTTTATTGTTTCCTTCCTTCCACTGACTTTGGGCTTCATTTGTTCTTCTTTTTCTAGTTCCTTTAGGTGTAATGTTAGATTTTTTATTTGAGATTTTTCTTGTTTCTTGAGGTAGGGCTGTATTGCTATAAACTTCCCTCTTAGTATTGCTTTTGCTGCATTTCATAGACTTTGGTATGTTGTGTTTTCATTTTCATTTGTCTCCATGTATTTTTTTATTTCTCTTTTGATTTCTTCACTGATCCAATAGTTGTTTAGTAGCATGTTGTTTAGTCTCCACATATTCATTACTTTTTCAGCTTTCTTCTTGTAGTTGATTTCTAGTTTCATACCATTGTGTTCAGAGAAGATGCTTCATATGATTTCAATCTTCTTATATGTATTGAGACTTATTTTGCTTCCCAACATATGGTCTATCTTTGAGAATCTTCCATATGCACTTGAGAAGAGTATGTATTCTGCTGCTTTTGGATAGAATGTTCTATATATATCTATTAAATCTATCTGGTCTAATGTTTCATTTAAGGCCCAAGTTTTCTTGTTGATTTCTGTCTAGATGATCTATCCATTGATGTAAGTGGGGTATTAAAGTTCTCTACTGTTACTGTCTTGCTGTCAATTTCTCCCTTTAGATCTCTTAATAATTGCTTTATATACTTTGGTGCTCCTATGTTAGGTGCATATATATTAGTAAATGCCATGTCTTATTGATGGATTGTCCCCTTTATCAGTAAATAATGTCCATCTTTGTCTTTTGTTATGTTTTTTTTGGTTTGAAGTCTATTTTGTCTGATATAAGTATGGCTATACCTGCTTTCTTTTGGTTGCCATCTGCTTGGAGTAATCATCTTCTATCCCTTCACTTTGAGCCTATGTTTGTTTTTAGACTGAGATGGGTCTCCTGGAGGTAGCATATTGTTAGGTCTTGTTTTTTAATCCATCCAGCCATTCTGTGTCTTTTGATTGGTGAATTCAATCCATTTACATTTAGAGTGATTATTGATATATGAGGACTTAGTACTGCCATTTTATCTTTTGTTTTCTGGCTCTGTACTGCTTGATCTATATTTCTATTGTTGCTTTTTGCTTGTGTTTCTGTCTGTCCTTTCAGTTTGGTGGTTTTCTGTGATGTGTTTCTCAGTTTCCTCTTTATTTATGTTTTGTGACTCTGCTCTGAATTTTTGTGTTGTGGTTACCATGAGGTTTGTATAAAAGGTCTCACAGATGAGACAGTCATTTTTCTGCTGATAGCATCTTATCTTCACTTGCCAATGCAGGTTCTGTCCTTTTCCTCTTCTACATTGTTACAAATTATCGCTTTTTGTTTTGTGAGTTCATTATCAAATTGAAGTGGTTATAGTTTTTTTTGTGTGTGTGTGAGGAAGGTCAGCCCTGAGCTAACATCCATGACAATCCTCCTCTTTTTGCTGAGGAAGACTGGCTCTGAGCTGACATCTATTGCCAATTCTCCTCCTTTTTTATCCCTTTTTCTCCTCAAAGCCCTAGTAGATAGTTGTATGTCATAGTTGCACATCCTTCTAGTTGCTGTATGTGCAACGCTGCCTCAGCATGGCTGGACAAGTGCTGTGTCGGTGTGCACCCCGGATCCAAACCCAGGCCGCCAGTAGCGGAGTGTGCGCACTTAACTGCTAAGCCATGGGGCCGGCCCCAGAAGTGGTTATAGTTTTTAATGCTTCCTTTCCTTTTAACTCTTATGTTATAATTAGGTGTTTACTAACTTATTCTGATATAGAGTTGCAATTTTCTGATTCTGTATGTCTCTTTATCACCTTGCTTAAAGCTTTGTATACCTTTGCCTTTTCGTTTCAGGTAGGAGAGCTCTTTTCAACATTTTGTGTAAGACACATCTAATGGTGATAAACTCCCTCTGCTTTTATTTGTCTGGGAAAGCCTTTATTTCTCCTTCATGTTGGAAAGATAACTTTGCTAGATTAAGTATTCTTGGCTAACAGTTTTTATCTTTCAATATTTTGAATATATCATTCCACTCTCTATTGGCCTATAGAGTTTCTGCTGAGAAATCCGCTGATAGCCTAATGGGGGTTCCCTTGTAGGTTATTGTTTTTTTTACCCTGATTGCTTTAATATTCTTTTTTTGTCATTGACTTTTGAGAGTTTTAATATAAAGTATCTGGGAAGTCTTTTTGTGTTGAGATAATTAGGTGTTCTATTAGCTTCATGTGTTGTATATCTAATTCCTTCTCCAGGTTTGGGAAGTTCTCAGCTATTATTTCTTTAAATAAGCTCTCTACTCCCTTCTCCCTCTCTTTGTCTTCTGGGATACCCATTATCCTTATGTTGCTTTTTCTAATGGAGTCGGATATTTCTTGTAGAATGTTTTCATTTTAAAAAAAATCTTAGTTCTCTCTCCCACCTGAATCATTTTTAGATTTCTATCTTTGAGCTCGCTAATTCTCTTTTCCATATGGTCTGCTCTATTTTCAATGCTTTCTACTGTATTCTTCATCTCATTTATTGAGTTCTTCACCTCTAAAAAATTTCTGTTTGGTTCTTTTCTAGTGTTTCAATCTATTTGGTGAAGTACTCCTTCTGTTCACTAATTTTATTCCTGAGCTCACTGGACTATCTTTCTGTGTTTTCTGGTAGCTCAGTGAGTTTCTTCATGACTGCTATTTTGACTTCTCTATCAGTTAGATCACAATGTTTCACGACTTCAAGTTTGGTTTCTGGAGAACTGTCATTTTCTTTTTGTGATATCATGTTATGATAATTTTTCACAGTACTTGATGAGTTGTTCCTCTGCAGCGCATTCGTAGTAGTGAACATCTTTTTATTTAGGTAAGGCCTTGTTTGTTTTGATTCTGAGCTGCTGCTTCTTTTACTTGAGAGCCAGTGATTTCCACCCTCCACTGCTTCTGCTAGAGGTGTCATCAGTGCCCTCTGTTGTGCAGCTTGTGCCTCCGAGGTTGCTTGTGCCTTGCTGCTGCTGATGTTGCTGTGGTCATGGGTGTTGCCACTGGGGTCACCAGGCTGGTGAGTGCATCTGCTGTTTCCAGGGTCACCTGGGTTGTGGGTTCCCCCACCATAACAAGGGGAGGGGGGAGTGGGAATGGGAACTGGGGTCATGGACACCTCCACCACATCCGAGGATGCTGGGTTCACAGGTGCTGCTACAGTGGGTGGGGGGGCCAGGGTCGTGGGCTCTGTTGCCGCTGCTACCAGGTTCTCTGCAGCCTTGGTTGCTGCTGTGGCCAGGGGGCTGCTGCCATGAACATTGCCTCCGCTGCTGCTCCTGGGTTTTCTGGGCGTGCTGGCACTGCTGCTCTTGGGGGTGCTGGGTTCATGGTTGTTGTCACCACTGCTGGGAAGGCTGGTGGCATGGGTGCTGCCAACACTGCCACAGGGGGTACCTGGGTTATGGGCACTGCTGTAGTTCCTGGAGCCTCCGGCTGTAGGCGCCACTGTGGTTTCTGGAGCCTCTGGTCTCAGGCACTGCCATGGTTCCTGGAGCCTCGGGTCACAGGCTCTGCCCCTGCTGCTGGAAAAGAGGTTGGATCACAAGCGCCACTGTGGTTTCTTGAACCTCAGGTCATGGGCACTGCTGCCACTGCTGGGGGAACGAGGGTCTTGGATGCAGCCCCCACTGTTGGGACCAGGGTTGCTGCTGCTGGAGGAGGGGAAGGGGGCTGGGTTGCAGGCATTGTGGTGGTTCCTGGAGCCTCCAGTGTGTGTGCTGCCTCGGTTCCTGGGGCCTCTGTTCACAGGTGTTGCCATGATCCCTTTAGCCTCTGGTCATGTGTGCCACTTTGGTTGCTGGAGCCTCTGTTCATGGGTGCCACAACAGTCCCTGAAGCCTCTGGTCTTGGGAGCTGATGCTGTGGCTCCCCTAGTTCCACTGCCTCCATAAAGTCCAGTCCAGTCACCTTCAGATGTATCAATGTATGGATTTCTCAGGTGTTCCAGTGTGTTGTGCTATACTGTGCTGTGCTGGTTGTGGGTCTATAGATGTCCTACTGCTTGTAACTTAGATGGGAAAGACAAAGGGAGCAACGCAAGCTGCCATGCTGCTGATGTCACCTGCAGTGTCCTCAATAATTTTTTTTTTTAAGGAAAAGATTTGCCCTGAGGTAACATCTGTTGCCAATCTCCCTCTTTTTTTTTTCCCTACCCAAAGCCCCAATGCTTGATTGTATATTCCAGTTTTAAGTCGTTCTAGTTCTTCTATGTGAGCCACTGCCACAGCATGACAACTAACAGATGAGTGGCATGGTTCTGCGACTGGGAAACAAACCTGGGCTGCCAAAGCGGTGACAGCACTGTACTTTAATCACTAGGCCATCAGGGCTGGCTCCTCAATAATTTTTAAGATTGTAAAGGGGTCATGAAACTAAAAAGTCTGAGAACTGCTGAACTAGATGAAATCTAGTGTCCCAGCTATTTTGAGATTCTAAGATTTTTTTGTTGTTGGTGTGAATGAAAATAGAAAATAAAATCTAGAATTGTCTTGCTTTGGTTGATAGGTTTTTGTTTCTTTCACCTTTGTTTCCTTGCAAGAATATAATATGGCAGATCCATAGGACAGAGTGTTGAAAATAAAGTGTTTAAAGGCAATTTATCCTATAGAAATATCAATTATAGTTAAAATATCACTAGTTGGAAATGTCAGAATACAGCTTACATAATAAAATGCTTGACAAAAATCTTATAAATATTTAAGAAATATCATCAGAAGATTCTCTGGTAGTATATAATCTTTTTTCAAAAATAGAGCACTGTTTTTTAAGACCTTTTTTACAAAATGCATTCAAAATCATTTAAAATTATCTTGTCAAAACCAAAATAATCATAAGTTGCTGTAAGTTGGATGTTGGGATTTCTATAAATGTTTTTAGGATTTTGGTGCCAATTAATTTAAAGACAAGAACAATATGTTTATCTTATTAAAAGCATTACTGGATTTATGAATTTCTATTCCTATTAGTATTAGACATTTTACAAACATAAAACACTTAGCCTATATTTTTGGCTTGTATAATATCCTAAATACTCCTGTCAAACTTCTTTGCTTTTATCTCTGCTCAACTTATCACACCAACCATCTGCATAAATAAAGATGTAAGCATCTGCTATATGGCAAATGGTCTCAGGGGCAGATGTTTCCATCCGTGTGTTCATGTCACTGGAGCTGGATACATTATTTGAACAGATGTACACAATCTGAAAGTGTTGTGTCCCACAGTGAAATGTCTCCAACTGCTTTCTATCAAAATACATAAATGCTATTTGCACCTGCATTTATGTAAATGATATAAAGGCAGCGGGGGTTCTGACAAAGTGAGATGTGATACTATGAGATATATTTACATGGTTAACTGGAGTTTCTGAGAGACTCTGCTGCCAAATGGTCACACTGACACTGATACATGCCCGAGCAGATTATCTGATTAGTAGCCTGCTTTTTAAGCAGTGGAAAGACGGCTATTTCAAACAAAAATACTCATAATCTGATTTTACTAATAAGAATATTCCAAACTCTAGTAGTTTAGCTCAAAATAGGAAAATAACTTCCAGTATAAGGTCTACCTGAAAAGTTTTAGGCCACCCCGGTCATTTCCATTTTGTTCTACAAGGAAATTTCTATAGACACGTGCGTGTTTTCCATTCGTACTTCTGTCAACAGTATAACATACTAATAGTCCACAGTGGTATTTTGCAGAGGTTATTACATTGGAAAGTTCCAATTTCCAACATTAAGGAGATAACCAAAACCAGCTTGAAAATGTCAATCTGTACTTGGTCTGCAGCATAAAATGGTACCAAAAGTCCAAGAACAGCATTTACACACTAGTTAAGATCAAAATGTTTCCATATGAATGTCACATATTTGGAAACATAATATTTTGGTAATACATAGGGAATGTTTTTTTCCCCCAATAATGAGGTCACAAAGTCATGTTAACCATTAAATGCAAAGCATCAAATTACACTGGTTCTCCTTGCTACTGTGCATGCATTAAATGTGAGGGCTGAATAGTCAAAGAATATGCAATAATAGTTGTCTCTGCAGCTTTACTGAGCTAAGAACTTGTGGTCACTTTCAAATAATACATTACTTTATTAACTTGACAATGATAATATCAACTTTGTACAAAGTTATCATATCTGAGTTAAATGTTACCCAAAATAACTTTTATTCTGTAAATTATACTGAGATTTATATTGTGCTTTAAAAGAATTTACAAGTATATTCATATGCAGTTGATCCTCATTATTCACAGATTCTGTATTTGTGAATTCACCTGCTTGCTAAAATTTATTTGCAATCCCAAAATCAATACCGGTGGCATTTTCATGGTCACTTTTGGACATGCGCAGGCAAAAAATTTGAGTCACCTGATGTGCATGTTCTCAGCAGTGGTCAACGCTCTGCCTTGTTTCAGCTCTCACACTATAAATAAGTGTCCTTTTTGCAATCTATTTAGTGCCCCATTTTTCACTTTTTTTTCCTCTTTGTTGGTGATTTTACTGTTTAAAATAGCCCTCAAGAATAGTGCTGACATGCTGTACAGTGTTGCTAAGCGTAAGAAGACTGTAATGTTCCTTATGGAAAAAATATGTGTATTTGATAAGCTTTGTTCAGGCTTGAGTTATAATGCTGTGTCTGTTGAGTTCAATGTTAAGGAATCAACAATATATATTAAATGAGGTGTCTTTAAACAGAAACACACATAAAACTAGGTTCTGTATTGATAGTTGATGAAAATGTTGTGTTGTGATCAGAGGCTCACAGGAACTTAACCGTGTATTTCCCCTAGGAGCAATGGTTCAGTATTAGCTAATTCAGTGTTCATGGTGACTTTATAGAATGTAACCATTGCGAATGACAAGAATCGACTGTACCTTATCTCATTTGACTGTTTCAGGGCAAGAATTATTATCCCTATTCGAAAGAGAGAGAGATACTGAGGCTCACTGATTTAGCCAAGATCACAGAGCCTAAAAAGAAGGGCAGAAGAATAACCAGAGCTCAACTGTCCAGTTCTCAGCTTTGTGTTCTGTTACCAGACTGAGAGGAGAGTGAAGGATGAGAAGGGAGAGGACGGGAAGAAAAAATAGGAAATGAACTTAAGAAACAGCTTGAATACCACATTTGAAACAGTGAAACTATAATTCAGTAACAAGGTAATAAACCATTTTTAGGTTAAATCCTCATAAAAAGTAAACTGGCAGCCCAGTTTTATTAATTCAAACTGAGCTGCAGGAGAGCAGGCTTAGTTTGGTTTTCCTTTTTTCCCCTTTGCTCCTTGCTCATTGCCTCTCGAAAGACAATAAATATTTGTTAAATGAACAGATATACCTGAGAACTCCAGCTTGGTGTTTCATTAAAAAACAAAGATTAAAATGTTTTACAGCATCTAAGTAATATGCTTTTTTTAAAAAATATTTGAGAGTTTAAAGTATTTTCAAAAAAATTTAATATGTATTTGAGAACCCACTACATGCCAGGGTGCTTTAAAGCCTGCCAAAGACAGAAAATTCATCAAGAAGTTTATAAAGAACCTAACTAATACTAGGAGTCTAAACAAGTAAGATCATTTTTCTAAACTTTAAAAAAATATATTAACTAGAAACCCCAAGTGTTCTTTACTTGAGTTCTAAAATGCTATATTCACTAATACCAAAATGTTTATGTCCGAAAGATGTAAGTATATATTTTTATGTCTATAAGAAATAATATGTTTTTAGGCTGTGCCATAGTTATTTTAAAAGCACTTTATTGAATCAGAAAAATCCAGGTGTTTTTTTTTTTTTACAGATTCAACTCTGAATTCACATGATAGACAGTAAGGGCTATTGGCTTCACACATAAATAATGTACAGGTTTTGAAAATTAGTAGCAGTTGTACAGTGCATGTTTACTGACTGCCACAGTTCCGAAGGGGGTCATTAAGACCCACTGTGTCTTGCCTCAAAGCATCTGCTGTCTTCTCATCCCCATTTATTATTACTCGCATTGAATAGAAATAGCACTGACAATTTGAAAACTATGTTTAAACAAAACAAATGTTATGACAGCTGAGAAAAGTGTTAGAAGACCTGTATAAGAAGACCTTTCTACTTGCAGCAGACTCGCCTAAGAAATGGCAAAACTGAATGGTGAAGCTGGCAAATGACTCAAGAATTTTGAATGACTCCAGTAAAACATGCCCTCCCTGGATTTAAATGAAGACTCTTTCTTGACCAATGAACAATGGGACTTGTTTTAACCAACTGTGTGAGGACTTAAAATTCATCCTTCCCTTTCCAAGGTGTGAACTTCAATCTTTAATTGGCATTAACCACAGTGAACTTCTTTCTAGCACAAAAAAAAACGCATAAATTGTCCCTGTCATAGAACAATTTGGCAAAACTACTCACTTGTGTGTTTCCTTATCTGGCAAGTAAATAAATTCATTTGCATTTTCAATCACTGTGCTGGTTTTGTCTTTCCTTCAACAAATTTAAAGTGGAAGTTACAACAACTGTAGTTGACCTTATCGTGTTGTTTTCACGCCTTTTTTTCAAAAACATGGTATATCACTTGCTACAACAATTTGCTATTTTCCAACACAAAATATCTGTTCTTATATTTCTATTAGCTTATCATTTGGAAAATAACAAACAAAAAAAAGAAAGTTATGGGAAAACCATAAATCCTATCCCCAAATCCTGATGCATAAGAAGATATAAAATTGTAACAAAATAAGTCTAACGAACTTCTGGAGATTCTATAAGTAACACTTTCACACAGAAAGGAATAATGACAACACTAAATTATAATGAAAAGCTTTTAATATATACAAATTATCAGAGTGATATTATAATGTTAAATCTCTTCATCCAAAATTAGAAAACATTTAAATAGAAGGCACTAGAATTTCTAATTAGTTTCCTCTAGTTCTTTCCTCGCTTTAAACCACATCTTTGAGTTCTACACATGTGTTAACATGCTGAGCAAATGTCATCTCCTCTCTGTTGTGTTTCCTGACTAGCCTCAACACTTCTGGCTTAACCGATTGTCCCTTCATCCGGGTTCTCAAAGTACGTCATACTCAATTCTAGTACAGAATTTGTCATGCTTTATCCCAGTTAATTACATACATGCCTGCTGTTCTAATAGGACTTTGTGTTTCGTAAAAGCACAAGCTCTGTCTGATTTATTTTTGGATCATTCATAGCATCTGACATAGTTCCTGGTAAGTATTACCTTGGTGATCATTAAATCTGCTTCTACCATAGGAAATTTTGTTAGGAGAGCGTATGTTATGCAGTAGATTTTCCTTAAGCCCCACAACTCTGCTGGTGATGTTCTACCTGAATTTCATACAAAAATGTGTATAACGTGTGTGTGTGTTCACAAGCCTGAAATTCAAAAGTACCATAATTTATAGATAGCCATCAATATTTTATTAATCACTCACCATTTTTATTAAATCACTCACCATTTAATTAACAAATGGCATGTGCCCAGCAAACTTCTCATAAATGACTATATTTGATGACAAAAATATAAACAGAATCACAATCAATAAATGTAGTATTCTTCTTTGTTAAAAAATATTAGTAGTAATCCAGGACACACACAAAGCATTTGAATGGGTAAATGAGTAAATTAATAAAAAATTGGGCAAGTCTTAGGCCTCATATGTACTATGCTATTTTTCCTTACTGATCTAATTTCCTATGATACAAATCTAATTTCTGCCTACTTTGGTTTAAAATAGCTTTAATCATTCATATATGTAATTAAGCTTAATAAGTTTGATCAGAGAAGAAAAAGGGGAATGATCTAAAAATAGATTAAAAACATTCTTTATAAATTTACAGTATGACACGGGACAAACAGTGAATTTTGGATTTTGTTAGATGTGGGTTCCAATCTTGGCTCAGTCACTTAACGGGCTGGGATCTTGGTAAAAGTACCTAATCTCCCTGAACCTTTAAAATAAAGATGATATCTAACTTATTGTGAGGATTAAATAAAACAAAGGATTCAAAGTGGTAGGTGGAGTGACTATTACCGTGGAGCACTTGATTGAGCTCTTTTAGCTATTACATCTCTTTCTCTGTCCAATTCCAGGTTTGGGGCTTAAGCATCTTTGGTCCCAGAAAAGACCAATGAGAAATTTACCAGAGCTATCAAATTTTTAGCTAGGCTTGAAGGCATCTTATTTTCTGGCCAAGTCAAGGGAGGTAGCTAGGCTTATGCAACAGCCCAGAAAAGTAGACACAAAAACAAAGTAAACCTTGGTGAGAAGCAAAGTAGGCAAGAAGTGTGAGACATGCTTCACTTCCCTGTATCAGCCAGAAACCAGGCGGCTCACTGCTCAGTTACTCCACAGACTCGTAACCTTTCAGAGCTGGAAAAGAATGTCCAGTAATCCTGGCTTTACTATTAGGGAAACCGAGGCGTAGGGGCAAAATAACTTGTCTGAGGTTCCATAGCTGGTTGGAGGCAGATCTGGGAAGCGAGCCCAGCTTTCCTGACATTCAGTCCAACAGTCTTTCTTCTAAGCAGTCATGCCTCTCCTTGCTTGCTCAGATGAACAAGATGATACCAGCTAGGACACTGAATTTCCAAACTCTCAATCAGCTAGCTACCGTACAAATCTTCCAAAGGATATATACCAGAAAACACTAACAGGAAATGTACACTTTTTACTTCTAATTAGGGTTTGCTCTTCTCCCTTTCATTCCCATCTCCTTTCTTGCCCTAGTGTTTGGGGCTGAATCTTGTGCAAGTCTGAAGGACTCCTACTCTCCCCTTTGGCCAAATGTCTGGATGAGAATCAAGCCAAGGAGTCTGATCAGCGTTTACTTCCCATGGGTCCCTCTGGATCATGCCTGGCCTTCTAGGATCAGTAGGTATCCCAAGCAGGAGGGGGCCATGCCCATCTTATTGCACCACCTTCACAGATGGAGAGAGACCAGATACTAAATACAACCATTAAGAGCAATAGCCACTATCATCTTATAAATGCCTACTATGCAATTAGCAATATGCTGGGTGATTTACATATATTATCTCCTTTAATCTCCATGTAACCTATAGGGTAGGACTTACTATCTTTATTATTTTATAGATTTATAGATGAGAAAGCTGATGTCAAGTGACGTACCTAAGGTTATGCAATTTAGTGGTAGAACTGAGTTTCCAACCCAGATTCCATGTTCTTAACAGTTATGACCCTACGTTTCTTTTTGGTAGAGAGATCAAAGAGTGTTTGCTCCAGTTAAGGGTTCTTATAGCAATTCCCTCCATCCACTAAAAGTTACATCCTCCACTAAGGCAGCCCAATTTTATATCATTAAAGACATCATTTTTCTCACATACATATCAAAACTTCCTTCTGTGTGGAAGAGAATATGTAGGAGCAAGGAAAAGACTTGAATTCCTCCTAAACAGAATTCACTCTTTACAGTGAGGAAAATTTAATTATTTTTTATTCAGAAAGGACCCTATCTCCATCTGCAAACTGCTTTTCTGAAAGCTCCAGGAGCTCCTGTTAAAAAATCGTGCTTTTCTTTTTATAAATCGTACAGGGGGAAATGGTTTTCCTTATGTTTCTTTTTAAATGGCTATGAGAAGAAATAGGTCAAATAAATATATAAGCAAACATCCTTTCTCTCTCTAGGGTGTGTTGTGTGTGCATAGTGCGTGTGCATGAATATATATATGTACACATATTCTTCTCACTAAAACACACATGTCATTCTGCTTCACTAAAGCCAATACTCCATAATTCCATTTGATCTACTAGCGCCAGCTAACTGCCAAATAACACGCTGGGCTCTGTGAGTTTTATGTGGAATGAACGGCCCTGCTCTCAAGGAGCTCTCAGCAAAGGAGACATGTCCTTACAACCCAGGAACCATATACACTCAAGTAATTTACCAAATGAAATCAACTTTCATATATAATTAGAATGTTTGTTCTTAGTCCCAAGAAACAAGTCTCCTTATTGTTAGAGGATAGGGTCATAAAATGTAGCAAAACAATTTATAACATACACATTACCATTTTCCTCAGCATGGCTTATCTTACCTTGATCTTTTGGTGATACTGATAAAGAATTCTGCATTCTGATGTGTTTGACTTGAATAGTAACTTCCCTAAAAAGAACCAAGCACAAAGAATAATTAGAAAGTAATTGAGGGCAGGCCCCGTGGCTTAGCGGTTAGGTGCCTGCGCTCCGCTGCTGGCGGACCAGGTTCAGATCCTTGGCGTGCACCGACACACTGCTTCTCTGGCCATGCTGAGGCCGTGTCCCACATACAGCAACTAGAAGGATGTGCAGCTATGACATACAACTATCTACTGGGGCTTTGGGGGAACAAAATAAATAAATAAAAATTATAAAAAAAAAAAGAAAGTAATTGAGGTGCCATGTTAATACATACTAAAATTATAAATTATAAGCTTTTTAAAGTCTTTCTATTTATAACTATACCTCATTTTATTGCACTTTGCAGACACTGCATTTTTTACAAATTGAAGTTTTGTGGCAACCCTCCATCAAGCAAGTTTATTGACATCATTTTTCCAACAGCATTTGCTCATTTCAAGTCTCTGTGTCACATTTTGGTAATTCTCAAAATATTTCAAAAGTTTTTCATTATTATTATATTTGTTATGGTGATCTGTCATAAGTGATTCTGATGTTACTATTGTAATTGTTTTGGAGCTCCATGAACCACACCCATATAAGGGAACTTAATCGATAAACTCTGTGTGTTCTGACACCTCTTCCAACCAGCCGTCCGCCCATCTCTCTCCCTCTCCTTGGATACAACAATATTGAAATTAGGCCAATTAATAACCCTACAATGGCCTCTAAGTATTTAAGTGAAAGGAGGACTTGCACATCTCTCACTTTGAATCAAAAGTTAGAAATGATTAAGCTTAGTGAGTAAGGCATGTTGAAAACCGAGATAGGCCAAAAGCTAGGCCTCTTCCACCAGTTAGCCAAGTTGTGAATGCAAAGGAAAAGTACTTGAAGGAAATTAAAAGTGAACTCCAGTGAACACACAAATGATAAGAAAGCAAAACAACCTTATTGCTGATATGGAGAAAGTTTTAGTGGTTTGGATAGAAGATCAAACCAGCCACAACATTCCCTTAAGTCAAAGCCTAATCCAGAGCAAGGCCCTAACTCTCTTCAATTCTATGAAGGCTGAGAGAGCTGAGGAAACTGCAGAAGAAAAGTTTGAAGCTAGCAGAGGTTGGTTTATGAGGTTTAAGGAAAGAAGCCATTTTCATAACATAAAAGTACAAGGCGAAGCACAAGTGCTGATGCAGAAGCTGCAGCAAGTTATCTGGAAGATCTATCTAAGATAATTAATGAAGGCGGCTACACTAAACAACAGATTTTTAATGTAGATGAAACAGCCTTCTATTGGAAGAAGATGCCACCTAGGACTTGCATAGCTAGAGAGGAGAAGTCAATGCCTGGCTTCAAAGCTTCAAAGGACAGGACAACTTTCTTGTGAGGGGCTAATGCAGCTAATGCAGCTGGTCACTTTCAGTTGAAGTCAATGCTCATTTACCATTCTGCAAGTCCTAGGGCCCTTAAGAATTATGCTATATCTACTCTACCTGTGCTCTATAAATGGAATAAATGGATGGTAGCACATCTGTTTACAACATGGTTTACTGAATATTTTAAGCCCACTCTTAAGACTTGTTCAGGAAAAAAGATTCTTTTCAAAATATTGTTGCTCATTGTCAATGCACCCGGTCACCCCAGAGCTCTGAAGGAGATGTACAAGATTAATGTTGTTTTCATGTCTGCTAACGCAACATCCATCCTGCATCCCATGGATCAAGGAGCAATTTTGACTTCTAAGTCATATGATTTAAGAAATACATTTTGTAAGGATATAGCTGTCATAGATAGTGATTCCTCTGATGGATCTAGGCAGAGTCTACTGAAAACCTTCTGGAAACAATTCACCATTCTAGATGCCATTAAGAACATTTGTGATTCACGAGAAGGGGTCAAAATATCAACATTAACAGGAATTTGGAAGAAGTTGAATCCAATCCTCATGGAAGACTTTGAGGGGTTCAAGACTTCAGTGGAGGAAGTAACTGCAGATGTGGTGGAAATAGCAAGAGAACTAGAATAAGAAGTGGAGCCTGAAGATGTGACTGAATTGTTGCAATCTATGATAAAACTTTAACACATGAGGAGTTGCTTCTTATGGATGAGCAAAGAAAGTAGTTTCTTGAGATAGAATTTACTCTGGGTAAAGATGCTGTGAAGGCTGTTGAAATGACACCAAAGGATTTAGAATATTACATAAACTTAGTTGATAAAGCATCGGCAGGATTTGAGAGGATTTTTACTCCTATTTTGAAAAAAGTTCTACTGTGTGTAAAATGCTATCAAACAGCATCACATGCTAGAGAGAAATCATTCATGAAAGGAAGAGTCAATTGATGAAGCAAACTTCATTGTTGTCCTATTTTAAGAAATTGCCACAGCCTCCCCAACCTTCAGCAACCACCACCCTAATCAGTTAGCAGCCATCAACACGAAGGCAAGACCCTCCAACAACAAAAAGTTTATGACTTGCTGAAGGCTCAGATGATGGTTAGCATTTTTTTTAGCAATAAAGTGTTTTTAAATTAAGGTATGAACATTGTTTTTTTAGACATAATGCTGTTTCACACTTAATAGACTACAGTATAGCGTAAACATAACTTTTATATACACTGGGAAACCAAAAAAGTTCTGTGACTCACTTTCTTGTGATATTCACTTTATTGTGGTGGTCTAGAACTGAACCCACAAAATTCTGAGGTATGCCTGTAGTAAGAAATGAAAAGAACTATTAAGAAACTGATGTTTTTATTTTCTTCCCATTTTTATACAGACAGGATCTTACTGAATGTATTGGTGTGGGCTTGGAGAGGAAAGCAATGACACATTGAGAAAGGGGTCTTATCTGCATCTCTGCCCTCACAGAGTCAGGAAAATGTGCAAGTAGGAAAAATTAAGGTTCTCTAAAAATGTTCTGCTTGATAATTATGTTTCACATTCTCTGTTTAAGAAGAAATAACTAAAATGTTTAACAATATAGGTAAAGGTAATATAAGTGCAATATAATCATTTGATGAAATATAATTCAGCCATTAAAATGCAATTGTGAAGATTATGTAGCAACATGGAAAATGATGATATAATGCATTGGATGCATATACTAAATGACATAGACACTAGGATTACAACTATATAAAAAACAAAGGCATAGAAAATACATGGCAGGAAATAGGTTAATACGTATATTGGCATTGTGTTTGGTGATGGAATTACAGGTGTTCTTCCCTCCATTTTAGCTACTTTCCAAACTGTCTGTAATATGGGGTTCCACATTAATAAACTATTTGAATGTAAAAATAAGATAAAGTTCTTGAAAAAGTATAGGTAAATATTTTTATAAGCCTTCAAACATAGAAGTGTTTAAGCATGACACCAAAGACAGAAGCCATTAAGGTAAAGACTGATGAATTTTTCCATTTAAAATTTTAAATTTTTTTAAATAAAAAATTAGGCAAAATTAAAAGGCATGCCTTCTGCTTCCAGCCAACACTGTGTAACAAGTGACCAGATTTGCACTCCTGCCTAAAACAACCAGTTTAGACTGTTAAAACACTGTACTTGCCAATTTGAGGGTCCAATTCTCTATGAAATTGCCTAAAAGCAAGTATAGTAAAAAAAATAAAACCAAAACACAGATAAAACATATGAAACAATATTTCAAAACATTGGACATCAGGTCACAAAGACTGATCTTTGAGAGACAGGAAACAAATGGATGAGCCCTATGACTATGTTGTAGGAAGGGAGAACCCTGGTGGAGATTCACAGAGTACTGGAGAAAAGAGAGCTGGAGACAGAGAGAGAGAGCAAGAGAGCAAGCAATGAAGAGTGTTCCCATCAAGTATTCACTTGTGTCTTAATTAGCACATGCAAGTGAGGAAACTACTCGAGGCCAGGGAAAGATCTAAGGTGCTCAACACCCACAGAAGGACAGGAATATTGCCTGTTTCTACCAGCCAGACTGAAAAACCTCCTAATTCACAGGACATTGGGTAGAGTACAAAGAAGGGTCTCACCTTAGTAAGAGGGAAAAATTAGTCCTAGACTGAACATTTGTCTGGTTTCAAGTAATAAATCCTAAAGCAAGACCTAAAAGGACTGAACCGTTTCCAAGTGTCTTAACTGTGTATCAGAACAAAGCTCAAGAATATTTATAGAAATACAAAAATATCCATCACCCAACAAAGCAAAATTCATATGGCCTGACATCTAATAAAAATTATCAAGCATACAAAGAAGCAGGAAAACATGAGCCAAAATGTAGAAAATAATCAAAACTGACCCTGAATTGACACAGATGTTAGAATTAGCAGACAAGGACATTAAGTCTATAATTGCATTTCCGATGTTCAAAAAGTTAAGTATAGACAGGAAAGATATAATAAAGACCCAAATAAAATTTCAAGAGATGAAAACTATAATATATAAGATGAAAAATACACTGGATGGGATTAACAGCATATTAGATATATTGGAAGAAAACATTAGCAAACTTGAAGGTGAAGTAATAGAGATTATCCAAAATGGAACTCAGGAAGAACAGATTAAAAAAATGAACAGATCATCAGCGAGCCACAGGACAACTTCAAGCAGCCTAATATATCAGTAATTGGAGAGGAGAGAGATAGAAGGACAGAAAAATTATTTTAAGAAATAATGGCAGAAAATTTTCCAAATTTCAGTAAAGCTATAAACACACAGATCCAAAAAGCTCAAAACACCTGAGTCACAATAAACATAAAAACTACACCAAAGCCCATCATGACCAAATTGCTCAAAACTAGTGAAAAAAAGAAAATTTTAAAGGCAGATGGAGGAAAAGATACATTACATATAGAGGAACAATCATAAGCATGACAGCAAATTTTTTGTTGGAAACAATGCAAATGAGAAGACAGTGGAGCAACATCTTTAAAGTACTGGAAGAAAAAAACCTATAATCTAGGATTCTATGTCCAGAGGAAGTATCTTTCAAAAATGAAGAAGAAATAAAGACATTTTTGTACATACGAAAGCTGAAGGAATTCATCACACGCCCACTCACACTCCAAGAAATGCTAAATAATGTCCTTTAGGCAGAAGGAACATGATACCAGATTATACACAGGAAGAAAGAATACTAGAAATGGGAACTACATGGGAAGCATATAAGGCTTTATGCTGAACATTTAAATCTCTTTAAAATATAACTGTTTAAATAAAAATAATTAAAAATAGAAATTGGGGTTTATAACATATATAAAAATAAAATGTATAATAACAATAGGACAAAAGTTTAGGGGGAGAAATGTAAAGTATATTATTGTAAGGTTCTTATACTATAGGTGAAGTGGTACAAAATCACTGGAAGATAGATTATGATAAGTTAAACATGTTCATTATACACGGCAAAGCAACAATTAAAATCACAAAGCAAAGAATTTTAGCTAATAAGCCAACAACAAAAAAATGGAATCATAAACATATTCAGTTTTTCAAGGGAAAATGGAAAACGAGAACAAAGAACAGATAGGACAAACAGAAAACAAACAGCAAGATGATAGATTAAAACTTAAATCCTATCAATAATCATATTAAATGTAAATTATCTAAATATCCCAATTAAAAGATACAGATATATTGGATAAAAAAGCAAGACCCAAACTATATGCTGCCTATAAGGAAGGTACTTTAAATATAAAGACACAAATAGGTTACAAATAGTAAAAGGATGGAAAAAGATATATCATCTTAGCACTAGTCAAATCAAAGTGGAGTGGCTATATTAATACTAGAAAAAGTAGATTATAGAGCAAAGAATATTACCAGGCACAAAGGATATGGATAGATCATAATGGACAGATCATATTCTAGGCCATAAAACAGGGCTCAACACACTTAAGACGATTCAAGTCATATAATGTATTATTCTCCGACCACAATGGAATAAAAGTAGAAACCAAAAGAACAGAAATATTATCTGGAAAATCTACAAATATTTAACTAAATCAAACACTTAAAAATAACCTATGGGTCAAAAAAGAAATCAAAAAGAAAACTATAAAGTGTTTTGAACTGAATGAAACGCAAACACTTATACCAAAATTTGTGTGATTCCTTTAAAGCAATACATAGGGGAAAATTTAGAGCACTAAGGAGCTATATTAGAAAAGGAGGTAGGTCTCAAATCAACAACCTCAATTTCCACCTTAAAAACCAGAAAAAGCAAATTTAACTCAACGTAAGTACAAGAAAGGAAATAAGAGATCAGAGAGGGAATGAGTGAAATGGATAACAGAAAAATAGATAAAAATCAATTAAGCCAAGAGCAGATTCTTTGAGAATATCAATAAAATTGATAAACTTTTAGCTTAATTGATTAGGAGAAAGACGACACAAATGACCAATTTCAGGAATGAGAGGAAGGTCACCACTACAGATACTACTGCTATTAAAAAAGATAATAAAGGATCATTACAAACAACATTTTGGCAATAAATTTGATAATTTAATAGACAATTTCCCTGAAAGACACAAACTATCAAAGCTCACTCAAGAAGTGAGCTCTATATTTTCAAAGAAAATTGAATTCTTAGTTAAAAATATTCTCTCGAAGAAAACTCCAGGCCTAGATGGTTTCTTTGGTAAATTCTACTGAATATTTAAGGAAGAAATAACACGAATTATACAGTCATGTGCTGCATAACGACTTTTCTATCAAGGATGGACTGCATATACAACGGTGGTCCCATAAGAATAGTACCATATAGCTTGGGTGTGTAGTAGGCTTTACCATCTAGGTTTGTGTAAGTACACTCGATGTTCGCACAATGATGAAATCTCCTAACAACACATTTCTCAGAACATATCTCTGTTGTTAAGCAATGCATGACTGTACACAAATTCTCCCAGAAAACTGAAAGAGAATTCTAACTATCTAATTCTGTGAGGCCAGCATTATCAAGATATCAAAACCAGACAAAAAGCCATTAGAAGAAAAGAAACCTCCAGACCAATATCCCTCATAACATATATGCAAAAATTATAAACAAAATTTTAGCAAATCAAATCCAACAATATAACACATCCTGACAATGTAGGGTTATCCCAGGAAAGCACACTTGGTTTAACGTTCAAAAGCAGTATAATTCACCATATTAATAAACGAAAAAACAAAAACTACACATCATCTCAATAGATGCAGGAAACACATTTGACAAAATCCAACACCCATTCCTGATAAAAAAAAAAAAAAAACTTTTAGAAAACTAAGAATAGAAAGGAACTTCCTCAACCTGGTAAAGGACATCCATGAGAAATCTACAGCTAACCTCATGCTAAACAGTGAAAGACTGAACGAATTCCCTCTAAGTTTACAAACAAGAGAAGGATATCCACTCTCACCACTTCTATTCACTATGTATTGGAAGTTCTTGCCAGTGCAATAAGGCAAAAATGAATAAAATGCATCTTGATTGGGAAACAACACATAAAACTGTATTTATAGACAGCATGATTGTCTAAGTAGAAAATTCAATGCAATCTATAAAAAAGCTCCTCAAACTAACAAATGAGTTTAACAAGGTTACAGGATACAAAATCAAAGTACAAAAATTAATTCATATGATAGTAACAATCAGAAATTAAAGTAACAAATCAGAAATTTAAATTTGAAATATCATCTCTAATAGCATCAAAAATATGAAATAATTAAGGGTAAACCTGACAAAAGACGTGAAAGAATTATACACTGAAAACTACAACCCTGCCTCCTGACCAACCCTGTAACTTCCCCACATGGCCCTAAATGCATGGCATGCCCCCTCCTCTTGGGAACTGTAAGTAATAAATTCTTTCGAAGGCAGTCTATGTCTGTAACATTATCATACCTGATTAAAACAAATCCCTAAAATATAGAATTCTAAAATATAGAATATTAACATCACCGCAAAAAGTTCCCTCATTATCTCAAAAAGTTCCCTGTGCTTTTTTATAGTCATCCCCACCCCTAATCCCTGGCCCCGGTCAATCATTGATGCTTTCTGTCACTATAAATTAGTTTTGCCTGTTCTAGAATTTCATATCATTTCATCTAAATAAAAAAGTATGTATTCTTTTATTGTGTGTATCACTGGATCATTCCTTTCTATTGCTGAATGATATTCCATCATATAAACATATAATACAATTTGTTTATCCATTCTCCCATTGATGGGCATTTGAGTTATTGCCAGTTTTTGGCTCTTATGAATAAAATTGCTATAAATATTTGTGTCCAAGTCTTCATGCAGATAAATATGTTCCTATCTCTTGGGTGAAAGCCTAGGAGTAAAATTCCTGGGTGACATATTAAGTGTATGTTTAACTTTATAAGCAATTGCTTGTTTTCCAAAGTAGTCATACTATATATCATTGATTTAAAAAAACTACCTCTTGTAAACAATGACAGGATTCATGTTTCCAAGATCTTTACATAAATAAGAGGACCCAAACACCTTAAGCCTCAATATTGTCAAATAATATAAGCTTATAGTACATAAATTCTGACTACATAGTAGTATCCATCATTTGCTCAATTGCAATACATGCTATTTCTACCTCAATCTGTCCCATTTAAGAAACAAATTATAAAATTCTCAAATTGGTACTAAAGGATTACAAAAGCTGAAAGATAATCTACAGAATAAATTTTGATCCACTTAGAAAATTCTTAACTGCTTACATTAATATTTGCATTAATATAATGTGTTAATATTTGACAATCTTCTTCCTTTCCTAAATGGTTACAACTGCTAATGAGTTCAATACCAAAAGCACTTTAAATCCAGATAGTTTTGAATGTCAGCCACTGACAGAGGAAAATTCTTTACAGAGTCATCCTGGTGACTAGTTTGTTTAAGACCCTCTAAGCCAACTTCTTTTCTACATAGAATTGGGGAAACTTTGGGAGTAGTCCTATTTCCCCTAATTTTTTAGACTTCTTGTGAAGGTGGTCTTGCTAGATGCTCACTACTGTCTCCAAACCAAAAACCCTAAAAGACTAGACTGACCCTTAATTTTCAGGACCATGTTTCCGCCCAATCTCAAGTATGCAAAGAGTTAAAAATTGTGGAAGGATCAGTGAACTGAGCGGGGAGATGTACAGTTTTAACTGAAACTTCTTATTGTGTGACCTTGGACAAGTCACTTAATCTTTTCTGCTGTTTTCCCAAATTAGAAAGGGAGAGATAATAATACTTAACCCATTTGGATGAAGACAAGATTAAACTAGATGCTATGGGTTGAAAATACATTGTAAGAAAAAACTATTCACAAAACAGGGTATTGGGCCCAGCCCAGTGGCGTAGTGGTTAAGTTTGCGTGCACTGCTTTGGTGGCCTGGGGATTCCAGGTTCTGATCCTGGGCGCAGACCTATGAATCGCTCGTCAAGCCATGCTGTGGCAGGCATCCCATGTATAAAACAGAGGAAGATGGGCACAGATGTTAGCTCAGGACCAGTCTTCCTCAGCAAAAAGGGGAAGATCGGCAACAGATGTTAGCTCAGGGCTAATCTTCCTCACACACACAGAAAAACAAAACAGGGTATTATATATGTTAATAAAGTTCTCCAGGATTCTTCCAAAAGAAAAGAAATGGTTATTACTATCTTTGGCATTTCTAAGGAAAAAAAGGGAATATACTAGAATATACTTAGAAATACAAACATTATTTCCAACTGTAAGATCTAATCATTTATCCTCATAAAATGCATGCACATATAGATACTTGTATTCCTTAACATGTGTTACACGTATGACTAGACCAGGCAGGTTATAATGTTTGGGAGGGCATTTTTCTACCTCAATAAAGATTTATTTAGGAAAACATGTTCTAGCCTTAGACCCTCATTTCCTTTCCCTTCACAGGTTTTCTATAAAATTTCTTCCAACTCCTATGGCTCTAACTGCAACTCTAAATTTATATTTCTAGTTCTCAGGTCCCAAGGTGAAATGTTCTCTGCTTACTACATATCTCCAGTCGGCTACCTGCAAACTAAACGCAGCTCCTGCCTCCTCTCAAGTATTTTTCAAAGGCATCGCCTCTGCTCCATCCCCAGCATTACTGCCTTAGGTCAGGGCTTGCTGGTGTTACAAGAGTCTCTTAAATTGTCTTCCTGCCTCCAGTCTTACATCTTTCCAATCTATTCTCTATGATGCAGCTTGAACAATCTTTCCCCTTTTTCTTTTTAATTAAAAAAATTTCTGATTTATTGAGGTATAATTGACAAATAAAATTGTATATATTTAAAGCATACAGTGTGATGATTTGATATATGTATACTTTGTGAAATGATTACCACAGTCAGGTAAATTAACATATCTATAACCTGATATATTTACCTTTTTGTGTGTGTGGTGAGAAGACTTA
The DNA here is from genome assembly GCF_020826845.1 of Diceros bicornis minor. Lineage (NCBI taxonomy): Eukaryota > Metazoa > Chordata > Mammalia > Perissodactyla > Rhinocerotidae > Diceros > Diceros bicornis. Next base: position 29,267,194 of record NC_080775.1, read on the forward strand.
AGTTGTGGTGAGAACACTTCATGTCTATTCTCTTAGCAAATTTCAAGAACACAACACAGTATTACTAACCATAGTCTCCACACTGTACATCAGATTCCCTAGACCTTATTCATCTTCTCTTCCCCAGAGACAGGCACTTTCAGTTCTTAGAGCTAATTCTTCCAGTATTTATAACTCCATATCTGTCAATAACGTACTTATAATCTTACTTCTTGATTGTTCAGTTTTAGGCAGTATCTATTGATGTCCCACTGTGAAGGATGAAGATTTTTCTCTATTTCTCTCTCAATCAACAAAAATCTTGCTTAATAATTTTTCTGAGTATAGAATTCCAGATCGAAATTTAAAGACATTGTTCTACTGTCCTCTGGTTTCTAATGTTGATGTTAAGAAATCCGAAGCTATTTGTGATCCTTTGTATGCAATCTGTTTTTATTTTTTCTCTATGGAAACAATGTTTAGAAATTTCACAATGAAGTGTGTCTATTTTCATCCATTTTCCAAGTGTTTGGTAGGCCTTTTCAATCTGGAAACTCTTGTATTTCAGATCCTGGGATATTTTCTTCAATTATTTTTCTGAAATTTTCTGATTTACTTTTCTTTGCTCTTTTTCCCTTGAACTCTTATTATTCAAATCTTTACCTTCCCTGGATGGTTATACTTTTTTTTTCTTTTCCCATGTTTTATCTTTTATTTTTGCTCTTTCTGGAAAAATTCCTTAACTTTATCTTCCAGTGTCTCCACTGAGTTCGACTGTCATCCTTATCCAATAGCTCATGAACAGTCTTTTTAATGCAAATCGAATCATGTTTTTCCCATGCTTCAAGTCCGTCAGTGGCTCCCTGTTGTCCACAAGATAAAGCTCAACCTCTTGCGCACAGCACAGGAGGCCTTTCACACACTGGCCTCGTGGTTATCACCACTACATTATTAAGAGCTGCATCTCAGAAGCAGGCCAAATAGGCCAGCTCCCACACGCCTCCACGATTCTTCATGGAATGGCCTCCTCTCCCCGTCTTGCTATACAATTCCTACTCAACTCCTTTGTAATGTCTGCCTGGCTAATTCAAGAAATTCCTATTGATCTGTCCATTATCTTCCAACACACTTTGACTGGCTCTCTCTTAGCATGTAGCATTCTTTAAATCTGTCAGTTTTCCCTTTAAATGTGTGAGTTTCTTGATGGCAGGGACAATGCTATATTTATCTTTCTATTTCCAGAAACTAGAAGTGACTGGTATATAAGAAGGTTTAATAAATGTTTATTGAATGAATAAATGTCAATAATCCTGTAAAAACAAGAGTGCTAGAAATTATTTAACAACAGCTGCACAGTTCCACCTAGTGTTTTTTATACCATTTAAATCTTTTATTTTCAACAGAAAACATTCTAAAATTCTGAGACTTTTTTTTAATGAATAGTGATTTTTGAAATCTAAAGCAATGTCTTACTAATTTTGCCATTACTATTCTATAACTTAAAGTGACAGATAATTGACTAAGTTAATTTTCTCATTAATAAATTTCCTTTGATCTCTACAGATTGCCTGGTTGTGTTTTTTGAAGGACTGGACCACTCCAAAAGTGATTTAAAAATAATCTTAGGTAAATGTAAAAAATGTCCTAGTTTCTTTAATTTCTCTAGTATCAGGCTTGGGGCTTTTCAAACACATCAACATTGTTTTAAGTATCATCACCCATAGACAAGTTCTAGGAAACAATGATTGTCAACACAATCTATAAACACAATATATTGACAATGCTGCTTTCCTGTTAAAAGGCCTCAGACATTTTAGTTAAGTTTAAAAAGACCCAAGTTTTAGGCAAGTTTTAACAAATAGGCATCCTTCCATTTCTCATTTATTCAAATATAAAAGATGCAGATATAAGAAAAATATTTGGTTCTTTCTACATCAAACAGAGCATCTTTGGAATTTCCAGCCTAGCTTCTCAATGCTAAAAGAATGAAGAAGTCGTTCAGGCCAGTGAGGTTACCATCATGATGAAGATGAAAGCATTTCAAAAAAGAATTGTACCATTTGGTAATAAATGACACTCAGCAGTAAAACAAATACCATAAAATAAAGAGGCTATCATTTACACAACCACGATATAGATACCTATCGTGAAATTGTTTATTTCCTTCCTTTCAATCAGTCTGGCTGGCACTGTTTCAATCAGTTTGGATTTAATTCATTACTTTGAAATGATCATATTTCCATCATTCTTGCTCTTCTCGCCTGTATTAAGTGACAAACATCATCTTTAAACTAAGCAGGTGTACAGAAAATTGATATAATGTTAAGATCATTTTGGATTCCTCACATTCCTTTTCTCTCTTACATGTTACCTGCTGCCAAGCGCCACAGAGTTTTGGTTTTATTACCATAGACCAATTGGCGTACTTTCAACAAACTCTATTTCTTCCTCCTGCCTCTCTTTCCTTCTAAACTACGCACAACACTGCCAGTACGGTCCATTTCTGTCTTAGCTCTGCTCCCACCTCTACCTTTTTCCTTCTCTACAGTTCCTGCATTAAATTAAAATCCCATCAATTAGCTTTACAATGACTGTTCAATTAAAAAATAACCACTTCTCTGCTCTATTTCCTGCTAACTTCATCCATGCTTTATAATTTTTCATGTTCTTGTGGGTGTATGAACTGCTGCTTAACAAATGATTCTGGTGATTTTTCTTCCTCTTTTAAAATTATTCAAACTTTCATGTTCTCCCTGGAGCACTCTAGTCACAGATTTACCTTTTGAGCATCACCTAAATTTTTTTTATTCTCTGTCCCCGATGGCATTTTTCTAACATTTAGGTTATCATAAAATGATTACTTCCAACATGGGAAAACCTAAATAAAAATGAATAAGGCTCCCTCTCATTCCATAACCCCAAGTCCCCTACTCAGAGCCAACAATTTCCCTTCTCTTAGCACCTTTGTGGGTATCCTTTCAGAAACAGTCTGTGTGTATATTAGCTAACAGGTATAGAAATATGCTCTGTCTCCCTTCCTCCTCTCCCCAAATTAGAGTAGATTGTACATGCCACTTAACATATTTTCAAGAACTTTCCATGTCAGCACTTATGGATCCTCTTCGTTCTTTTTAAAGGCGGTATAGTATTTCACTGCATGGAACCCTCATTTATTAACTAGTCACCCATTGATTGACAATGAGATTGTTCTCAGCATTTTGCTCTTACAAACAAAGCTGAAGTGTGCATTCTTATACATACATCTTTGCTAAACGTACAAGTCTATCTGTAGGATGAAGTCACAGTAAGAAATTTCTGGGTTGATTTAAAATTTTTATGGATATTGCCAAATTGTCATTCAAACAAGTTGTACTGATTATCCAACAAATTATGAAAGTGCCTCAAACCACTATTTGCAAAAATTGTCCCAGGAATTTTTCAATCAACTATCCAAAAGCTTCAAAGACTCTAGCATGCCTAGCTACTTTTCTCAACTCTAGCTGAAAATACAAACTCTGCTCTTTGTTGAAATACACAAACTCTGACAATAAAATGAAAAACAAGTTTCATATCTCTAAGGTTTAGAAGGGTGACTGTTTATGGGAAGTCCCTGACAGACTAAAAAAGGGAAAAACAGTCAGTTGTAAGAGACAGTGCTGTTGCCCAGCATCACCCAAAGGAAGTGGGTATTGGTGTCACAGAGCATGGCCCATTCATTGGTGTCAGCACATTCCTGCTATGGAAATGAAAAGACAAGTGATTTCCTAATTGAAAGACAAACCAGATAAAATAATAGGAGGATAAAGAATCCTGCATATTTGAAAAACTAGCCTTTAAAAAATGTTTTTCTTTTCAAGACATTACAGAATGTACAGGTGTAGTTTAAAAGATAATTTTATGGTATAAAAATGGTGCTCCTTTGTCTAATATGAAATGGTGTCTTGACTGAAGTGCTACCAGCTGAGGATCAGGTGAACCCAATTAACCCAATTTTTACCTGTCTGTACTAAGTGGTTTATTTTAGATGTACACTACTCCCTAAATGCTTCAGGATATGACATGAAAAAACCATAAACAGGCTATAAAGGTCATGACATTAATTTTCCTGTCCTTCTCATGCTTTAAATAGGCATCAAAAAAACTAAAAAATCTTGTCCTCTGGGAAGGAAGGCAAATCTGAAACTAATTATGGTGGTTATTATTGTAATGCTATTAAATTAAACACTGTGACCCTAGCTAAATTTATTTTGGTACTTTTTGTTAACGAATAAAACTTCCCAAATAAGAGTACTGCATCCTCTCATAGAGCAAAATGATTCACCAGAGGTCTAGTAGAACAAAGTAACCACTCACAATCCTGAATTTTCACTCGCCTAAAGCTTAACTAAAAAGTTTAATAAGCATACATGGACTCTTTTTGCAGAAAATACTGTATCTGTTACAAAGCTTTATTTAAGAAGAAAAACTTCACATGGGTAGAATACTGAGCCAAGAGTCTTATCTGTCATGGACAGTTTTCACTTGTTTTTTGTTGTCCAACCCTTCTGTTTTGCAGTTCAGGTTTCTACCTCCTTACCAAGACCTGGCCTGGGGACCAGGTGGGAGAGGAAGCTACCTGGCTTGGCACCTGGGATATATTAGCTGTGTGTGTCCTCTAGTGCCCTAAAACTAGAAGGATACCCACACAGACTCTGTTTGGCTTGTTTTAATTCTCACAAATGCTGGAGGAGAGATGAGGGCAGAGGGCAGTAAATGATGAGTTTGGGTGGGTGGGAAGGAAAATTAGGCAAGGAGAAGGATTAGGTATCAACATCTGTGTGGGACTAATGAGCAGGGGAAAGATGAATAAGTAGCAAACACAAAAGAAAAAGAAAGTGGGAGGAAAAAAAGTACAATGGCAACATTATTTTAAAAGAAGAAAGGGCAATAGAAAAAAATCACTGAAATCCCAGTTTGTTTACATATCTCAGAAGATACAGAAAACAATTTAAGAACTAGTTCTTCTAGGGTCCCGGCCTGGTGGTGTAGTGGTTAGGTTCACGTGCTCTGCTTTGATGGCCCGGGGTTCTTGGGTTCAGATCCTGGGTGTGGACTTAGGCACTCATCAACCCATGCTGTGGCAGGCGACCCACATACAAAAAACAGAGGAAGACTGGTATGGTTGTTAGCTCGGGGACTATCTTCCTTAATAATAAAAGAGGAAGACTGGCAACAGAGGTTAGCTCAGGGCCAATCTTCCTCACCAAAAAAAAAAAAAAAAGAACTAGTTCTTTATGTACTCCATTGCAGTTAGAAAAGATACTTATAAGACATTTTGTGCATTGTTGATAGTTTTAATTTTAATTAAAGTAAAGGTGATGTATAATATTATGTTAGTTTCAGGTATACAGCAAAGTGATTCAACATTTATATACATTACAAAATGATTCACCACAATAAGTCTAGTAACCATCTGTCACCATGCAAATTTATTACAATATTATCAATTATATTCCCTATGTTGTATATTACATTCCCATGACTTATTTATTTTATAAGTGGAAGTCTGTACCGCTTAATCCTCTTCACTTATTTTGCCCAATGCCCCACACCACTCCCCTCAGGCAACCACCAGTTCATTCTCTGTATCTATGAGTCTGTTTCTGTTTTGTTTTGTTGGTTTGTTTGTTTCGTTTTTTATTTTTTTCATTTTTATTTATTTTTTATTGCAGTCACATTGGTTTATAACATATAAATTTCAGGTGTACATCATTATATTTCACTTAATGTACAGATTACATCATGTTTACCACCCAAAGACCAATTACAATCCATCACCACACATATGTACCTAATTGCCCGTTTCACCCTCCTCCCTCCCCCCTTCCCCTCTGGTAACCACCAATCCAATCTCTGTCTCTATGTGTTTGTTTATGTTTGTTTTTATCTTCTATTTATGAGTGAGATCATATGGTATTTGATTTTCTCCCTCTGACTTATTTCATGTAGCATAATACCCTCAAGGTCCATCTATGTTGTCACAAATTGCAAGATTTCATTCTTTTTTAGGGTTGAGTAGTATTCCACTGTGTATATATACCACGTCTTTGTCCATGTTTTGTTTTTTAGATTCCACGTAAAAGTGAAATCATACGGTATTTGTCTTTCTCTGACTTATTTCACTTAGTGTAATATCCTCTAGGTCCATCCATGTTGTCACAAATGGCAGGATTTCATTCTTTTTTATGGCGAAGTAAAATTCCATGTATGTATATACACCACATCTTCTTTATCTATTCATGTACCAATGGACACTTAGTTTGCTTCCATATCACAGCTATTGTAAATAATGCTGCAATAAATATAGGGGTTTTATGGTTTCAGGACTTACATTTAAGTCTTTAATTCATTTTGATTTTATTTTTGTATATGGTGTAAGAAAGTGGTCTACTTTCATTCTTTTGAATGTAGCTCTCCAGTTTTCCCAACACCATTTATTGAAGAGACTATCTTTTCCCCATTGTATATTCTTGCCTCGTTTGTCATAGATTGACCATATATGCGTGGATTTATTTCTGGGCTCTCTATTCTGTTCCATTGATCTATGTGTCTGTTGTGCCAGCACCATACTGTTTTGATTACTATAGCTTTGTAATATAGCTTGAAATCAGGCAGTGTGATACCTCTAGCTTTGGTCTTCTTAGGATTGCTTCACCTATTCAGGGACTTTTGTGGTTCAATAGAAATTTTAAAGTTATTTGTTCTAGTTTTGTGAAAAATGCCATTGTTATTTTGATAGGGATTGTATTGAACCTGTAGATTGCTTTGGGTGGTATGAACATTTCAGCAATATTAGTTCTTCCCATCCATGAGAACAGTATATCTTTCTATTTATTTGTGTCATCTTCAATTTCTTTCATCAATGCCTTACAGTTTTCACAGTATAGGTCTTTTACCCCCTTGGTTAAATTTATTCCTAGGTATTTTATTCTTTTTGATGCAATTGTAAATGGGATTCTTTTCTTAATTTCTCTCTCTGATGGATTGTTATTAGTGCATAGAAATGCAACAGATTTTTGTACATTAATTTTGTATCCTGCAACTTTACTGAATTCGTTAGTTCTAATAGTTTTTTGGTGGAGTCTCGAGGGTTTTCTATATATAATATACTGTCATCTGCAAACTGACAGTTTTACTTCTTCCTTTCCAATTTGAATGCCTTTTATTTCTTTTTCTGGTCTAACTGCTGTGCCTAGGACTTCCAATACTATGTTGAATAAAAGTGCCAACAGTGGGCATCCTTGTCTTGTTCCTGATCTTAGAGGAAATGCTTTCAGCTTTTCACCTTTGAGTATGATGTTAGCTGTGGCTTTGTCATATATAGCCTTTATTATGATGAGGTATGTTCCCTCTGTACCCACTTTGTTGAGAGCTTTGATCATAAATGAATGTTGAATTTTGTCAAAAGTCTTTTCTGTATCTACTGAAACAATCATATGATTTTTATTCTTCATTTTGTTGAATGTGGTATATCATGTAGATTGATTTATGGATATTGAATCATCCTGTATCCCTGGGATAAATCCCAATTGATCTTGGTGTATAATCCTTTTAATATATTCTTGAATTTGCTTTGCTAATATTTTGTTGACTATTTTTGCTTCTATGTTCATCAGGGCTAACAGCCTGTAATTTTCTTTTTTTGTAGTGTCTTGATCCGTTTTTGGTATCAAGGTAATGCTGGCCTCATAGCTCTTCAACTTTTTTTTAAGAGTTTGAGAGGGATAGGTATTATTAACTCTTCTTTTAAATGTTGTGAAGCCATCTTGTCCTGGACTTTTGCTTGTTGGGAGTTTTTTGATTACTGATTCAATTTCATTAATAGTAATTAGTCTGTTCAGATTTTCTATTTCTTCCTGATTTACTCCTGGAAGACTGTATGTTTCTAGGAATTTTTCCATTTCTTCCAGGTTGTCCAATTTGTTGGATTATAATTGTTTATAGTAATCTCTTATGATCCTTTGTATTTCTGTGGTGTCAGTTGTAATCTCCTCTTTTGTTTCTAATTTTATTTATTTGGGCCCTCTCTCTCTTTTTTTCTTGATGAATCTGGATAATGTTTATCAATTTTGTTTATCTTTTCAAAGAACCAGCTCTTAGTTTCATTGATCTTTTCTATTATTTTTTTAAGTCTCTTATTTCATTAATTTCCAATTTGATCTTTATTATTTCCTTCCTTCTACTAACTCTGGGTTTTGTTCGTTCTTTTTTGCCTAGTTCCTTTAGGTGTAAGGTTAGATTGTTTATTAAAAATTTCTCTTGTTTCCTGAGGTAGGCCTGTTATCACTATGAACTTCCCTCTTAGAACTGCTTTTGCTGTATCCCATAGATTTTAGAATGTTGTGTTTCCATTTTTATTTGTCTCGAGGTATTTTTTGATTTCCTTTTTGATTTCTTCAATGTCCCATTGGTTGTTTAGTAGCATGTCCAAGTGTTTGTGTTTTTTCTACTTTTCTTCTGTTGATTTCTAGTCTCATACTGTTGTGGTCAGAAAAGATGCTTGATATGATTTTAATCTTCTTAAATTCATTGAGACTTGTTTTGTGGCCTAACATGTGATCTATCCTGGAGAATGTTCCATGTGCACTTGAAAAGAATGTGTATTCTGCTGTTTTTGGATGGAATGTTCTGTACATATCTATTAAGTACATCTGGTCTCATGTATTGCTTGAGGCCAATGTTTCCTTATTGATTTTCTGTCTGGATGATCAATTCATTGATGTGAGTGAGGTGTTCAAATCCCCAACTATTATTGTATTATTGTCAATTTCTCCCTTTATGTCTGTTAATATTTGCTTTATGTCTTTAGATGTCCCTATGTCAGATGCGTATATATCTACAAGTGTTATATCCTCCTGTTGGATTGATCCCATTATCATTATGTAATGCCCTTTATGTCTCTTGTTATAGACTTTGTTTTAAAGTTTATTTTGTCTGATATAAGTATTGCTACCCTAGCTTTATTTTCATTTCCATTTGCATGGAATATCTTTTTCCATCCCCTTACTTTCAGTCTATGTGTGTCTTTTGATCTGAAGTGAGCCTCTTGCAGGCAGCACAGATATATGGGTCTTATTTTTTTATCCATTCAGCCACCCTATGTCTTTTGATTGGAGCATTTAGGCCATTTACATTTAAAGTAATTATTCATAGGTATGTACTTATTGCCATTTTGTTAATTGTTTTCTGGTTGTTTTTGTAGTTCTTATCTGTTTCTTCTTCTCTTGCTTTCTTCCTTTGTGATTTGATGACTTTCTTTAGTACTATGTTTGTATTGCTTTCTTTTTATTTTTTATCTATTATCGGTTTTTGGTTTGTGGTTACCATGAGGTTCTTATATAACAACCTATGTATACAGCAGCCTATTTTAAGTTGATGGTTGCTTACATTTAAGCATGTTCTAAAAGCACTATATTTTTACTCCCCTCCACCATGTTTTATGTTTTTGATGTCATATTTTACATCTTTTTATTTTGTGTATCTCTTAACCACTTATTGTAGATACAGGTGATTTTACTACTTTTGTCTTTTAACGTTCATACTAGCTATATAGGTGGTTGATCCACTACGTTTACTATGTGTTTGCCTTTACCAGTGAGATTTTTTCTTTCATAATTTTTGTATTTCTAGTTATGGCCTGTTCTGTTTAAAGAAATCCCTTTAACATTTCTTGTAAGGTCAGTTTAGTGGTGATGAACTGCTTTAGCTTTTGATTGTCTGGGAAACTCTTTAGGCTTCCTTCAATTCTGAGTGATAACAATGCTAGACAGAGTATTCTTAGTTGTAAGTTTTTCCCTTGCAGCACTTTGAATATGTTGTGCCAGTCCCTTCTGGCCTGTAAAGTTTCTGCTGAAAAGTCAGCTGATGGTCTTATGGGGGCTCTCTTGTACATAACTAGTTGTTTTTCTCTTACTGCTTTTAAGATTCTCTCTTTAACTTTTGACATTTTAATTTAATGTGTCTTGGTGTCAGTCTCTTTGGCTTCATCTTGTTTGGGACTCTCTGTTCTTCCTGAACTTGGATGTCCGTTTCCTTTGCCAGGTTAGGGAAGTTTTTGGCCATTATTTCTTCAAATAGGTTTTCTGTCCCTTTCTCTCTCTCTCTTCTCCTTCTGGGACCTCTATAATGAAAATGTTAGTATGCTTGATGTTGTCCCAGAGGTCCCTTAAACTATTTTCATTTTCTTCTTCTTTTTGCTGTTCTGACTGGGTGATTTCTACTACCTTATGTTCTAGATTGCTGATCTGTTTTGCATCATCTAATCTGCTATTGATTCCTTTCGGTGTATCTTTCATTTCAATCATTGTATTCTTCAGCTCTGATTGGTTCTTTTTTATATTTTCTATCTCTTTGTTGAAGTTCTCACTGTGTTCCTCCATTCTTCTGCCAATTTGGTGAACATCTTCATGACTAGTACTTTGAACTCTTTATCACTATACTGTTCAGTTCTTTTTCTAGGTTTTGTCTTGTTTTTTCATTTGAAACATATTCCTTTGTCTTCTCATTTTGCCTAACTCTCTGTGTTTGTTTCTATGTATTAAGTAGATCAGCTGTGTCTCCTGGTCTTGAAGGACTGGCCTTATGTAGAAGGTGCCCTGTGCTGCCCAGTACTGTGGTCCTCCCTGGTCACCAGAGACAGATGCTCCAGGGGTTTCCCCAGTGTGGGCTGTGTGTGCCCTCCTGTTGTGGATGGGCCATGACTGCTGTGGGTATGGCACTCTGTGGGGCTGTCTCTCAGCATGGGTGACTGTGAGGCCCAGTTGCAACAGCTGTGGGCATGCTGGTAGGCAAGGCAGGCCTCTGGTGTGGCTGGCTGCAAGGCCCAGCTGTGACTCTTATGAGTGCTCTGGTGAGTAGGGCTGGCGCCAGAGCACACCCTCCCCCCACCGGCTGGGGTGGGTCTGAAGGGAAATGCTGGGGCAGGGTGAGCAGTGCTAGTAAGGTACATGAGAAGAGTCAGAAATGGCGTCCACCAGCATCAGGCCAGCTAGGTAGAAGGTGAACAAAAAAAATGGCACCCACCAGCGCTTCCATTACTGGAGAAAGTTCCAACAGATCCCTGCCCTAAAATTAGTCAATGAATCTCCTTCACGTATGACCTAGGCGCTTTCAAACTACTGCCTCTGTGCTAGAACTTGGAGCAAGTGAGTTTTTGTGTGCACCCTTTAAGAGCAAAGTCTTGATTTCCTACGGCCTTCTGGCTCTCCCAGACGTAAGCTCCACTGGTTTGCAAAGCCAGATGTTATGAGGGCTCGTCTTCCCAGTGCAGGTCCCCCAGGCTGGGGAGCCTGCTGTGGTGTGGGTTCAGACCCCTCGCTCCTCAGGGAGGACCTCTGCAGCTATGATATCCCACCTGTCTATATGTCGCCATGCTGGGGGTGTGGGTCCAGACCAGACCGCGTCTCCCCCCCTCCTATTCATCTCCATGCGGCTTTTTCTTTATATCCTTAGTTGTGGAAAATCTTTTCTGCTAGTCTTCGGATCACTCTGAGAGATAGTTGCTCTATATGTAGTTGTAGTTTTGGCGTGTCTGTGGGAGGAGGTGAGCCCAGGATCCTCCTGCTCCACCACCTTGATCCCAAGTCCCTGACAGTCTTAACAGTCAATAACTGTTGACTGGTTCGTAAATGGTCTTGTTGCTGATCAACTGCAATAGTTTATTAAAATTTAAATTGAGCTAAATAATGTCAAATACCTTAAGAGCATCTTTTATTTCTCTAAATTTGAAAGTTAATCTTAGAATAAAAATTTCTAATTATCTCTCTTTGTTTAGAGGTGTTAACTGACTATGAGACATTATCACATAGGAAAGATGAGAAAAATAAGAATGCAAAAGGCAACAGATGACCATTTTTTCTTATGAGTATTTCTACAATGGCTTATTGTGGATACACAGGGATCCCAATTAAAAGGATATGATTAGTAGCACTTTCCTCACCCTTTGTTTTCATGTATTTGACCATGTTCCCCAAATCTATTTCTTTACGCTTTATAGATCCACATCTCAAACTGCCTTTTGTATGACAAACGTATACATTTTCACATTAACTAACAAAGCAATTTTTAAGCTAGTGCATGATGGTGTTGCCTGGCAGCCAAGAGTTCACTTTGAGTCAGTGTCCATCTTTGTCTATACAATAGTGGTTTTATAATTATTTGAGTATTTCATTACATTTTGCTCATTATTTTAGAAAAATTAGTGGAGCTCAAAAGATTAAAAGTAAATGTGATTAATATGACATCAAAAGCACAGGCAAAAAATGTAAAAATAGACAAATTGTACAATAGACAAATATTGTAACTACAATAGACAAATATGTAAATAGACAAATCAAAATTTAAAATTTCTGTGCATCAGAGAAAACAACCAACAGAGTGAAAAGGCAACCTGTATAATGGGAGAAAATATTTGCAAATCATTAATCTGCTAAAGAGTTAATATCCAGAATATATAAGAACTTCTCCAATCAGTGACAAGTAAATAAACAACAAATAACCTGATTAAACAATGGGCAAAGAACTTGAATAGACACTTCTTGAAAGAAGATACACAAATGGTCAACAAGCATATGAAAAGATGCTCAATATCACTTATCATTGAGGAAATGCCAACCAAAACCATGATTAGATATCACTTCACACTCATTAGGATAACTACTATTAAAAAAATAGAAAATAAAAAGTGTTGGCAAGGATATGGAGAAATTGGAAGCTTTGTGTACTGTTGGTGGGAATGAAAAATAGAGCAGCTACTAATAAAAACAGTATGGCAGTTCCTCAAAAAATTAAAAATAGAATTACCATATGATCCCGCAATTCTACTTCTGTGTATATATCCAAAAGAAATTAAAGCAAGATCTCAAAGAAATATATGCACACCTACATTCATAGTAGCACTAGTCACAATAGCTAGGAAGCAAGCCAAGTATCTGTCAAAGGATGAATGGATAAACAAAATGGGGCATACACATACAGTAGAATATTATTCAGCCTTAAAAAGGAAGGAAATTCTGACACATGCTATACAACATGATGAACCTTGGGGAGATTATACTAAGTGAAATAAATGAGTGACAAAAACAAATACTCTGTGATTCTACTTACATGATGTATCTAGAGTAGTCAAATTCACAGAAACAGAAAGTACAACAGTGGTTGCCAAGGGCTGGGGGGAGGGAGAAATGCGGATTTATTGTTAATGGGTATAGAGTTTCAGTTTTGCAAGATAAAAAATTCTAGAGATTGGTCGCACAACGATGTGAATGTACTTAACACTTGTGAACTGTACAGCTAAAAATGGTTAAGATGGTAAATTTTGCTGTGTGCTTACAATTTTTAAAAAGTAAATGTGATTACACTAGTGATAAGAAGCATAGATCTTGTAAACAGCCAAATTTAGGCAAAAATGGCAATCGTTCAGGATGTTTCAAGTGGGCAAATCTTTAACCTTTATTGGAAGCACACTGGACTTTAGCCAGTTTAATTGTGAAGAAAAATAGTAAAATTAAAGAATATTTACAAAATATACAATATTTATACTAGACATATATGTGAAAAGAAATGACGTATTAAGGGATTGTATAATGTTTCACTAGTTGTCTAATGATAGAATATCTTCTTATACAGCATTATACACTGAACTTCTGTGTATTTTTTTAAGGAACATATTTTGTACAAAAGTAATTATTGCCTATAAACAGGAAGTACTAGCCTAGGGCTCCACAGGCCATAAGCTTGTCAACACAGCCACTCTGAAGGTTGGATCTGGTTCATTTCTTTCTATTTCCCCAAAACATGTATCACCCCATGTTCTCTGGTGAGTTTATCAGAGAGGCAGGGGGTTTCTAGGTCATCTTTGTTCGTGAGGCTACCTTTATATTAGCAGCTGACAAAAGACCCAATGTTACAGGCAAAGTGCTTCAGTAAATAACATCTTCTCAGCTCCAGGTTGGCTCAGGCAAAGGTGAGTTCCCCTCTCCCTCTTCAATCCACTGCCACCCCAGCCATCACCCCCCTCCACTTCCCAGGCTCTGGCACTATCAAAATTGAATTGAAGGAATCAAGTTAACCCAAGTGGTTCCAGGTTAAAATAACCGTAGGCATCTCAGAGATTAACCATAAAACCTTTAATTAGATTTGAGATTAAAGAAACAAAGCAATTTATTCTTGGGCTCCCCAAGACTTAGGTCTGTATTCACAGCATTGACAGTGAAACAAGCAGACACGGGTGGGTGAGGGTGGGTGGGGACGGGTGGGAGGCAGTGATCTGGGCATGCAGGGCCTTGTGAGCCTTCTCCGGGCAACATTCAGTTACGCTTTAAGGATCTAGAACACTGGCAAAGATTCCACACCTACAGATTGTATCCTCCAACACAGCATGAAATCCAAAATCACAATACAACTAATTGGAAATCTTTTCTCATTTTGGTATACAATCTTAAACATTGATATTACAAAATCAATTGTAATACAACTGCTGCTGTAAATTCACTAAGCATTCAGTTTCCCTACAAATAACTGGGCAGGGGGTTAATTTTAGTCTAACTAAGTAAAGGCATATAAAAATAAAAGGATGATTTTAAAGGGTAAGACACTGCCAAGGATGGCTGCCTCTGGAAAGAGAACTGGGAGGCACATTTGGGACGGAGACTGACTTTCCACTCTGTACTCCTTTGTAAACCTACTGAATATTTTACCTCGTGAATGTACTACTTAAAACAACGTTATCAACAATAGAAATAACAAGAAGAATGAAGTAGATCTAGAGAGACAGGTGGTTCAGTAAACCCTGGCAGGGAATGATGCCCATGAAATAATGTTAAGCGAAGCAAACTGTGGAAGAGTGGGTATGCTCCGATCCCATGTCTTAAAAAAAAAAAAGTTCTATTCCCACAGAGAAACATCAAATTGGCAACAGTGGTTACCTTTGGGACTTGAGTTGGTGGAACTTCCCCTTTTTCTTTGTACGTTGTGTGTGTGTGTGTATACATACATATACACATAGTCTGTGTATATATATATGTAACTACATAACTATTTTTATATTAAAAACCTAGAGAAAAAAAACCTAGTTAGAATCCACTTAAAAAACAGATTTCTGTTCAAGAAGGATAAATAGATATTTTGATTTTCAAGTGGTAATTAACAAACTAAATGGTAGTCTTTTTTCACTTTGCATTTTCCTCATCCCAACTTCATGGTGACCATTACACTTAATAAATAATTTTCTGTCAAAATCAAATGCACAAGGTTCATAATCAACCATCTAATATCTATCAATAAATAGCAATTAGTAGATTGCACATATATAAATTAAGAGGGATACTAGATGTAATTTCTTAAAATTCTTGTTTTAATATTTTGCTAAATTCAAAATAATTTTAGCTTAGTAACAAAATTTTAGTTAATGATGGATTTTGAAAATCAGCACAAAACTAAAAAAAAATCCAAAGAAACAATATTCTCTGACTTCCCCCAATTAGTTTAGGTCCTCTTAGTCTATATTCTCATTGCACAATTTAATTCTTCTTTCCCAACACTGATCATACTTATATTAACTTGAAACTCTACAAGGGCAGGGTCTAAGTTTGTCTTGTTCCCATTAGCCCCAGAGCCTTGGAGGGAAGAAGTCTTTCAAAATGTATTTGATGAATATACTTTGAAAGATATGAACCTAAACAAAAAGAGTTGCAAGATTTACAGATATTCAAGGGCAAAACAGATCCTAAATAAAGATTATGTAACCAACCAAACAAAAAAGATCCACATCATAGTTAAAAATAGCATAAGGATAGAAGAAAAGGTTATTTGCCTAAATGATCAGTGTGACAAAATCAAAGCAGATGTTCTCTAAGCACAATTGCCAAAAGCCTCCAGAGTTTTGGCTATCTTATAAATATTAGGCTCTGAGTCACAAAGCCAAAGCCTTGAAAAAAATAACCACAAATAACTTCTGAAATGGGATTATACTACTATACTCTTAAGGTATGTTATCATTGAAAAATTCATCTTATTAGCACATTGTTTCAGAATTCATTATATTTCTATAATCTTTTAAAAAGAATTATTGGATGGCAAATATCCTTAAACACACACACATACACAGTTGGACTTTTGACAATTCGAGTGGAATCCAAATCTTAAGACTCTTCACTGAATATGTATGGTTTTTGCATGTCTACACTTAACACAATCTACTAGAGTTGAATTAAATTTACTCATGACCTTGTATGCTAGTTTCAACAGAATTTTAACCAAGGTGGAAAGTTATACTTTTACTAAATCAAAACAAAACAAAACAAAAGTTTTTTGGCCACAAGGATAACAAATTAAAGTCGTATGCTTTCTTACGCAAGCTTACATCTTTTGTCAAAGCAGGATAGTGTAAAAGGCATGCGTTCATTCATTCAATCAACATAACTAATAACCCTACAAGCCAGGCATTAGAAAACTTTTTCTATAAAAGGCCATAGAGTAAATATTTTCAGTTTTGTGGGCCCTACAGCCTCTGTGACAACTACTACTTTCTGCTGTTGTAGCTTGAAAGCAATCACAGACAATATAAATGAATAAATGTGGCTGTGTACCAATAAATTTTTTAAAACTTATGGACATTGAAACTTGCATTTTACATAATTTTCATGTATCACAATATATTATCTTCTTTTGATTTTTCCCCAATAATTTAGAAATGTAAAAACCATTCTTAGCTTCCAAGCCACAAAAACAGGCCCAATTTGGCCTGTGAGCCATGGTTTCCTAACTCCTGACCTAAACAAACTCTTTAGTAAACCTGGTTTAAACCAATTACTAGCCATGTAACCTTGTCCTTACTCCACCAAAAAAGCCCAAACAACAAACAAAATAAAAAAAAACAATAACCATAACTTAATTACAACATCTTAACTCTCAGGTGGTAGTTAGAGAGCTATTTTATTAGAATAACAATAGTGGCAGCAACTAATATCTATTTTGAGCTTACTATGTCTGAAACCGTGTTCTAAGCATTTCAGATGTATGCTAATTTATTTAATTCTCACCACAGCCTTGGGATGGGTATTTTATGATCACCATTTTACACATAAGCAACCAGGCACAGAGAGGTTAAGTAACTTATCTAAACTCACTAGCCAGTAAATAGTGGACCTGAAGTTTGAAGACGGGCACTGGGTTATGCTCTTAACCACAACTGCCTCTAATCTCAAAAATTTCCCCATTCTTTTCTTAAAGTTCCCATTTCAAATGACAATTCTCAGAAATTAAAATGCACATATAGAAAAGAATGTAACATAGTTCATGCTTATCAGTAAAGAGCTAATCCTTAGATTGAGCCTATATTGACAGTAAGACAAATGGAAACTTGATTCAAAAGGAGGCAAATTTTTTCTCATGGAAAAATTAGGAAACAGTAGTCCCTGACTCCTTGTGTGTGCTGGCTTACGAGAACAAACATGAGTGAAAATGCCCCAGAAGAGGGTTGCAAAAGGCAGGTCACTATGATTTTCTCTGAATGACTCTTGATTCTCCTAATTTAAATTTCCCTCAAGCCTTGCTGTACTCAAATGGTACTTATAGATTTATAATGTTTGTCTATTACTGGTATATTAGCAGTAAAACACTAATAACCAGGAAGATGCCTTTCTTGTAGTAGTTACAGTATAACCTAACTTAAATCACAACCCATCTGTGTGATCTGTTTATTCATCAGGTCTTGACCTGTCAGTTGGTTCTGTGTGCTGACATTCCAAACCCAAGTGGATGCCCCATCACTACCTCTTCAAGGGCCATTTGAAAAAATTTTTAGGGTATAGATTAAAATTCATTTCAATGTAGTTAAATTGCCAAGGTGGTTTTCAGAAATTATAATAAAACACTCTCATTCTACATAACTGCAGAATAAAAACATCTTTGAAAATTTTGACATTTTAAGACTTTGGCTGGCCAAAGAAATAAGAATTGCTAAAACTGAATTCATTCCAGTTATTCCTCATTGGAAGGCAGTTACTTGCCAGAAAATTACTTCAGTCTATTTTCATTACTTACATCAAAATGAGGACACTTAAATGACAGATGATCTCTACAACATTGGGGATCATCAGCAAGGCCAAGTAAATTATAATAAGACACTGACGATGTAGACTAGGACAAAAGAGACTCCCAGAACAAAATTCATCTGGCAAATATAAAAAAATTTTTGTCCTGTTTCCTCAAAAATTTTTTTACTTTCTCCAAATATTTGCTATCAGTAAACTGCATAGTTCCATATTATATGTGACTGCTTTAGTAAGAAAGAGCAATTTGTTGGCAGAAAAAAAAAATCCATTCATGTTACTTGAAGGTGTTCGTAACAGAGCGTACACTGAAAGAGAATCTCTGGCTTAGGAATGACCCTCCAACCCGTTCACTTTCAAAAGTCCAACATCTAGGAGTCATGCCTGTATTACACCTCTCTCCGTCACTTCCCACATCTAGGCTTATACCGTATCGTGTCCATTTTATCTCCTAAAAAGCTCTCAGATATACCACTTCTTCTCATCTTCACTGCCAACTAGTTGGTGCCAGTTGCTGTATCATGCCCTGCCAGGACCACTGAACACTCTTTTAACTGCTTCCACTCCTGCTCCTTCTCTAACCAACACAGCCACAATGATGTCTTCAAAACAAATTAGAATATGCCACCCCAAAATGAAAACCATTAGAAGCCATAACATGTCCACGAGGTTTTGTACAGCCTAGTCTTGGCCTGCTTCTCAGTTCCATTCTCCACTCCTCACCCTGGTTTCTGTGTCCCAACCACACTAGCCTTCCTTCTGTTTCCTAAACATACCGTGGCTGTAGACAGTCTCGATACATGTTGGGCCCCCACCCCATAATGCTGCTTTCCTTCTTGATAATTTGGATTCATCCTTTGGCTCTCAAGACAATATCACCTCCTTAGGAGAACTGTCTCTGACTAGTCTGTCTCACATACCCCTGTTAATAATCTTTTCCCTCAGAGCACTTACCACAATTATAATTTTAGTTAGATAATCCCTAGTACCCCAAACAGACAAGAAGCTCTAGAAGGCGGGGTTCACATCCCTTTGTGTTCATATGGTTCATCTGGCACAATAACAGAACACCTAGGAGGAGTTCAGTTAATATTTATTTATTTATATTTGTGATATAATTCACATACCATAAATTCACATTTATTGAGGCTTGGTTTTTTGCATATTCACAAAGTTGTACAACTATCACTACCATCTAATTTTAGAATATGCCATCACCCTAAAAAGAAACCTCATACCCATTAGCAGTCACCCCATCCCCTGTTCCTGGAAATCGTTAATCTACTTTCTGTTTCCATAGATTTGCCTATTCTGGAAATTTCATATAAATGGTATCCTACAATATGTGGCCTTTTGTGTCTGACTTCTTTCACTTGGCATAATGTTTTTAAGGTTGATAAACGTTGCAGCATGTTTAGTACTTCTTTATTGCCAAATAATATGCCACTGCACGAATACACCACATTTTGTTTCACTATTCATCAGCTAATGGACATTTGGTTTGTTTCCACTTTTTGGCCATTATGAATAAGGCTGCTATGAACATCTGTGTACAAGTTTTTGTGTAGACATATTCATTTTCTCTTGGATAATATACTTAGGAATGGAATAGGTAAATTCCAAATGGGTTTACGCCAGGTCATAGGATAACGCTATGT
Source organism: Diceros bicornis minor (assembly GCF_020826845.1). Lineage (NCBI taxonomy): Eukaryota > Metazoa > Chordata > Mammalia > Perissodactyla > Rhinocerotidae > Diceros > Diceros bicornis. The sequence goes on from NC_080775.1 coordinate 29,286,920, forward strand.
TTAATCTTTTGAGGAATTGCCAGACTGTTTTTCAAAGCAGCTGTCCATTTACACTTCCACCAATAATTTATAAGGTTTCCAATTTCTATATATCCGTACTAAATATTTTTTGTCCCTTTTTTGATGATAGCCATCCTAATGGGTTTAAAGTGGTATATCATTGTGGCTATTCTCTAATGACTAATGATGTCCAACACCATTCCACGTGCTCACTAGCAATCTGTATATCTTCTTTGGAGAAATGTCTATTTAAATCCTTTGCCCATTTTTAAATTGAGTTATTTCTGTTGTTGAGTTATAAGAGTTCTTTAGATATTTTCAATACAAGTCCCTTAGCAGATAAATGATTCGCAGATATTTTCTCCCATTCTGTGAGTTGTCTTTCCACTTTCTTGATGGTGCCCTCTGAAGCATAAAAGTTAAATTTTGGTGAAGTCCAACTTATCTATTTTTCTTTTGTTGCTTGTACTTTTCATGTCAATCTAAGAAATCATTGCCTAATCCAAGGTCATAAAAATTTTAGCCTATGTTTTTCTTTCAGAGTTTTCTATGTTTCAGTTTTAGCTCTTACATTTAGGTCTTTGATCCATTTTCAGTTAATTTTTGTATACAGTGTGAGGTAGGGGTCCTCTTTCATTCTTTTGCATGTGGATATCTGAGTTGTTCTGGGACTACTGGCTGACAAGACTATCCTTTCCTCCAATGAACTGTCTTGACACCCTAGTTGAAAATCAACTTATCATAACTGTAAGGGTATATTTTGGACTCTTAATTCTATTCCATTAATCTATATGTCTACTCTTTTGTCAGTACCACCCTATCTTGTTTATTGTAGCTTTATGGTAAGTTGTGGAATTGAGAAGTGTGTGTCTTCCTTTGTTTTCTTTTTTAAGATTGTTTTGGCTATTATGGATCCCTTGCATTTCCATATGGATTTTAGGATCAGCAAGTCAACTTCTGCAAAAAAAGGCCGCTAGAATTTTCATAGAGATTACATTGAATCTATTGATCAATTTGGGGGTAGTGCCATCTTAACAATGTTAAATCTTCCAATTCAAGAACACAGAGTGTCTTTATTTATGTCTTTAATTTCTATCAATAATGTTTTTTTAAATTTTGGTGTACAAGTTTTGAACTTCTTTGCTAAACTTATTGCTATGTATTTATTATTTTTGATGCTACTGTAAATGTAACTGTTTTCTTGATTTTATTTTTGGATTGTTCATTGCTAGTGCACATAAATATAATTGATATTTACACTGATTTTGTATCTTTCAACCTTGCTGAACTCATTTATTAATTCTAACAGTTTAGTAGATTCCTTAAGGTTTTCTACATACAATGTCATGTCATCTGCAAATAGAAAAAGTTTTACTTCTTTTCCAATTTGGATGTCTTTTATTTCTTTTTCTTTTTCTTTCTTTTTTTTTGGGTTTTTTTGTGAGGAAGATCAGCCCTGAGCTAAGATCCATGGCCATCCTCCTCTTTTTTTGCTGAGTAAGAGTGGCCCTGGGCTAACATCCGTGCCCATTTTCCTCCACTTTATATGGGATGCTGCCACAGCATGGCCTGGCAAGTGGTGCATCGGTGCGTGCCTGGGATCTGAACCCGGGCTGCCAGCAGTAGAGTGTGCGCACTTAACCACTACGCCACGGGGCTGGCCCCTATTTCTTTTTCTTTTTCTTGCCTAAATGCCCAGTCAGAACCTCCCAACACAATGTCGAATACAAGTGGCAAGAGAATACATCCTTGTCTTATTCCCAATCTTAGGAGGAAAGCTTTCAGTCTTTTACCAAAAAGTATGATGTTAGCTATGGGGTTTTGTAGATTCCCTTCATCAGGTTAAGGAAGTTCCCTTCTATTTCTAGGTTGTTGAGTGTTTTCATCATAAAAGGGACTTGGGTTTTGTCAAATGCCTTTTCTGTGTCTATTAAGATGATCATATGGCTTTTGTTCTTTAGTCTATTAATATGATGTATTACATTGATTGATTTTCATACGTTAAACCAACCTTGCATTTCTGAGATATATCCCACTTGGTCTTTGTTTATAATCCTCTTTATATGTTACTAGATTTGGTTTGCTAGTATTTTGTTGAGAATTTTTGCATCCATATTCAAAAGAGATATTGGTCTGTAGTTTTCTTGTGTTGTCTTTGGCTGGTTTTGGCATCAGGGTAATATTGGCTGAACAGAATGAATTGGGAAGTATTCTCTCCTCTAATTTTTAGAAGATTTTGTGAAAAGTTGGCATTAATTCTTCTTTAAATCTTTAATAAAATTCACAAGTGAAGCCATCTAGGCCTAAGCTTTTCTCTGTAGGAACTTTTTTGATTATAATTCAATTGCTTTACTGTTATAGGTTCAGATTTTCTATTTCTTCTTGAGTTAGTTTTGGTAGTTTTTGTCTTTTAGGAATCATTTGTTCACCTAATATTTTGGCATACGATTGTTCCTAGTATTCCTTTATAATCATTTTTTATTTCTGTAAGGTCAGTAATAATGTACTCTCTTTCATTGTTGATCTTAGTAACTTGAATGTTCTCTTTTTTTCCTGCATCAGTCTAATGGTTTGTCAATTGTATAGATCTTTCCAAGAACCAACTTTTGCTTTCACTGATTTTCTGTACTCTTTTTTATTCTCTATTTCATTTATTTATGCTTTAACCTTTATTATTTTCTTCCTTCTGCTTGCTTTGCTTTATTTTGCTCCTCTTTTTCTAGGTTTTTAAGGTGGAAGTTCCAGTTATTGAGTTGAGATCTTTCTTTCTAAAAAAAATAGGCATTTACAGGTATAAATTTCCCTCTAAACACTGATTTCTTTACTTGCATCCTATACATTTTGGTATGTTGTATTTTAGGTTATCTATGTCAAGGTATTTTCTAATTTCCCTTGTGATTTTTTTCTTTTTAGGAGTGTGTTGTTTAATTTCCACATATTTGTGCATTTCCCAAATTTCCTTCTGTTACTTATTTCTAATTGTATTCTATTGCGGTCAGAGAACATACTTTGTATGAGTTCAATCCTTTTCACATTTATTGAGGCTTGTTTTATGGCCTAACAGATATTCTAGCCTGGAGAATGATCCATAAGCATTGAAAAGAATGTGTATACTGCTCCTATTGAGTGGAGTGTTCTATACATGTCTCTTAGGTCTAGTTGGTTTACAGTGTTGGAGTGAACCCTAAGCTGTTCTGGTGTATTCAGGAGGGCGCTCATCTTTTTAAGCGTTCACCATTCCATTTACTATCACCCTAATGGAGTATGCACAGTAAAGTTCTCACTTTGGATTTGCTCTTAAACACATCTATTCTGAAGAACTCTAAGGAGAACAAGATAGGAAATTAATATAGCTGTTCTACCTTTCCTGATTAATTTCATATCTATCTCATGGTTTTGTTATTAGTGTCTTTCGAGTTGATTTTGACTCCTAGCAGCCCTGTATACAGCAGAGCAGAACCCTGCCTGGTCTTTTTGCATCACGCTATATCAGACAATGCTCCACTGCTATTCACCAGGTTTTCGTGGCAAATTTTTTTGGAAGTGGGTTGCCAGGTCCTTCTTCTTAGTCTGGAAGTTCCACTGAAATCTGTCCACCATGGGTGACCCTGCAAAGCTTTCAGCATCACAGCAACACACAGCTGCCCCAGTATGACAACTGACAGACAGGTAGTGTCAGGTCCTGGCCAGGAAATGAACCTGGGCTGCAGCCAGTGAGAGTACTGAATCTTAACCACTAGACCACAAGGGCTGGCTTCTACCTCATGGGTATGGGGTAAATAAATTATTGCAAAGCACCTTGCAAATAAAAAAAAAATAATATAAGTGCAAAGTGAAGTGTGAAAATGTTATTTCAAACAACTAATACTGAAATTTAATTTGCCGAAGCACTTGCTGAAAGAAAGATCATATCACTTGATACAGCAAAAATAAATTTTATGATTAAGAAACTTCAAATAAGAAATATACTCTGGGAAGTAGTATCCATTGCAGATTTTTTAAAAGTGGGCCTTATGAGCAAACCTGGACATTGACGGTATTATGCAAAGTGAAATAAGTCAGAGGGAGAAGGTCAAATACCGTATGATTTCCCTCATTAAGTAGTAGATAATAACAACAAACAAACACATAGAGACAGAGATTGGATTCGTGGTTACCAGAGGGGAAAGGGGGAGGGAGGAGGGCGAAAGGGATAATTCGGCACAAGTGTGTGGTGATGGGTTGTAATTAGTATTTGGGTGGTGAACATGATGTAATCTATGCAGAAATAGAAGTATAATGATGTACACCTGAAATTTATACAATGTTATAAACCAATGTTACTGCAATAAACAAAAAATTAAAAAAAAAAAAAGTAGGCCTTATGAACAAACCTGGAAATTAAGACAACTATATCAATGTACAAAAATTATCTAGTAAAATCTTTTCATTATTGTATGAGGTTTGTGGTTATTTCCCTCAAAATGTCTAGAAGATAAAATTTGTTCATTTTCTTCAACATACGTACAAAAGCTAATTAGATTTTCAAACTTAAGAGAAAAATACAAAACAATATTATTTGTATATCATGAAGGCCACATCTACATTTATTGAAAAAAAGACAGTATTTGGGATCTTAAGCAAAAAGATATTTACCTTATTCTATAGTGCAATACAAAAACTTACCACTTTAGTAAAGAACTAAGATTTCTCAAAGTATATGTACACAAATATGATTTTAATAATGACCACTAAATTATATGAAGCTACAAATCCAAAGATATACTTAACTTTTGGTTCTGATTATTATGTAAGCAACACTCAGTACCTTACCTAATATCACGAGCTGCTACTAAATCATTGCCATCTTTACTTGGGCAACAGGAAAATTAGACTCTAAAAATACATCAAAAGTCTCTATCTGAATAAAATGCAGAGATCCTGGCTCTGGGCTGAGATTTTATATTTCCAAAAAATAGAACCCAAAATCCAAACCTAATACCTGAAATGATAAATCTCAGAAAATAACTTTTTACTTTAATTTTCTTTTCCTAGTCCTCATTCCTATTCACTCTTCTTTATTTTCACCCTGAATAGCTACCCTTATATCATATGCCCTCTTATTGAAAGTAATAAAAAGCATTTTACTTCTTAATACTGCATGGTGAATCATTTTCAAACTTGTAAGAGGTAGTGTTAATGAGAGAAGGATGCTTTCCATCCCAAATTAATGACACTAACTGTATGATTTAACTAAGTGAGAAAAAGTTAAGTTCAACAAAGGTATTTTAGAAAGAACTGTTGCTTATGCAGTCGTGATTACCACCATGGAGCACAGGGCTGAATCTAAAAATATATTTGTCATGCTGGTACATCATGCCTTCTCTCAATTTTGATAACCACATCACAATACATCCACACAACTATGGTACATATAGATGGCAGTGATAACAACAGGAATGCAAAGAGATTTTTTACACTGTCTTCATGACCAAAATAAAGGTAACAGCAGGCAAATTTATTCTTCTTCACAGCATCCTTGGCTAAACCTTCTTCACATTAGTTCCTGAGGCTCCCTAGGCTCAAGCACTTCTGGAGAAGCAAGGTCCTAGAGCTCTCTGCATTCCACCCACGCCTGGGACACAATGGATGCAGAAAGACTTAAGGCCTTCCTGGAGAGCTAGAGCACAAGTGAGAGTGCAGAAGAAGATTCAACTGACGCTCTGGGCACAGGAAAGAGGAAAGACCATATTTAAAGCGGTTATAGATGCCAGCAAGATTCTCTGGAGAGAAAGATGGAGAACATCAGGGTTATTGAAGGTAAGAGCTGAAGGGCGCTTAAGAGACAACAGACTATGCTTCAGCAAATGCCCAGAACTCTGTGGTTCTCCAGTACATGTCTAGAAGAATATTAATGACAAAACATCTTTTCCTCCACTCCCAGGAAAAAGCTTCCTACAAACATAGGTGGGCAGAGGCAAAGATATAGTGAAGATGGCTGCAGGCACTTCTAAATATGATTAGATTGAAAAAAAAATCTATTCAGTATGAAAGATTCTCAGCAGGGGTTTGGTAGCATGGAGGATGGAAAATCACAATCTAACAAAGCGAGCAGAGACGGACTTTACCTGTCCGTGTGGATATACCACTCCCTTTTGAGAATCATTGGTTTAAACAAAATCTTTATTTTTACTTTGGTAAACAATACTTAGGTCTACAGAAAAACATTACCCTTTTAACTAGAGTATTCTTCATAAAAATAATGAAAATAAAGTATAATTTTTAAAGAACCTTTTTAAGAATTTTTATGTAAACATTGTTTTTCCTAAGCCAATTCTAAATTGAGTTAAAACTGAAGCTATTGTATTCAATATATCTTTCCTATCAAAAATAAAGACTAAAATTTAATATATTCTAAAATTAAAAACATCCAGGGGATCACTACAGAAAGGATCAAAATATTAGAGTAATGTGGTCCCAGCAAACAGAAATTTTCATAATTTAAAAAAAAGAAAGAAGAAATAAATATAATACATTAATTATGATTCACACTTCTTAGTTACACTAAATAAATAAAAAGTTTAATTGGGTAAAAGAAAGTAATTCTCTTAGCAGGTCACTGTTATTTCAAATAAGAACATTTATCTATTTAGTAAAGGTTTGCAAAAAGGTATAAAATTTTATTAAAAATCCCTGATCAAATAAAACATGTCCCACAGTATCAGTAGATCTGCAGTATCTAGCACTTTATTTACTATTTATTTAGTGAATACCTGCAGGGTACACACTCAGCACCTTGCTTAGATAGATACACATCCTGTCCTTAAAAAGCTAGTTGAAGAGTCTTGGTGGTGAAAAAAAGGTCTTCTAGGATAAATAAAATGTAAGATAATATGTGAAGCAACAGAAGATTCTTTCAATAAAAGAATTTAAATCACCACAAATGTTTGGGTTTTTTTCAGCTTTATTGAGGTATAATCGACAAATAAAATGTAAGATATTTAAAGTGTACAATGTGATGATTTGATATATGTATACATTGTGAAAGGATTTCCCCTATCTAGTTGATTAACACACCCGTCACCTCACATATGTACCCTTTTTCCTTTTTTTTTTGGTGAGAACATTTAAGTTCTACTCTCTCAGCAAATTTCAATTATACAGTACAGTGTCATCAACTATAGTGACCATATTATACATGAGATCCTCAGACCTCATTCATCTTATAACTGAAAGTTTGGACCCTTTTACCAACTTCTCCCTATGCTCTAACACCCTAGCGTCTGGTAACCACTTTTCTACTTTCTACTCTCTGCTTCTGTGAGTTCAACTTTCAAAAATTTTTTTAAGATTCCTCATATAAGATACCATGCAGTATTTGTCTTTCTCTCTCTGGCTTATCTCACTTAGCATACTGCTCTCCAGATTCATCCATGTCGCCACAAATGACAGGAATTCCTTCTTTTGTAAGGCTGAATAATAGTCATTTTACATTATATATATATAAATATATATATTTATATATATATAATAAAATACATATTATTAGTCATATATTAGTCTATATATATATATATATATATATACACACACACACACACCAAATTTTCTTGATCCATTCATCCCTTAATGGACACTTAGGTTGTTGCCATACCTTGGCTATTGTGAATAATGCTGCAATGAACACAAGAGTACAGATATCTCTTCAAGATAATGGTTTCATTTCCTTTGAATATATACCCAGAAGTGGGATTGCTGGATCATATGGTAGTTCTATTTTTAATTTCTAGAGGAACCCCCATACAGTTTTCTATAGTTGCTGTACCAGTTTACATTCCCACCAACCATGTACAAGGATTCCCTTTTCTCACATCCTCACCAGTATTTGTTATCTCTTGTCTTTTTGATAATAGCCATCCTAATAGGTGTGAGGTAATATCTCATTACGGTTTTGATTTGCGTTTCCCTGATGATTAGTAATGTTGAGCACCTTTTCATGTACCTGTTGGCCATTTGTATGTCTTTGGAAAAATGTCTATTCAGATTCTCTTCACACTTCCTAATTGGGTTATTTGTTTTTTTGCTATTGTGTTGTATGAGTTCCTTGTATATTTTGGACATTAATCCCTTATGGGATACATGGTTTGTGAACATTTTCTCCCATTCCATGGGTTGCCTTTTCATTTTGTTGATGGTTTCCTTTGCTGTGCAGAAGCTTTTTAGTTTGATATAGTCCCACTTGTTTATTTTCACTTTTGTTGCCTTTGCTTTTGTTGTCAAATACAAAAAAATCATAGGCAAGACCAATTTTGAGGAGCTTACCCCTATGTTTTCTTCTACGGGTTTTATGATTTCAGGTCTTAACATTCAAGTCTTTAATACATTCTGGGCTGATTTTTGTGTATGGTGGAAGATTGGGGTCCAGTTCCATTGTTTTGAATGTGGATATCTAGTTTTCCCAACATCATTTATTGAAGAGACTATCCTTTCCCCATTGTATATTCTTGGTTCCTTTTTCAAAAATTAATTGGCAATGTATGTATGGGTTTATTTCTGGGCTTTCTATTCTGTTCCATTGATCTATGTGTCTGTTGTTGTGCCAGTACCATACCATTTTGATTTTTATAGCTTTGTAATATAGTTTGAACTCAGGCAGTGTGTTGCCTCCAGCTTTGTTCTTCTTTCTTGAGATTGCCTTGGCTATTCAGAATCTTTTGTGGTTCCATATAAATTTTAGGATTGCTTTTTCTATTTCTGTGAAAAACGCCATTGGAATTTTTATAGGGATTCTATCGAATCTGTAGATCACTTTGGGTAGTATGGAAATGTTAACAATATTTATTCTTCCAATCCATGAGCACAGAATCTCTTCCTATTTATTTGTGCCTTCTTCAACTGCTTTCATCAGTGTCTTATAGTGGTCAGTGTATAGCTCTTTCACTATCTTGGTTAAATTTATTCCTAAGTACTTTATTCTTTTTGATGTTATTGTAAATGAGATTGTTTTTTAATTTCCTTTTCTCATAGTTTATTATTAGTGTATAGAAATGCAAATGATTTTTCTATATTGATTTTGTACCCTAAAACTTTACTGAATTTTTTTATTAGTTCCAACAGTTTTTTGGTGGAGCATTTAGGGTTTTCTACATATAATATCATATCATCTGCGAATAGAGACAATTTTACTTCTTCCTTTCTGATTTGGATAGCTTTTATTTATTTTTCTTGCCTAATTGTTCTGGCCATGACTTTCAGTACTGTGATGAATAAAAATGGCAAGAGTGGGCATCCCTGTCTCGTTCCTGATCTTACAGGAAAAGCTCTCATCTTTTCACCATTGACTGTAATGTTAGCTGTGACTTCGCCATATACGGCCATTATTATGTTAAGGTATGTTCCCCTCATATCCACCTCGTTGAGAGTTTTTATCATGAAAGGATACTGAATTTTGTCACAGGCTTTTTCTGCATCTACTCAGATGATCACATGATTTTTATCCTTCATTTTGTTAATGTGGTATACCACACTGACTGATTTGCAGTTGTTGAACTATCCTTGCTTCCATGGAATAAATCTCAGTTGATCATGATGTATGAACCTTTAAATGTACTGTTGGATTTAGTTTGCTAATATTTTGTTGAAGATTTTTGCTTCTGTGTTCATCAGGGATATTGGCCTGTAATTTCTTGTCTTGTAGTGTCCTTATCTAGCTTTGGTATCAGGGTAATGCTAGTCCCTTAAAATGAGTTTGGAAGTCCCTCGTCTTCTACTTTTTGGAAGAGTTTGAGAAGGTTCCATATTAATATTTCTTTAAATGTTTGGAAGAATTCACCAGTGAAGCCATCTGTCTGGGACTTTTTTTTATTGGGGAGTTTTCGATTACCGATCCAATCTCCAAACTAGTAATCGGTCTGTTCAGATTTTCAGTTTCTTCATAATTTAGTCTTGGTAGGTTGCACATTTCTAGAAATTTATCCATTTCTTCTAGATTGTCCAATTTGTTGGTGTATAATTGTTCATACCAATATAATATACCAAAACTTATGGGATGCACCAAAAGCAGTTCTAAGAGTGAAGTTTATAGCAATAAATGCCTATATTAAGAAAAAAGAAAGATCTCAAATAAACAACCTAACTTTGTACCTCAAGAAAAAGAACAAAGCCCAAAGTTAGTAGAAGGAAGTAAATAACAAAGATCAGAGTGGAAATTAATGAAATAGACTAAAAAGACAATAGAAACTAAGATCAATGAAACTAAGAGTTGGTTTTTTTAAAAGATAAAATTGACAAAACTTTAGCTAAACTTACCAAGAAAAAAACAAAGAGAACTCAAATCAATAAAATTATAAATGAAAGAGGAGATGTTACAACTGATACCACATAAATACAAAGAATCATAAGACTACTATGTACCAATGTTTGCTTTTAAAAAATGTGTTTCAAGTTTTCCACAGCACCTTACACCTGGTCTCTCTCTATGCTTTAATACTGACCTCATTCCTAGGAGAAATGACATGGAATAGAAAAGCTGTATGTAGAGCAGCCCAAATCTTTCTCTTATCCTATATCCTCATCTCCTCAAACCCTGCAACTGTTCAGAAAAGAGTGTTTGTGGTCCACTATGAATCTCACTGCCCAGACATGTTGTAAACACAAGAGCCAGTCTCCTTGATGACTAACACTAAACCTTCTCCCCTTACCAACTCAAACCTCCAGTACCACGCTCGCCTCCACTCCCTTTTTCTAGACCATTTCACCTCCATTTCCCAGAGAAAACAGAAGTTATCAGATAGAAAGTCACTCACCTTTCCAGTATCACATACAACCTACCTACATGTGCTCCAGTCCCTCCTACATCTGACTTGACACAATAGAGGAGATACCCCTCCTCCTTCCCAAGACCAAGCCCTCTGCCTATGCCTTGAATTCCACTCTCTCCTATTTTCCCAAAAATATGAAAATATTATTTTTTCTCTAGCTTGTATATTCAATGTCTTCTCCTTAACTGTGTTGGCCTTTAAACAAACTCAAGCCTCTTCCATTAAAACAACGACGACACATACAAAACCATTTGGCACCACCTCTCCCTTTAACTATAGTTGGAGGCCTATCTAGATACTCACTTCTCTACAGAGAAGTAAACTTCTCTACAGAGTTGCCATTTCCACATCTCCCATTCCCTTTCCAAATGGTCTTTAGTTCCACCTCCAAGACCACTTCTGCCAGTCATCCACAGATGCTGTTCAGCCCTCATCTTATTTCCTTCTTCATACCCCCTTTTCTCTTAGCTTCCATGAACCACAAGTCTCTGGTTTTTTCCTTCTGCCTTTCTGGCCATCCTTGGCACTTAAACCTTGGAGATCCTCAAGGCAAACATCAGGTCTCACTTTATGTTCTCTCCCTAGGAGATCTCATCCATATCTACAACTTTATTTATCACACTTAACAAACACAGGCACAAGGGTAAGGAGAGTTATTTGTGTAACAATAGGCTATATGAAAAGAATTAGTTGGGTAATCATTGGCTGTATGAAGGAAAAAACTAAACAGCAAATCTGCTGGAATCAGAACAAGAACCTGTTTTGCCTGGTATCAGCTACTGGTATTTTCTTCAATCTTGCCAGTTTTTATTAGAACGAATTATTGTTAGGGAATAGAATAATCTTTTTTTTTCCCACTAGAAATATATTTTCAGTATACAGGTGGCAATTTATCTACTCTTAGTATGTTAAGACATAGACAAATCCAATCTAAATGACTAAAAGGACACTAAACACCTGTAATTTTAATTAATAGGTTAATTGCAACGTTTTAAATATCTTTTAAACTGATATTTTAATTATCTCTTATCGTTTTATGTGTGTGAAAGCTAAAAATCAAAATAGATTTTCATGGAATACCACTCAACAATAAAAAGGAACAAACTGTTGATAGACACAACAACTTGGATGAATTCAAGGGAATTATACTGAATGAAAAAGTCAATCCCAAAAGATTATATACTCTAAGATTCCATTTATATAACATTATTGAAATGACAAAATTATAAAAATAGAGAACTGGTTAGTGGTTGCCAGGGGTTAGGGACGGGAAGGAGGGGTACGTAAGTGTGGTTACAAAAGGGCAACTTGAGGAATCCTTGTGATAGAACTGTTCTGTATTTTGACTATGGTAGATACAAGAAGCTATACGTGTGATAAAAAGCCCATAGAAACTAAATATATACAAACACAAATGAGTTCAAGTAAAACTAGGGAAATCTGAATAAGATCTGGATTGTATCAATGTTAATATCCTAGATGTTACCAGTTGAGGGAAACTGTGTAAACAGTACATGAGGTGTGTATTATTTCTTACAACTGCATGTGAATTTACCATTATCTCAAATTTAAAAGTTTAATAAACAAATAGCTTTAAGGTCTTACAGCACATTCTCAAAGACAGTTATTAGATTATTCATCTCTGACTACAGAATTCCAATTTTTTAAAGTAGTCTTCTTCCAGTTTATCTACATTCCACCTTAGCTAGTGTCAGCCCATGAAGAAAGGCAGATTTAGGTAGACAAAAGGAGAAATGTCTTGAGCTTGTAAAGAACACAATAAAAATGTATTAATATTTTTAAAAGTAGATCTTGAAATGTACCTGAAAGTTTGAGATCATAATGATATAAACAAGTATTTATGACCTAAGAAAAGCTGCCTCCTTTGATACTTTGAAGTATTAAAAAAAATCACACAGAATTAAATTACAAAGCTAACACACTTGTTTATGCAGCTGGTCTCTTAAAATCGAGGAACTTTAAACCTACAATTCTAATAGGCTTACTGGTGACACCCCAATCCTTTGAAAAATAAATGAAATATCATAAATCATCTGACAGTTCTTAAGCTTAGATTTTTATCATCACTCAGACGCTTTAAAAATAAAAAGCAATATGAAAGGATAGGATCTTGCTTTGTGCCCTATAAAGTTTAAGATAGAAAATAAATCATGCTATTAAATGTCATTTAGAACCCTAGTTTCAATACTTAGGATTGAATTGGCATAATATTCTTGGTCATTCCTATGAGAATTCATGCAAGTAGAGTAGCTTTTCTTACAAAATATTCCAGAACTTTGGCACTTCCTGTGATAAATGAAGCAATAAGGCTTTGGGATTGTAATTGGGTATATTTAAATCTTCATATAGGCAACAAGACTGTCATCTTGCCGGATGTCTAGCACTATGAATTAATTATTTGGCATCCAAAAGAATGTCTGAATACTTACAAAGAGCAAAGGGTAGGGTAAGCTCTTTTAATTTTAAGCTACAAATTTAGGACCACATTATACTTACAGAGTTCAACCTTTATTTTCTGGCGAGTTGACAATGAAAAATATTCACAGATTTTACAGGAAATGTTGAAATGAAAAATCAATAAATACCTTGAAAATGTTTAAGATTCAACAGAAGAACAGTAAGATCTAAGTGTTAGCCACAGTACCCTCAGAATTTTTGTCACAGTTAACTTTCAAGAAAATAAATTATGGGAGACATTCTCTATGACCTGATTGTAATGTAAATTTAGTGACTGGTCAATGATCAGTTCCAGTGACATTCCAATTCATAAAAGTGTGCCTTTAGAAGTCCCCTGGACTAGCATTAGGGGAGTGAGGTCAAAGCTGGGCCTATATAAGATTGTAATCATTTTAGATTTCAGTAGTTTTTCTAATTAATTTTTAAGATATAGCTATCAAAACAGTAGCCTCCAAATAAACGCTTAACCAATGTCATATCCCTATCAGGCTGTGTACAGGCATTTGATAAGCATTTGAATAAATGACTGAATTAGTGATACGAGAAAGCCAATTTCTTATATCTTGCATATCATTTTGTTGGTAATGAAGTTACTTAAGATCATTTAATTTTAAAATGTACATTTTGTTTCCCATTAAATTATTATTAAATATTGAATATATACCAAACAATATTTCAACAGATGTGTAAGCTATAAAGAAAAATAATAAAATGAACACCTATCTTCCCACTAGCTGGTTTAGGGACTAGAACATTGCTAGTTAACTTGGAAGTCACCTTTATGGCCTTTCCCATTCCAATTCCAATTCTCCTTGCCATGCCTTCTTCCCAACTACCCTGAATTTTTTTTCTTTACCTTCTTTTACAGTGTTACATATGTATCCCTAAATTATTTAATTTTACAAGATTTTGGATGGAATTACATCGGTTGGAACCATATTGGAAGTATTCTTATATGTTCACCAGGTTCATCCATGATGTTAATTTTGAGTATAGCACAATTTATGTGTTCTCTTATTGATGGATATCCGAGTTCTCCCCAGTTTTCTGGAACATTGTCATATATGTTTCTCTGAGTACATTTGCAAGAGTTTCTATGCCTCAAAGTGGAATTGCTTGGTTGGTATATGCACAAGTTATTAAATAATGACAAATTGTTTGACAGTGGATCCAATTTACACTACCACTAGCAAGGGTAAGAGAGGTCAGGATGCTCCACTTCCTTGTCAACACTTTTGCCAATCTGGAGGATAAAAAATAATATCTATTTGGGATATTTTTTAAAGCTCTTTTTTCTTTCTTTTGAAGCAAAATTTACATAAAATGAAAAGCATAAATATTAAGTGTACCATTCCATGAGTTTTTACAAATGTATATACCTTATAACCCAAATCATTGCCATCACCTCAAAGAAATTCCCTTGTAATCCTTCCCAGTCATTCCCTGCCCCATCCTCTACAGGCAACCACTCTTTTGATTCTTTTCCCTCATGGATAGATTTTGCTTGTTCTAGAACTTCATAAAAATGGAGTAATACTGCATGTATTCTTTTGTATAAGACTTCTTTCAGTTAGTATAATGAGATTCATCCATGTTGTTATAGATATCAGTTTGTTTCTTTTTATTGCTGAGTAGTATTCCGTTTTATGAATACACCACCATCCATTTATCCATTCTCTTACCGATCGACACCTAGGCTGTTTCTAGTTTTTGATTATTATGAATGAAGCTACATGTATACATACTACGTACTTGTTGTGAACATCTTTTTTTGTGGACTTATATGTTCATTTTATGGGTAAATACCTAGGAGTAGAATTGCTGGATCATCAGGTAAGTGTATGTTTAGCTTTATAAGAAACTTCCAGATCTTTTTCCTAAGAGGTTGTACCATTTAACTCTCCCACACAATGTATACGAGTTTCAGTTTCTCAACATTTCTACTAACATTTGGTGTTATCAACCTATTAAATTTTAACCATTCTGGTGGGTATCTCACTATCATCTTAACTTGCATTTTGCTGACGACTAATGATGTTGAGCACATGCCTATTGGTCATTTCAGTATCTTCTGCTGTGGAGTGCCCATGTTCTAAAGTATCTTTCCAAATCACTTGTCCCCTACCTTCCATTTTTTTGTTTCTGATTGTCTGTGTTTTTGTTATGAAGTTGTATAAATTCTTTATCCATGTAGTCCTTTGACAACTATATGTTTTCCTAATATTTTTTCCAAGTCTGGCTTGTCTTTTTGTTTTCCTAACAGGATCTTGTGATGAGCATACATTTTTTTTATTTTGATAAAGTCTAATTTATAAATTTTTTCTCTTATGGATATTGCTTTCTGCATTTAAATCTTTGCCTACCCCAAAGTCATGAAGACATTCTCTGATGTTTTTTTCTAAAAGCCTTATGGCTCGGCTTTTACTTTTAGCAATATGATTCATCTCAAATTAAGTTTTGTGCATGGTGCAAGGTAGGAATTGAGATTTACTTTTTTTTCCATATGGATATCCAGTTGTTCCAGCACTATTTATCAAAAAACTTTACTTTCTCCACTGGGTTGCTTTGGATCTTTGTTGGAAATCAAATGATCACATAACTGTGGGTCTATTCTGCCTCTCTATTCAGTTGCATTGATCTATCTGTTGATCCTTATGGCAGCACCACACTGTCTTACTTATTGTAGCTTTATGGCTATGTTATGAAGTCAAGTCCTCCCAGCCATGATTTTAAGATTGTTTTGGATATTCTCAGTCTTTTACATTTCCATATAACTTTTAGAATCAGTTTGTCAATTTTACAAAGAAAGCCTATGGGATTATGATAGGGATTATGTTGACTCTATAGATCAATTTGGGGAGAATTGTGATTTAATTGAGTCTTTCAATCCATGAACATGCCATCTTTATTCACTTATTCAAGTCTTCTTTTATTTTTCTCAGTTATGTTTTCTTGTTTGCAACATAGAGATTTTGCATATCTTTTGTTAAATTTATTCTTAAGTGTTATACTTTTATTAAAAATGGGAAATAGGCTTATTATTGATAATCTCAATTCAAAAATACTCATTATTTTTTGGGGCTGCTTCATCATATACTCTCTTTGGAAATATTAAATACATCAAAATTCTGAGCAATTTTGTTTAATAGTACATTCTGTATAGTAAGCAAGATAAGAATTTCTAAAAATGGAACAAGGACTTTACAACTTGGCAGTAAAATAAAGGAATGGATCTAATCCAAGAGCATACTGGCTGGAATAGGATCAGGAAATTTCTTTAATCCACTCTCACTTTAAGTATATTCTGTGATGGGGCAAGAAGGGAGTTAGATATATGATCACTTCTGTCTGGAGTTGCATGGATCCTTTAAGCATGGGACTCTTGTTACCTAATTGTTCCAAAGCCAACTCTTTTTTGACTTCCAGCCCACATAATCATGACTAAGGGTTTCAAGAACAGTAGAGCAAGAGTATTTAGCTTTGACTTTTGAGCTGACATAACACAAGCTCTTTGTCCTCTGCTAAAGACAGGCCTTACCCAAAGGCTCTTAGGTTTCCCACTTGGCCTTCTTTCTACTGCAACTTGTTTGTTTCACTTCTTCCATTTCACTGTTGTTCCTTTTCCTCATTCTCTGCTTCTTCCTGGCATCATTAATTTCATTTTCCATATCTTCACTATCTGATTCTTCAGACTTCTGTATTTATCAGGATCTGAGAGTGAACAGATCCAATTCCTCATCACCACCACTCCAACCCTAAAAGGCATCCCTCTCTTCATCTTTGGCCTTTGCTTGCATCTTGCTGGCTTCTCTTTTGGCTTCCCTTTTTAAAAGTCTTTTCTTCATATGCTTTGCCTAAACTTTCTTCCAATACTCTTCTTGGTCAAATTTGTCCTTTTGCCAGAAGCCTTTCTTTTGTCTTATCAAGGTTGATACTACTACGATCCTCTTCCTTAGTATCCCTCACAATGGATTTGTATATTGGTGAACAACTTCCCTTCATCAGTAAATGTTATTTTCTTATTCACTTAAAATGTCTCATTGCTTTTTTTGTTTCCATCACTTCCTTAACTTTCTGTGCCTCATCAGTATTACGAACAGACTGAGGTTGAGGCCCTTTTGTTTTTACCACTTTCTCTTCTATTTTCCCCCTCATCTGCCTCTCTTCCTCCTTCACTTCCCCCTCTAAATTATTAATATCATCGGCCAGCTTGTACTCTTCCTCTCCTGTTTCTCGTCTCTTTCCACCTTCCTAAAGGATGGACGTTTTCTTATTGAAATAAGCTCTAAATTCTTCCACTTAGTCATTGGTGAGGGATAGAGCCCTAGGCTCATTAACAATTCTTTGGTCAGTTGTTTCTACATTTTCTGAAGAAATCTTATCCAAGGAGTCACAGCAAGACCAAGAGACACAGCATATTTGGGTAAAGGTAACCTGTTCAAATCAAATACTTCATCCTTCATCAGATATACTAACATATGTAGGAAACAAAACAGCTTTGAGATCCTTCTTTGAATTGTTGATCTTGGGCTAAAAATGACTCCAGTTTTTTTTCTAGATGTCCATAAGTTTTTCTGGATTAATTTTTATTCATAGGCACTTTCTTCTCAAGCAGTTGCTGTACTGTCCTTTTTTTCTTCTGAGGGAAGCAAAATTAATAAAGCTTCATCATCTACTTGGCAGTTCTATCTGATCTGTGAAAATGAGTTGGCATCCTCTGGACAATCAAACTGAGGAACTCAATTCATGGCCTGAATATAACAACACCTTGGCTGCAGTATCAGTAGCAAAGAGCACTGTTATCTCTCTGGCAGATAAACTTATTAGAGACTTCCATTTTTCTCATCTGCTGCTGTCAACCATAGATGTCTAGAACAGAAAAACCAGAGTATAGGCAGTAGAAAACTCAGTTTGATACAACTGGAAAAAATATATAATACTCTTCTTCAGATGGCTTCTCAAAAAGGAATATAGGGTACTTATTTTTTACTACAGCTCACAAACTATGTAGTTTTGTTCCAAAGCGACAGGGGTATTACATTTTACTTTTCTCACCAACCCAAATATACTTAGTTTTTCAAACTCAAGCATACAAGGTCTTTTACAGATTTGATTTGTTTTGCCTAGAAAAAAGCAAAGTAAATGTCTTTGGGGAAGATTTTTGATAACAGCATTCATAGTATCAGCAAAGTCCATGCCCAAGATTCTACTTCATCATGAACTAACCTTTGGAGATTTTTCACGAAAATTTATTGCTTCATCCTTGTGTTTAAGAAGTCAAACCTGTATGCAAACAAGGATATTTATGTGGTTGATCTTCTTAAACATCTTATCTCAGATCCTTTCTACCAATGTTGAGATTGCTGAAAAGTCATGATTCTTTCCTAGTTCTCAGAAAACCCAAAGGCCTGGGAAATAGATCAGTCCTCTCATATGCAGCATTATCAGAACCCACAGTCCATCTGTCAAAGTCTACTACCGATGATAAAAAGCTTCCAGTACTGAGACAAAAAAGTCAAAGTCTGACCAGATCCTGTTCTGGCAGCTCTGTGCATCATTACCTTGCAAAACTAGGTAAAAAAAAAAAAGTCTGTCCTCTAGCAGTGTCTCAGTAAAGTCTAAAAGGAATAATTTTTGAAATTTTTTTCAAGTTCAAAACTATTTGTCTGTTGACTTATACTTGAAGGATTGTTTGGATGGATATAAAAATCCATGTTACCTTTCTTTTTTAAAAACAATCTTTTAAGTATATTCAATTTTCTTGCATCAAATGAAATCTGAAGCCAACATAACTCCCTCCCTTATAAATAACTTGACCTATTTGCCTGGCTCCCCAAAGGAAATCTTTCTTCACCTCTAAGGTCCATCAACTTTATTAGACCCAGACACACAGTATGCCCTCTCAATATCCAGATTCTAGTTCTCTTTTATTTCAGAAAAGCTTAATCTCTAAACATTAGTTTTTTTTTCATTAGTTTGGGTGTCTTCTATCTACAATTATACATCTGATGGATCTGCTCTGCCTGTCTTCTATGTCAGCAGTCTACAAATTGAGGTAGATTTGGGACTACACGAAGACTTTCCAAGAGATTATGTGGGCACAGGCAGTTTTAAGGCAATCAAATTCCAGATCCTCAACTTCCATCCTTCCTAATACTGATCTTTCTGGGAATGTACCCACAGCTAAGGTATCATGCCAGCCTCTTTCTCATTCCTTCTTCTCCTCCTTCACAATCACTCTTTTCCCACTTTACAAAAGAAATGCATACCACTCACTAATCCTGTCTAGTACATTTCCCTGGAATATAAAAACTCTCCAGGATGCCAAACCTGTAAATACTCCTTTAATCAAACTACAATAAGGATTTGTTCTTTCGTCATCATATACATATATATATGATATATATATACACACACACACACACATTTACATATAACATACATATTTGATTAAAAAATAGAGTATGTGGGCCCATGTTAGCATATTATAAATTCAGGTGTATAGCAGAACAAAGCAGTAGTGAGGGCATTTTTACTTAAGGACCTTACCCCTTCCATACCCTTACTACTGTAAAAGAATCATCTTAACTCTGGGAGACTTTAGTGAGTGCAAAGTAAAGAAATATTGAAGGCAGCAGTACCTTACTGTATCCAAGCAACATATGGTAAGGCTCTGTGCCTTATCTATTTATCTATATTAGAATGAGAATTCAGCTGTGTGATGGTTGTCATGGAGACATACATTAACATATTTATTTGAGTTGAAAAATCAAGTTGGACTTTTACTGACAGAAGGAAGTCTGATTTGGAAGACAGGTTTGAATTTGAAGACTAGCTTTGTCAATTAGATTAAATGGCAACTATTTTCCCTAAACTGAGTAATCTACATTTATAGCTGCTAGGTTTTGATAAAAATATGTTTCAGACATACGTTAAGAAAAAAAATTTCTCTAACAATTCACTCTATATTGGCAAATATATATTAAAATTAATGATTTTTCTAAACAACCATTTCTAAGTATTTTGGGTTAAACAAGGTGCCTCTAAGTAAAAGAGTAATAAGTATAACAGTCATTTGATAAATCTTAGTTAAGCCTTTTTGATAAACTTCCCCAAACTGAGAAAGTGATAATAAATCCCTCTGCAAGTCAGGTGGTTTCCAATTCTTTGCTTTCCACAAATACCTGAGTAATTGAGTTGTCAGTAGGTAGATCACTAAAATAATTTATAGGTCACTTTATGATTTCTGACACATAACTCAGCAGGATGAGAAAAGCTAATAAATGATGCAGTTCTGGCATACTGTAAATACTGATATTTTTACTTAAAACTACAGGTGTCACATCACTCTAATATATTTGATTTGGCTTACTTCTCTCATTTCTAATCTTTATGACCTCACTATTTTTCTGTACCATCTCTTTTCTTTTGCACTTCCAATTTTGTTTTCATTTCTTCTAATTTTATAATTAAATTGAATTATAATTACTAATTTACAACTTATAATTTAACCATTTCCCATTTTGCGTATAATGTGAGATAGGAATCCAGTATTATTCTCTTTCATGTGAGCAATCTCTCACTCCAGCACCATATATAGAAAAATCTATCCGTCCTTTTTCTCACTGATCTACAATACCAGTTTTGTCATAAACTGAGGTTCCATATACAGATCAATCCATTTCTAAATTCTCTATTCTTTCCATTGCCCAATTTGTATAACCTACACCATACACTGGCTTAATTATTATAGTTTTATATTAAGTCACAATATAAGGCAGAAAAAATACTTAGTTCTCCAGAAGTGTGTTTGTAATTTTTGGACAACTCCTCTTCCATATAAGTTCAGAATTATAATGTTAATATCACCAAAATAACAATAATAATAATTAGTAATAATAATGATAGTAGTAGTGATGTTAAAACCCCCAAAATCTCTTAGGAATTTGATTCTAAGTGCATAGAGAAGTAACGTCTTTGCAACATTAAGTTTTCGAATCCATTAATACAGTGTTTCTCTCCATTTAACTGGATCACAGTTAATGCCTTGCAATAAAAGTTTATAACTTTCTCAATAAAGGTCATAGACATTATTTGTTAGATTTATTCAAATGTTATTTATATTGTGTTGCTATTGTAAACTGTTTATTTTTAAAATTACATTTTCTATAGTAACTTCACTGGGGAGAAATCTGACAGACACCACCTTAACCAAGTGATCAAAGTTAACATTACCAGTTATGTCATGTTGATATGATGTGATATAAATCATGAGAAAACATTGGACAAATCCAAACTGAGGTCCACTCTACAAAAGACCTGACCACTACTCTTCAAAAGTATCAAGTCCCTGAAAGAAAAGAGAAAAAAATTGCTGTACATTGGAGCAGACTAAAGAGATACAGCTACCTAGACTGATCCTGAAACAGAAAATGACATCAGCAGAAAAACTGGGAAAATCCAAATAAAGGCATAGTTTAGTTAACATTATTGTACCAATGTTAATTTCTTAGTTTTGAAAAAATATATTATGGCTATGTAGGATATTAATCATTTCACAATAAAATGTTTTTTAAAATTACATTATCTGTTTTATGGTGTTGCTGCTGCTGGTGGCTGGTAGTGCCGCTGGTCTATAGAAATGCAATTGGCATTCCTATATTGATTTTATATTCATAAAACCTTACTAAACTCACTAGTTAATCCTAAGAATTTAGCTGTAGAGTTCTGGAAATTGTCTACATAGACGATTATGTCATTTGCCAATATGACAATTTGACAGTTTTTCCTTCTTTTCCATTCCTACACCTTTTCTTTCAGGATTTTTCCCCCCGTCTTACTCTGCTGGCTAGGATCTCTGGTACAATATTGAATACAAATGCTTATATCAGGGATCCTTATCTTTTAAGAGTTAAATTATATCTGTTGAGGCCCAGGGATAATTTTAATTTCATCAGAATAATCTAAGGAAAATAAGCTGCTTTTGCTTTGAGCATTTCTACCATAGAGATAGCAATACCATATATTTTTTTTAGTTTCAAATATTAAAATGTTTATTCAAAGAGCATAGAAGAATATATAACACAAAGAAGAGGAAGTAACATGAAGACAAAAAAAAAAGCAATATGGTATTATGTTACTAAAACAAAATAAAAGCTGTGACATTAACCTTGTTAACCTGTAGACAATTAACAACAATCATCCAAATTTTGCTTTTCCCGACACAGTGTGGAGCTGTCACGGAGAAGGGGCTGTCTGGTCATAGTCTACATTTGCAAACTCTCCCCCTTGCACCAGATGTGGCTTTGTGCATAGTTCTTCCCAAAGGAACGTCAGTGGAAGTGACTGAATGTGAGTTCTCAGGTGGAGGCTTTCCAGAAGCAGGTGAGGTGTGTTCATGCTCTCTTTCCCCAGCTGCTGGAGGACTCAAAGGCCAGGTTATAGAAGGTCACCTACTGATCAGGAATGCCTTCAGTGCACTGTTTCATTAGCAATAAACACACTTTAATTAGGTTTAAGCTATTTTATTTTTGGAGTCCACTTATTAAAGTAGTTAGCTATCCTTAACTAACATAGAAAATGGTATCTTTAAGTGGGGTGCAGACCAAACAAAAAATCTAACATATATGGCAACTGCTTAGCAGCCAGGCAGCAGGAAACGAAGAAAGTGAGTAAAGGATGGTAAGACAGTCATGTCATGCAGTCACAAAACACTTAATAAAAATACTGCTTACCAAAAGGAATCCATGGTGATAGAAGTCAAAAAATGGTTGCCTCCGGGGGAGGAAGGCGGGGAATTAACTGGAAAGGGGCATCCATCTGGAGTAATGAAAATGTTCTATATCTTATTTTGGGTGGTGGATTACACGGGTGTATACAATTGTCAAAACTCAATGAACTGAATGCTTAAGAGCTGTGTGTTTACTGTATGTAAATTATACCTCAATTTGAAGCTATACCTCAGATAGCTTCAAAAGCAGAATAAGTCTCTACCAAGTCTCTGGGTACAGGGAAAAAGAGATGGAAAACTGAATATTAGAAGAACAATATTACCTGCTGCATTTATTGAGAATTTATAAGCAAGAAATGTGCACAGGCAAGAACTGACAGGTTTGAGAGTAGAAATTAAAGAGAATAGAGAATCCAGAAATTTGGGGGCTCCCAGGGTTAGAAAAGCTGACTGCTTCTGGATTTCACACAGTAAGAGAGAAGACTTTAAAAAAGGCTTTGAGCAAAAATGGCCCATTACATTTCTCAGATAAACAGAGGGAAGTCAGTCTTGCTGCAGATCAGGTGAAGTATGCTACCTTCCCATGAAACCTATTCTCAAATGGCCATACAACAGCCCCCAGTCAGTTGAGAGAGAGGAATAGGGGTAAGGAAGCAAAGGAATAAATTAGGCTTGGGATTTTTTTTGTGTGCTTTTTGGCTAGAGTGACCATACAATTTACTGTCCAAACTGGGATAGTTTTAAGAGTGAAAGAGGGTATTATTACTTAACACGCACAAGAGAGATAAACTAAGACTGTCCCTGCCAGACTGGGACATGTAGTCACTCTATTACTAGCACATGGAATTAACTATAAGAAGATAGATCAGAAGCCAACTAAGTTTCTGAGGGAATAACATTGCCAAAACCCCAACAAGCCTTGCCTATAAGGCTTTGACCGTTTGAACCTTAAAATAATGCTCAAGTTGCCAAAATTGCATGGGCAGAAAGTAGGAAACAAAGCCAAGGAGGTACATAGCCGCCAAGGAAGGCCTATTCCCCAATGTCCACATAAGTGTAACACTGGAGGAAAATGGGCAAGGGAAAACCTTCCAAAAGGCAGAATCAGGTCCTAAAGAATAATGAACAATGGAGTTCCTTCCAGAGAGCAGGACTAGAGTCTAATCAAGGGACATTTTCTACCCTAGGCAAGGATTCTTCAAAATGCTTCTTGTCACTGTCAATATTCCTAATTCTAAATGTTCCCTAGGCTTTAGGAAATTAAACACAAACTTGCAATTTGCTAATTGGACCTAATGCAATAAATTATGGCATGTATGTAATGTGATGGTTCTGAGAATAAGCCTGAAGAGTCTTTTACAAAGATCACTGAACTGACTGCCAGGAGGCCATGATTCTCATCCAATCTTCACTACTAACTGTGTGACCCTGGATAAATCATGATTTCTCAGATTTCAGTTCCTTCATTTGCAAAATGAATAAGAGGATGCCTTCCAGTTCTCTAATTCTAATTTAAAATTCTTGCCCTCGCTGAGCCAAAAGAACTACAAAAATCCTCTACAAAATGTCATTACCTAGAGAATCCATAATAGACTAGCTGGTCTGATTTTTATAGCGAAAGCAACTCAGCGCAATTCTAAAAAGTTATATTGGCAAGAAAAACTGGCACTCTTTCATTTCTTGATTTTTCTGCATTATTTTGGTCTCATTCAAGTACATTAAGGAATAAAACATAACTTTTTTTAAGTGGGAAAAAATACTTGCCTTCCATTTCATTAGGCTTTAGAAACTAATCTAAAAAGAGGAGAGGAATTCCACTTCACCTAAAAATTTCAATTCTTTTGTAATATATATAGACGAAAATTTAGAATGTTTTAAAAACCAAAAACCAATTTGGAAAAGACTTTTCATCTAAAAACACCATAATAACATTTTATTAGCTATATGGTCAATAATAATATTCACTGAATCCTAAAAATACTATTTTTCAAATAATTAAAACTTGAAAAATCTTTGCAATTAAATTTCAACTTTTCATGTCCCCTCTAATTTTTAGAAGAAAATAACATTCAGGACTCTGTTTCATTCACTGACAAAAGATAAAGCAAAAACTAATATTATTGATATTTTGTTACTCATAAGCCTTTAGCTTTACACATGTATAAAAATAAGAGCCAAACATTTTAAGAGAGTAGGACCCAAATTTTGTCACTTCAAATCACTATATCTTGGAACAAAGAAACAATGGCAAACATTTTGCAAGCCTGCTATCACACACCCTAGTTTCATCAATGAGTTTCTAAATTAAGCACATTTATTGATTGTCACTGACTACAAAACTATGGATAGATGTTGCACCACCGTATAAAACAAGAACAAGAACCATCAACTCCACAGTGCTTGAGAAAAGATCATTTTAATTATCTGTTGAGTGAATTAGTGCATCAAAAAATGAGGAACCAGACAGAATAAGCACAATGAAAATACCCCAAATCTCTGAAACACAAATTTGCAGGTGTACCTCAGATTATACAAAAATTTAAATAAGTCTAAATAATGGAAAATTTGTAAGTGAAATATTTTAAATGTGCTAAGGAAACTATTCAGAGATATTTGACAGTAACTCTCAGGTAAACGAAGGAATGCTTTTTTATGATAAAAATTATGCCTTAAGAGAATACTTCACAAATTTAGATATTTCCAAATCAGTATTGATGTTGAGAAGTCTCTTGTTTGTATATGACAATTTTTTTTCTTCTTTGGAAACTTTGGTTTAGGTTTCTCTCTTCCTTTTGTTCTAGGAAAACATGTTGTATTTTTCTTGGATAATTCTTTCCTGTTTTCTCTTGTATTAGTTGAGCTACTGGACCTCCTGGATTGTGTCTCTAATTATTTCTTCCTCACATTTATCTTTCAACCACGCTAATGAATTTATTTCAGCCATCGATATTTCTAATTTTTGTGAGTTATTTCTAGTTCTCTAATTTTCCTTTCAATTCTCATTTTTAAAAAAGATTCTATTTTCTACGCAAAATCTTCTCACATTTTCAAAGATAATAATTACAGTTTGTTTCTTAAGTTTCCTACTGCTATCTCTCTAGTTTGTGTCTCCCCAGAGTTGTTTGTTTCTGTTTACTTCCTTCTGCTTTCATCTTGGAGGCATTCCCAAATAGCTGGTGATCCTTTGCTGACTATTCCTGTTTTAGTGTAAATATTAGTAAAGCAAGTTGGCAGCTCTGTCTGCGAGGTGGAGCTTGTTGAAGGTGAGCTTCACGGAAGAGCAAGTGGGCAGCAGCAGGCTTCTCTGTGGGGGAACTGCAGTAGGGTCTTTCTCCGGGACCATTCAGTTTCTCGACAGAGTCCTCCAATACCTTATTTGGGACTTAGAAGTTTGATCCTGGTGCTCTAAGAGCTGGGAAGACTTTCACTGAATCCCACTCTCCACTCTTCCTGTGTCCCGGAGCCTAGATTCTCTGTAGTTTCAACTTCTCCAGAAAATAAACCTCCCATCTTCTGGGACGTGTGGAAGGTAGTTATCCAGCTGGAGTGAGATAAAGACCTGAGTGTCCAACCAGTCCTTTTATAGACTTTCTGCTGATCATCTGTTTCTAGCCCCATGCCTTACATCCTCCTTCCGCCTAACCTGATATCTCTAATCACAGAGTCTTCCAAGGGTCAGCAAGGTAAAACTGCTTCCTTTCACTGTTGTTCTCCTCTGTAGGTGCTTAGGTTTTCACCTTCCTCTACTCTCCAAAGTCACAGTCATACATTTTCTGCAGATTAGAGTTACTGATGTCACCTACTTCTTATCAAAGAAAGAGCTGGAATTTTTGTTTTTTATTTCCTTTGTTTTCGATGGATGTTTTAATAGGAGAAGGCAGAAAGTTCTTTATTTGCCATCTTAAAATCAGAAGTTACAGTCTCTAAATTATTTCACATATCATTTTTAATGGTTTGAATTCACTACAGTTTTGGTCTGCTGAGCACACATTCCCATCTCCCTTCTTTCAATTCCTTTGGAGAAAGCCTCCCTTACTCCATGAGACCCCAGTGGGGCTTTCAGTCACTTGGCCACGCCCCTGTATTGCAGCACTGGGAAAACATGCCCTAGGCAGCGCCACCACAGCACCCTGTTCCCTGGGCCAGTGATTATTCATCACACGTGGGGTGGAGTCAGAGTCAATCCGCATCTTCTCTGAGGCAGAGAGCTGGATGTTTAACCCAACAATTCTCTTTCTGTTAGAAATGCTAAATGAGGAAGACGACAGTCTCAAGCAGCTGGTGGTCACCCTACTGACCATATGCCTATCTGAAGATTGACTAATAAAAAAATCAGCAGAGCTGAAAAGGAGTCCAGATGAGATCATTTGAGTTCCCGGCTGCGACCATGCCTGAAGCCAGATGGACCTCTGGAAACCATGGTTATATAAATAATTAAGTTCCTTTTATTTTCATAAGCTGGCTTGAGCTGTCTTTCTTTCATTTGCAACCAAAGAAGTCCTGATGAATTCATCATTTAATCAAAATGTTTTAAATTGCTAACAGTTGAACTACAAAACACCACTTTGCCAAAAATTAAATAGCCTACCTTCTTTTATTAAAATAAAATCACAAATCATAAATAACATACACATATGTTCCTTTTACCATTTACGTAAGATACTTTGATTTTATTTGAATATTCTCATGTTTTCAGGGTAGCAGTGTCTTTGAGAATGAGACATATACATTCTGTAGTACTACAAACCAATAGCCACTAACCTACAGAACAATTTTGTTCTAGGTACTTCAAAAGGTCTTGTCATTTCTTTAAACCTTCCCTATAAGAGCTCTCAGCTTTTAATAAAACTCAAGTTGTATAGTTATCTTACATAAAGTCTTTATGGAAAAATGAAATAATATATTTCAAAATATTTGCTCTCTTAGGAGGAAAAGTATGATTTAAATTCAAAGAATTAGTCAGCCTTAGTCTCTCACCCAGCGACTAGAAACCAGGACAATTTAAACTCAAGGATTTACAGGAAGGAGGTAGACGGTAATAACATGCTTCCAAGGAGACGAGTAGGAATGCTTAGAAGTCACGTGTTCCTCGGATGCCCTCCCTAGAGTGAACTCCCCACTATTACATACAGGCCACCGTGCTCGCCGACCCAACAGTCAATGTCTAAGCTTTTGGGTTTGAAGTTCTTGCCTGGGTCTGATGTGCATCTAGAGGCTGGGCAGGTAATCTGAAAGAATGAGGAGGCTAAACATTTTTAATGTATTACAATTATTTTATTTGCATTAAAAGGTAAATCTTACTAAAATTCCAGTCTCTGTCTTTTTTATTGGTTCAAGTTTTTTTTTTTCATGCATCATTTCTATCTACTATCCCTAGTTTTCCCATGGTTTGTTTCATAATGCCATCTTCAGTAACAGTTTTTTGGCACTGATACTCCTTGTATACACAGAAATTGTGTATGAGTAAGAGCTAATAATAATAATGATAATAATTGTTCAGTTAACTGAGCATTTATTTATGGGCCAGGCTCTGTTCTAAGCATTTTACGTGTATTAACTCATTTTGTGCTTACTTCAGCACCATGCGGTAGGTACCGCTATCCCCGTTTTATAGATGAGGGTGTGGAGGCACTGAGAGGGATAAGCAGCTTGTTCAAGATCACACAGCAAATAAGTTGTAAATATGACTCCAGGCACTCTGTCTCAAGGATCTATGCTCTTAAACTATTATTCTGCACTCTCCAAAGCAATATGCCATCTGTTATGGGTTGAATTGTGTCCCCCAAAATGTTATGTTGAAGTCCTAACTCCTGGTCCCTGTGAATGTGACCTTATTGGAAATAGGGTCTTTGTAGATGTAATCAGGTTAAAATGAGATTATATTGGATTAGGGTGAGCCCTAATGTAATATAACTGCTGTTCTTGTAAGAGGAGGAAAATGTGGATACAGAGGGAAGCCAGCCATGAGAAGATGGGGGCAGAGATTGAAGCTATGCTGCCACAAACCAAGCAAGGACTGGGGCTATTAGAAGCCTTGGATCCTCCCCTAGAGGCCTCTGAGGGAGCACAGCCCTACCAACACCTTGATTTCAGACTCCTAGCCTCCGCAAGAGTGAGAGAATACATTTCTGTTGTTTAAAGCTACCCTGTTTTGGTACTTTGTTACAATAGCCCTTGGAAACTAACATACCATCTTTCACTTACAATATCTACCTGTGATTTCCGTATAAATAACATTTAACTTTCCTCTTAATTCTATATTTAAAGAAAAACAGCCAGGGGTGGGGCTGTGAAAACTGAAAGGCACAGCCACTCATCTCATAGCAGCAGCTTCTATTCAGCTCTAGCTAATTACTGGCACATGGAAAGGCAGGACCCCAGTTGCCAGATCTTAACAGGTTTTAAGAAAATTCAGAAATCTGGATTTGTACATTAAATTACTTAACAATTTAAATTAGTAACTAGTTAAAACAACACTAATTAATAACTAATTTAAGTTTAAAGCAAACATTGTGCAAGCCAAACATGACACAAATCCAGCCACAATCTGCTTTGTATATTTTCCTTGCTTTCTATGTTTACTCTCCCTTGCACTTCACTTGACCAGGCCCTAAGTGGAGTCATCCATCCACTAGATCTAGATAGCAGGCACGGCGCCGGCGCTAGGAGCCATGCGGAAGTCAGCACCTTAGACTAGAGAACCCTCTGGGATGTACTGAGTGTGGCAGATGCAGAAGAGTCCCACACATTTATGAATCCAAGACTGAACAGGCACACTCTTCTGGATCCACATCTGAAGTCTAATAGCGCTCCTCTAGTCTGTCAGCTGATCTTCCTAAGGTATTTGTCTTGGTCAGTCCAGTGTATAAGTGACTTAGAACTTTAACTGGGTAAAGTTCTGGATAAGCCTAAGACATGACCTTGATACTTCTCAGGCTCACTGCCACTTCATAGCACCATCCTTATAATTGAATGAGTTCCCTAAATTTTTTATCTGTAATATGTATACTTGAAAGAAGCACAGTGGAGCATAAGAGCTGATAATTGTCTTTTAGTATTCACCATCCTGTAACCTATAAAAGTTGTCCAGAAACCTGGAAACATTTCTGAAAAGCAGTTTTACAAAATGTGACTTCATTACTCAGGCTTGTTCAAAAACTTCAAAAATATAAAGAATTGCTCTGAGAATGTTAAGATCAACTCTAGTCCAATAAGTCTCTATTGCTATTTTGTAGCCTTAGAATGTTCTGAGTACTCATGGGCTATGGACATTTCTTCAGCACCTGCCGGAGTTCAGACCTATTTGATATGGTATAGAAACTGATGATTGCTTCTGGGAAGCAAAACGAGGTACTTGATATGTTGGCAAGATTCTCTCTGCTACACTGATATTAAATTCAGTGAGGCAGTTTGGCACACCATGGTGTTCGGGACTTGCAAAATTGACCGTTATTTTTGGAAAGTTGATAGAGCAATGTTAAGAAGCAAAATACCATAAAATCTGTCCAGATCATCTCATTTAATGCTTTGGGGTTTTTTGTTTGTTTTTCGCTTGAATTAAACATCTCTCAATCTTCCATTGGTTTTTATACCTGTAAAATCATACTGAAATTCCCTAGCTCATTACTCTCACAATAATCCCAAATGGTCAATAAAGTGGCTTTTATCCCCTTATGACAGATGAGGAAACTGAAGCTGAAAGTGTTAAATATCTTGTTCAAGGTTGTTAGCGACAAAGGTAAAGCTTGTACCCAAACCCCCTGATTCTGAGTTCACTGATCTACCCTAACAAATTAGACTTACAAGACCAGGTTGTTTAGACAGTCGGACAGCCAGAACTGGGATCAAAACCAAGTTCTATGCTGACTTGACTTTTGACCTCAGATAAAATTTTTAAACCTCTCTAAATCCTAGTTTCCTCATTTATAATATGGAGTTAAAATGATGAAATACATGTAAAACATGGAACAGGCTGGGCACTCAACAAACGTTAGTTCTCTTCTCCCTCTCTCCCACAGGGTCCTCTAATCTAGCAGACCATCCATTCTCCGGTTAATCATTTGGATGATTAGTGAAAACCTAAGTAGCTATAGAAAAGTAACTCAGGGGATGTGGAGATATTGATAATGCAACAATAAATTCATTGTCACAGGCAAAGAAGACCATGGCAGAAATTGTTGTCATGCGTATATTATTACAGAATAGCCAAGAGAGTAGTTCTTTTTAAAAAATCCATGATGTTGAGTCTTTTTTTAAAGAGGGCAGGTCACATCAAAACTTCCTGCCTTGAACTTATTCTTTGCTGTCTAATAAATACAGCTCATTGTTTCCAAATATAAAATATTCAAAATATACCAGAGAAGTATGAAGCTAAAGAATTGTGTGCCAATAACTATCGTATATATGTGACTCTGGCTCTTGGCACAACTCTGCAGAACTGGGGTTGTGTTACTGCATATGTGGGTAGTTATTAAATGCTTTACAATGATTATGTTAAAGGTCTTGTTCCGCATACATATAACTTCACTTACTATTATGAGTTACACGTGTACATGAGTAGACAATGGTCTCCTTCCATTAAATGCAAACTGGCTGAAATTACTGTTTAAGCTGCCAGGTTATAAGAGAAAAGAGATCAAATTAATGAGGGTGAAGTTGTATAATCAGTTTATAAAACAAACCATGTCGAGGTCAAGGCTGACATCATCAACTCCCACACATCTAGGTACACTTAAAAATGTGACTCCTCTCATTTTCCCACCACCACTGCTCTAATTCAAGCTGTTTCTTATTTCTCTTCTATTCACATGCAGTTGATGAATTATTTATCTCGGCAAATACCAATTTGATCATGTCACCCATCTCAGAAACTTCTGAGAGCTTCCCACTGCTTGATGGACAGAGGCCCAACTCCTCAGCAAGGCATTCATGGATCTCTTAAATTTGGCCCATCCTTCTAATTCAGTGGTTCTCAACCACTAGGGGAGTTTTAAAAGATAAACAGGTTTACGTCTCATGCTCCAGAAATTCTATTTATTAGTTCTGGGGTAAGATCCAGGGACTTGTATTTTTAAAAATATCTATGGATGACTCTTATTCACTGCCAGGGTTGAACCACTGCTGTAATTTTCCCACCTATTATTTCACCCAACATGAGCTAAACTTTCTGTTCTTGTAAGTAATCCAGCCAGTAATGCTTTGGTGTTTGTTTGTTTATGTCTCTAGTCCTCTATTCATGCTGTTAATCCAACCTGGCATATTATTTCCTCTCCTAGCTCTTTATCTGAATCTTCACCATTCCTCTAGGACAACCTGAAATCCCACCACTAACTGTACAACTGTGGTGAATCATAATGATATTGTCATTCTGATAATCGTAAGAGCATTTGTTACCTTCGTGAAGTATTTTACGGCAATTAATAACATACTGTGTGCATTGTGAGTGTTTCTTTCATACTTCACTCTCTGTATTTCAGCCTCCTGGAGGGAAAGCAAACGTTTCATAATATCTTTGGTTCTCATTCCTTAGCCCTTGGCAACTACGACAGCATTAAGCATGAAGTAGACATTTACTAATGTGCACAAAGCTTGTGATGACTGAACAAATTAAATTCTCTAAAATTTATGAAGTGTTTTCCTTATAGCGTGACAGCATAAACTGTCAACCTCCAGCGTTATTTATGCACACACTGACATGTTTTTCATGGGAAGCATCATTATGCCCACATAGAACTGATAATCACTTGTCTGCAAAAACTGATGTGATGTCAAATATATGGTTGATACCTAGAAATGTGTTTTTCCTACAGACAGGAGTATTTTCCATGTTTACATATTAAATTCTCATAAGTTCGTAGAACAGCAGAAAGTCGGAAGTAGTAAAAGTTCCTAATCCGTCATTACCTGACTTAAAAATGACCTACCATATGGGGAGGATCAGAATAGCAAGTGTCCCCTTGCCCTCAATTTAGAACACAGGAGAGTATCAGTAATCTACAAGTAAATGTCTCTTACGTAAACATTGAAAATCAAAAAGCTACTGGTGTGAGAGTATCCAATATGCTGAGCCACTGCCAGATCCCCAGCTCAGGCCCTCCTACCACTCAAGCTGCCCAGAAAGCTCTGCTTCTAGGACATAGGAGATATGCTTCCATATCCACAGCTAGAATTTCTCTACAAAACAGTGGTATACATGGTGGCTGCCTGTAGTCAAAGCAGCACTGGTACTTATGAGTTAAATGGTCTTGGGAGGGCTCACTGAGTACCTAACACTATTTATAACATTGTTTTTGGAAAAATGCTTTCTGCATTCCAAACAACAGAATTAGACATGAACTTTTAGAATACAGTTTATTTCTTAGGTTGGGAACTGACTGTATCTTGTCAATTACACCATGGTCAGTATTTTCCTAGGATAAGATGGCATGTGGAGGCCTGCCAGGAGTGCATAACAGGAATGAGTAGTTGCCATGAATACAGACCGCATGTGTCTATAAGGATGAAAGACAGAGGCAATGATGAGAGAAAAATCCAGGCACATTCTTAATTTCTTAAACAAATATTTACAGAACACTATTAAAGGCTATGCTAAATGCTGTGTGAGACAAAAATAAGTCAACTAAGATCTTTGATTTTATAGTCCTTACAACCTAGGATGGAAGATAAGACAGACATAAACACAAATAATAAAGCTGCATGGTAATAGTGATAAAAACAAAATACTAGATGAAGTCAGGAGAGAGAGGGAGAGCTAGTGCTTCTAGCTGGAGTGATCAGGGAGAGCTTCATGGAGGAGTCTGCACCTCGGCTGAGCCTTGAGGGCTTGCACAAGGTTTTAACAGGCAGAGGAAACAGTAAGAGGGGAGCAGGGGACATCATAGAAAAACACTGAGAAAAACAGTATAAGTCAAGACACAGAGGCATGAAGAACAACAAGAGTTCAAAGAATAGGAAAGAGTCCGGCTGGCCAAAGTAGGGGATATTTTTAGGAGCTTGGTAGAGGGCTTTGAATGCCAGGCAAAGGAGCATAGATTCCACCCAACAGTGAGTGGAGAGCCATTAAAGGGTTTTAAAATTATTGAACTGGTTCTACATACAGATCTATCTGGCAGCAGAATATAGGATAGAGGAAGAGAGAATGAAGATAGAAGGTTGATTAAGATAACCTTACAAAACTAGGTTTTTAAATAAATAAACAATTACAGCTCAAGCGCTAGTTAATTACTGAGTATCTCCCTTTAATGATCAAGAACATATAAATCATTTAGAAAAGTCGTACAAAGACTTAAAAAACTGAAAAACAAAATAGTAGCTACAATGAAAAAACTATTTTAAAAACATTAAGTGTGGCACATAGTCGGGACTTGAGACAAAATGGACGATTTTGAGGTGTTAGTCTCATTTTAAAAATATCACGAGTTTAAACATTATATTTTTAATAAGCACATAAAATTTAATAAGAAATCACATTTCCACTATTTTCCAAGACCAGTGACTCAATATACAAGGTGACTATAAGATATTCTGAGAAATTTGCGAGTTGAGAAAGCATCAAAGGAAGTGGACTTAATTCTTTACATTTTAAATCAATCTCAAGCTGATGCTAAGATGGATACGGACAGACTTACTTGAAGTGATCTGACTTAGCAAATGTCTTCTAAAATTCAAATTTTCAGTATTGGATGAGACATGGCATTCATCTTTATCTGAAAACAAATGTAATGGAAATACTACAATTGAAAGAATTAATAGGTAGCTTATAGAAGCCAATTAGATGATTATACCTTAAAAGACCATAAAAGAGTTATATGAAGTCCTATAAAATTGACATTACTTGTACTATGTATAATTTAAGAACCTAAGATAAAAATCTCAGGCCATGCTCAAAGACTTCTAAAATAGGAGATATAATACATCCCCTTCATATATTTTTATGTCAATCTCCTAAAATTCTGGAGAATATATTATTAGATATTTAAGCCTGACTTATACTGAATTATTTAAAATTTAGCCAACAATCGAGCCCTATTCACTATCATATCATGGACAGCAGGGAGCGGTGAAGTTGAAAAAGAGAGAGTTCCTACACTCAAGAAACCTAGAAACCCCAGAGGAGACAGACAAACAAGAATAACTCCACATCAGTGCAGATATAATAAGTGGTACAAGGTGTTATGGGATCTTAGAGAGGGTTAATTACTACAAGGAAAATGTGGGAAGGCTCTGTGTTACGGACTGAATTATGTCTCTCCCAAAATTCATGTGTTGAAGCCCTAACCCCAGTAACTTAGACTATGACTGTATTTGGAGATAAGGTCCTTAAAGAGGTGATTAAGTGAAAACAAGGCCATTAGGGTGGGCCCTAATTCAATATGACTGATGTTCTAATAAGAAGAGATTAGGACACACAGAGAGACACCAGGGATGTGCCACACAGTAGAAAGACACAGTGGAAAGTGAGAATACAAGAAGGTGGACATCTGCAAGCCCAGGAGAGAAGTCTCAGAAGAAATCAAACCTGTCGACACCTTGTTCTTCGACTGCTAGCTTGCAAACCTGTGAGCAAATAAATTTCTGCTGTTTAAGCCCCCCAGTTTGTGGTATTTTGCAATGCAGTCCTAGCAAACTAACCTACTCTGTAAAGGTGAAATTTAAATAAAGTTTTAAGAGATAAGACTTTTAACAATCAGATATAGGTAAGGTTTAGAAACAAATAACATTCCAGGAAGAAACAAAAATTACTTTATTTTAGGCATAGAGGCCACAATGTACAGTGCGAGCTCAGAACCAGTCAGTACACTTCTATAACAAGAGGACAGTTTGGGGACAAGGAAGTGAATAGATTAAGCAGGAAGCGAGGAGAGCAGCAGGGAGGCGGGGAGGAGAAGAGGGAGCAGGAGACGGACAGACCGACAGATAAAGAATGGAATATGGGGTTGAGGTCATATTGTAAAACGGGGTGAATACTACATTCAGTATATGGGGTTTTATTTTATACATAAAAGGAGACATCAAGGATTTTCATTAGAAAACCTTTCCAATCTGTATTTTAGAAAGATGACTCAGGTTGTGGAGTATGAGTTACTGTGAGAAGATTCAGAAAGCAGTGAGACCTGTTTTGTTACTGCAATAGTCAAGATAAGAAGAAACCAGGGCAAATGCAATGGAAGTAAAAATTTAAAAATTCACTGAAGGTGTGCTTGAAAATGAGAACCAGAATAACCACCCCATCAGTTACGCAAGTCAGGGAACTGGAACAATTACCATCATTCAGTTACACAGTTACAAATGCAGAATGTCTTGGGCCTCAGCCGACCTTTCTTTTCAATCACAATCATGCGTTGTTTGCATCAACCACTACTTCTTAAAGAAATCAACCAATCCAAAGACTCACCTCACTTCTGGTATCTTACCCTAGAACTTCAGAGCCCAAGCTACACTCAATAAAAACGCTAAACTCATTTCGTCAAAGGACGCACCATGTCAGAATCATCTGTGTGGTCTGTCTTGCTGCAGCAAGTCAACAGAACAGTTTGCTTATTTCCTAGAAGGTTTATTTATTTGAGAAGGGGGCTTTCTACAAAAGATTAATGTCCATCAATGAAGTCAAGGAACAAAAGAAGGGAGCACCCTGTTCTGCCTGTTCAGGGCAAAGAGAGGACTAAGAACTTAACAGTCATTGGTGACCTTACAAAGAAATTTCAGGAAGGCAATAAAAGAGAACAAAAACTTCCAGCAATTGGAGGATTAAAGAAAAAGGAGAAGAAGTGGAATTAACTAGTAAATTTTATTTTTTTTAAGGAGACTGGCATAGTATAAAAGCGAAGCTGAATCTTCAACAAGATTTTTTGTTATTATTTTTTCATTTTTAATGCTAGTAAAAGGAAGACAGAGAGTGAGTGATAAATAATGGAGCAAACTCAAGACAAGATGGGAACAAGAACTCTGGTAGAGTTAGCCATGTTAAAGAGGAGA
Source organism: Diceros bicornis minor (assembly GCF_020826845.1). NCBI lineage: Eukaryota > Metazoa > Chordata > Mammalia > Perissodactyla > Rhinocerotidae > Diceros > Diceros bicornis. The sequence continues at coordinate 29,323,901 of NC_080775.1, forward strand.
AAAGGTTCTTTCTCTATGTTTAGAAATGGAGGAAAGGATGAGTGACAGATATAAATAAAAAATTTCTGTGTAAGGGGGTAAAGTTGAGGGAGTTAAGGTCCAATGGCAAGGGCATCTATTCAGATAGTGAGGTTGAAGGAGGGAGGGAAGGAAAGAGAAACGAAGAGACAGTATATGAATAGAAAAAAACTGCCATAGAAGAGGAGAAAGGAAAAGAGAGGTGGCTTTCAGTATTTGAGATCTTGGAATGATTCTGGTTAATAGAGCTGAGCAAGTTAAAAAACACTGAGTTCTTAGTATGAGAAACTCAAAAACATAAATTAGGAGAAACAGATTATAATCGCATAGTGTGGGGCAGAGAAGACAGTTTCAAGTCTGATACTGACACGATTGAGGAAGTTACAGCAGTGTTCTAGAAGTTAATCAATAACAAGAATTGAAAAGGGGAGATGACAGCATAGGATTTAGAAAAGAAGGAACTGATGAAAAAAGGTGGCACAATGATCACTGAACTGACAGTGAAGAGCAAAAGAACACATCAACCCTCCTTTAAAATCCAGAGTTAAAAAAATTCAATACTTTTCTTGAGATGGCTGTGAACAAAATGGCACTGTCTACAAAAATCAGGTTTAAATTTCTAGGGAGGAGAGGGAAGAAGAGTTCTGGGAAAAGATCAAAGTTACAAAAACTTGTTCAAAATAGAGCAGGCGGTCCAGATGACATGAGGAACCAGAAGTAGGTCAGCAGTGAAACTGTGGGTTCCATCTGAACTGGGTAGGTAGAACTCCTTGGAAAAAGAGAGTCTAAGAATAGGGCTTCACCCAGGCTGGTAGGTGACAAAACAGCATTCTTTCTCTTTCTCTCTGCCTTACTGTTCTATAAGACAGGGCAAAAGGCTGGCCACACGTGTCACCAGTCTCTCCCTCTCTTAGAACTTGCTTGCCCAAACCCACATACATTCTCTTCTCAACCACACAGTAAATTCATCAGTGCAAGTTAAGTCAATCCAATTTGAAGGGGCAGGAAGACTAAATGCAGATCTAAACTCTTTTACCCAATTTCCCCATAGATGAAGTTGACACTTTTATTCTAATCTGAGTTATGTCTACTTCTCAAAGTAGGAGAAAGAAAAATGTGGTATAATTAATTGGTCCCCTCAAACTCCAACAACAGATGTAAAGTAAATAAATGGCAACAATCTGAGGGAAACTACATGGAAAGTGGACTGAGTGTAGAACTTATCAGCCTCCGTGAAGTTTCAAATTTCCTAAAACCATTCAAAGACCTAATACTGAGCCCTAATTCAGTTGAAGATTGCTATTAGAGGTGGGGAGATTTCTAATTGTGGATTTAATGCTTTTAAAAGATACAGCACTATTCAGAATTTTTACTTCTTTTTGTGTCACTTTGGTAAGGTGTATTTTTCAAGGAATTTGTCCATTTCATATAAGCTGTCAAATGTATTGACACAAAGTTGTTGACGATATTTTCTTATCCTTGAGATATTTCCTGGATCTCTAGTAATGTTTCCTTTTTATTCCTATATTGCTAATTTGAGCTTTCTCTTTTTTCTTAGCAGGAGTTTATCAATTTTACTAATCTTTTCAAAGAAACAACTTTTGACTTTATTTTTCTCTATTTTATGTCTTCTTTCTTTATTATTTCCTTCCTTTCAGTTTATTTGAATTTAATTTGCCCTTCTTTTTCTAGCTTTTTGAGATGGAAGATTAGATCACTGATTTTCAACCTTGCTTTCTAAGCATATGAATTTTTTAAAAATTTTTTGTTTACTCTAAGCATATGCATTTAAAGCTATACAGTTCTCTCTACGCATTACTTTGTGTCTCATAAGTTTTGATACTGATTCAATTCAAAATATTTTCTAATTTTTGTTGTACTTCTTTGACCCATTAAACTATTAAACTATTTCTAATTTAATTCCACAGTGGAACATATATTGTGTGATTTCAATCATTTGAAATTTGTCGAGACTTGCTTTTTGGCCCAGCACATGTTCTATTCTGGTAAAAGTTCCAGGTACACTTGAAAAGAATGTGCATTCTGCAGTTGTTGGGAATAATGTTCTATAAATAGCAATAGGTCCAGTTGGTTAATAGTATTATTTAAATATTCCATAACCTTCTGGTTTTTAAAAATCTGCTTGTTATATTAGTGGTTAAAAGAAGGTTGTTAAATTCTGCAACTATGATGTTGATTTGTCTATTTCTCCTTTATGTCCTGTCAATTTTAGCTTTGTATATTTTGAAGTTATGTTATTAGGAACATAAATTTAGAACAGTTGTCTTCCTATTGAATTAACACTTTTATCATAAAAGGCTCCTTTTATCACTTATAATACTTCTTGCCTTAAAGTCTACCTTGATATTAATATATCAGACTTTCTTTAGTTAGTGTTTGCACAGTATACCTTTTCTTTTCTCCTCATATCCTTCTATGAATATATGTCTTATGCAAACTATATACAGTTGGGTCTTTTTCTGAAACTACTCCAAAAATTTTTGGCTTTTAATTGGAGGACGAAGTCCATTTACATGTAATCAATCACTGATATTTAAGAACACCTGCCTGTTATTGGTTTTCTATTTATTCTATCTGTTCTTTTTTCTTCTTCTCTTTTTGATTAATCCATTTTTTATTATTCCATTTTATCTCCTGTTAGCTTTCTGCTAAACATTTTTGTATTTTTAAGCAATTATTCTACACATTATAAACACTTCCTTGACTTATTGCAGTTGACTTCTACCACTTCCTAAACAAGACAAAAATAGCAGTTTAAGTCTATTTACTCTACCCACCCTTTGTTCTGTTGTTTTCATATATTTTATTTCTACATATATTTTAAGCCCCACAAGACCATGTCATTGTTTCTTTAAATAGTCAGAAATCTTTTTTTTTTTTTGTGAGGAAGATCAGCCCTGAGCTAACATCCAATGCCAATCCTCCTCTTTTTGATGAGGAAGATTGGCTCTGGGCTAACATCTGTGCCCATCTTCCTCTACTTTATATAGGATGCTGCCACAGCATGGCTTGACAAGCAGTGCGTTGGTGCGCGCCCAGGATCCGAACCTGCGAACCCTGGGCTGCCAAAGCGGAGCGTGCACACTTAACCGCTGTGCCACCAGGCCAGCCCCACAAATCTTTTACATTTACTCACAGATTTATGCTTTTCTATGCTCTTCATTTTTTCTTGAGGTTCTATGGTTCCATTTCGCATCATTTTTCTTCAGACTAAATAACTTCCTTTAGTATTATTGTAATATGGGTCTACTTGTGATAAAGTCTCCCACCTTCTGTTTAAAAACATCTTTATTTTGCCTTCATTTAAAAAAGTACTTTCACTGAGTATAGAGTTTCGGGTTGGCAGTATTTTTCCTTTCTGCACTTAAAATTTAAGGATGCCATTCCACTGTGTTCTGATTTTAATAATTTCTGTAGAACACTCAGCCATCAATCTTTATTGTTGCTCCTTTGAAGGTAGTGTGGTTTCCTTCTTTTGGTTAAGATTTTCTCTTTATATCTGGTTTTCACAAGTTTCACTATGTTGTACCTATGTGGTTTTCTTTATATTAATCTTGTTTGGAGTTCACTACGTTTTTTGTGCTTCTTGAACCTGTGGATTTCTATCTTTCATTAGTTTGGAACATCTTTGGTCATTCATTATCTTTTCAAATATTGCTTTTGCTTACTCTCTCCTCCAGAGACTCCAATTACATGCATGCTAGGAAATGACTCGATCTCATATGTCTCCTATGCTGTTTTGTTCTTTCCATTCCTTTTTTTCTTCTGTGCTTTAGCTTGTATATTTTTCCATTGAGCTGTCCTTGAGTTCCCTGGTTCTAGTTATTTTTTGCAGTACCTACCTATTACACTCAGGTCTTAATTTCAGATATTATATTTTTTAGCTGTAGAATATTCACCTGATTATTATTTTTTTTGGTCCCAACTTTCTGTTGATATTGTTCATCTTTTCATCCATTTGTTAACCTTTCCTTTATTTCCTTTAACATATTTATAACAATCATACGATCCTTGTTTGGTAATTCCAAATTTATAACCTCTTCCTTTATTTCCTTTAACATATTTATAACAATCATATGATCCTTATTTGGTAATTCCTAGATCTATATCATTGGTGGATCTGTTTCTATTCTCTCTTCTTCTTCGGACACATTTTTTCTGATTTTTCACGTCATATAACTTTTTATTCTTCTTTTTTCCTATTGCAGTAACGTTGGTTTAATACATTATATAAATTTCAGGTGTACATCACTATACTTCTGTTTCTGCATAGATTACATCATGTTCACCACCCTAGTGTATTCTTAATATTGTGAATGTAACAACCATAAAACTGTGGTAGATGTTACTTTTTCCCAGTGAGGGCCCATCCTTTCCTCTATTAGACAGGTGGGGTGAGAGGCTGATCACTTCAATCTAATCAGTTTACCTCTAATAAAATATTTCAAAGGTGAGGTCAGTTGTGTGTTCATCGCAGCTGCACCCTACCCCCATCCCATGGAGACTGTCTCCTAAGCACTGCAAGATTGTAGACTTCCCTGTATATTTTCAGCTCAACCTCCCAGCCTCCCATATTGCCCCAAGGCTTTGTAAACAACCTAGTGGAAAAACTAGTTATGTGTCTGTGGACTCTCTAGGTTCAAGTTCATCACACCAGACTATGTGACCATCAAAACTCCAACTGGGTCTCTTTCCCCTAGTAGAGTCTCACTCCCATAGCAAGCTTGGTCCTTAGCCAGTATCCATTTTGGGAAAACACAATCAGGAAAGATGATTGCTAGCAATCTCAGCTCATCTGGGCTCTTCCAATCTGGAATTTCGGTTCAGTTAGTCCTCCTTGCTTTCATAGCTTTCCAAGGTCTTCAAAAATATGACTGTGCTTAACAGTGATACAAACATTTTGAAACTTCTCCCATTGAGAAGTAGGTATATATGTCCCTCGTCCTCCTTGAATTTGGGTGACCTCTGTGACTTCTTTGACCAATAAAATATGGTGGATATGGTTAATAATAGTCAATAATATTATACTGCATATTTGAAAGTTGGGAATTAGACATGAAATTCCTCCAGATTTAAGGAAAGTTGTTTCAGCTAAACTGTAAGGAAAATAAAAGACACATTAAAGAGCCTGAAACATGGTAGATACTCAATAAATATTACTTCCTTCCTACTTACAACAATGCTGCAGGATGGTATTGATTCATTCAACAGTTATTTTTAGCACCCATGTGTCAGATTATATTCTAGGACCTGAAGATAGAGGCTGAATAAGGCAAACAAGGTCCCTAGGTCATGGATAAGAGTGGGCTCTTGGGGCCAGACTGTCTGGATTTGAATCTACTCTTTACTAGGAAAAAGAAAACAAAACATAGTATGTTTGAATTGTCTCTTGATCACTATTCTAGAGTGGCTCTCTAGCAAGACTTCCTGGTTTGAATCCCTAGCCCATCATCGTAACTTAAGTTACTTAGTCTCTTTGCTTCAATTTTCCTTACCTGTAAAATGGGGATAAGAAAACACTTCATAGCACTGCCTTATTAAGTTAATAAATACAAAATGCTTTGAATCATGCTTGGCACAGAGTAAGCCCTCAATAAACATTAGCCATTGTCATCTGGCATATACTTAGATGTTCATTTACTAGTAATTATTGTTTTATAGCTAATAAAGATTTGTTGAACAACTAAAAAAAATGTGGTGGATATGACATGACACCAGTTTCTGCTCCAAGACCTTAAGACACTGACAACTTTAACTTCTTATATCATGGAATACACTGAAAGCACTGAACTTACATTAAAAAAAGCCAATTAACTTGATATGTTAAAAAATAAAAACAGCTTTTTGTTTTCACCAATTTTGTGTAGTATTTATCTGTTTTATAATTTCCTATTTTATTGATTTCTACTTCTTATTTTCTACTTTGTACTTGCTTTGGGTTTATTTTGCTTTTATTTTTCAGCTCCTTAAGGTGAAATTTGTCCTAGACCTTTCTTCTTTTCTAATGTTAATATTTGAAAGCTATACATTTTCCTCTAAGCACTGCTTTAGCAGAATAAATACTGGTATGATGTGTTTTCATTTTCATTCAGTTCAAAGATATTTTTTAACATTCCTTGCAATTTTTCTTTGAACCATGTTTTATTTAAAAGTGTGTTAATTTCAAAATATTTGGGGGAGAAGTTCTAGATATTCTGTTACGTATTTCTAATTCAATTTAGTTACAGTGAGAGAACATACTCTGCATTATTTTAATCTTTTAAAATCTATTGAGACTTGTTTTATGTCCTAACATATGATCTACCTTGATGAAAACTCCATGTGTATTTGAAAAGAACGTGTACTCTGCTGTTATTGAGTACAGTATTCTATAAATGTCAATTAAGTCCAACTGGTTAACAGTGCTGTTCCAGATTTCTATTTTTGTTTTTTGTGAGGAAGATCAGCCCTGAGCTAACATCCATGCCAATCTTTTTTTTTTTTTTTTGCTAAGGAAGACTGGCCCTGGGCTAACATCTATGCCCATCTTCCTCCACCTTATATGGGACACCGCCACAGCATGGCCTGACAAGTGGTGCATTGGTGCGCGCTCAGGATCCGAACCTGGGCCACCAGCAGTGGAGCCAGCACACTTAACCGCTACGCCATGGGGCCAGCCCCCAGATTTCTATTTTTTATTGATATTCTGCCTACTTAGATATCAATTGCTGAGAGAGAAGTATTTGAAAATAACTACAACTGTAGTTTTGTCTATTTCTCCTTTCTGTTCTGTCAGTTTTTACTTCAAGTATTTTGAAACTCTGTTACTGGGCTCAGACACTTAGGATTGTTATGTCTTTTTGATGAATTGATTCTTTTATCATTATGAAATATCTCTCAATATCGCTAGTAATATTACCTGTTCTGAAGCGTATCTTGCTGGATATTAATACAGCCACTCCAATTTTCTTAATGATTAGTGTTTGCATGGTATATATTTTTCAGTCCTTTAGCTTTTAACCTATGTGTTCATATTTGAAGAGGACTTCTTGTAGACAGTATATAGTCAGTAGGTCTTGCTGTTTTTATCTAGCCTGATGATCTCTGCCTTTAGAGTATTTAGACCATTTACACTTCATGTAATTTATATGGTTGAATTTGGATTAACTATCTTGTTATTTTCTGTTTGTCCCAATCTGTTCTTTATTTCCTTTTCCCATTTTTTATTGCATTATTTGGGATTGAATTTTTTTTAGTATTTCATTTTATCTCCACTATTGAATTATTAGACATACCTGTTTCTTTTGTAGTTTTAGTGGTTGCAGTCGTGTTTAAAATATACACCTTTAACTTATGACAATCTAACTTCTCATGATATTATACCACTTCAATATAATGTAAGAATTTTACAGCAGAATACATCTATTTCCTCCTTCCTGTCTTTTGCGCTATTGTCATTATAGTCTAACTATGCTAAGACTGTCATATTGGAGAAGCTAGGTGTAGGCACTGTAGTTGACACTCCCAGCTATGATTAACTTTTGAGTTAACCTTGTCAAAGTACCATAAATGTGATTAAAGCTGTCTTGGACCCTGCAAACCAGCCATCGTCCGGCTGAATGCCAGCAAATAACCTCAGCTAAAGCTACATGGAGAAAAATAACCACCAGCTGAACCTGCCCTTTTCACTGACCCACAAACTGTGAAGTACAATAAAATAGTTGTTGTTTTAAGATTATAAGTTTTTAGGTAATTTGTTACAGAATTAGATAACCATAACAGATTCTGATACATGGAAGTGGAGTTCTGTAATAAAAATCTTAAAACATGTGGCACTGGCTTTGGGACTAGGTGGTAAGCAGAAGCTGGAAGGGCCTCAAGAAGACTATTAATGAAAGCTTGAAGGACATTAGTGAAAATGTTAACAGATGGAGAAACGACAACTCCTCTCACACAGTGGTGTAAAGTTTGCAATATGTTCCTTGCATAACACAGAAAAGAGAAAATATGCCCAATAAAAAGTAGTGGATTTGACTAAGAAGATCTCTAGGTAGAAATTTGAAAGCGTTAGTCTCTTTCAGCCATGTATGATAAGGTATACATGGAGAAAGATGAGCTAATAAAAGAACTGTTTCACTTTCAAGCAGAATTTAGAGGAAATATAACTATAAAGGAGCCAGGACTTGCTATTTTAAAAAATAAAACAATTTCTCATCCCACTCTTTCCAGACAGAAAAGTAAGAAATAGCTTCAGAGTAAATATCAACTCTAGGGTTCTACCATTAAAGCATGGTTTCAGGATAAAAATCTCTAGGGTGTGCCTGTAAAACAAAGTGTTGAGACTGAAAAATGATTTAAAGTTGTATCAGTTTAGTTCTAAGAATCTTAACAGTGTGCCTCTTAGACACTCTCTTCTATATAAAAGGCCTAAGGAAATCCTGAGGGTATGCCTTTTGGACTTTTTCAAATAGAAAAACTTCTAATAATCTTATGGATATGGTCTTATAATACCTTGACTCTGAGTTTGAAGTAGAAAAAAGCCTATCTCAGAAACACATGTGGGAGTGGTTTCTGTCTAATGGAGTGGATTATAATTTGATACACAGGAATCTCACAAAGTTTTTAAGGAATTATGTCAGATTTGACTGAAAGGAGCAGCAAGAGCACAAAATGAAAAGAGGCTTTTGGATTCTCAAACTTCTACAAGCAGGAAGAAAGACTGGAAAGGATATCCAGTTGTAAACACAAGCTGTTTCTTACAGAAAAGGAAGGATGACTCAGAATTGACAGGGTGAAGCCAGGAGCCATGGATAATCATTTACAGGAAGTAGAAACAGCCCTAATAAAAGAACTGACAACATCAGAATTTCAAAATTACTATGGACCAGTGAGAGCTATGTGCCTCCTGTTTCCCCATTTTTGAATGGAAGTGTTTACTGCAGTTATTCTTTGCCTGCCTCTAAATTATATGTTGAGTAGATAACTTGCCTCTTCAGAGGAACTGCACCTGAGGAGCTTCCTGCACATCTGGACCTGATTTAAATGACAAGATCCGGGACCTTAAGCTTGAGGCTAAAGCCATAGTGGGATGAGAATTTTGGGATTCTTGGAAGGGGGTGAGTATGTTTTTAATATAGGAGGAATGTAAATCATTTGTGGCCAGAGACTGGACTGTGGTAGATTAAAGAGGGTCACATTCTCTGATACCTCTTCCACGGAAAGGGCATGGCTATATCCCCCTCTCACTGAAACTGAGAGGGCTCTGGGACTGCTCTGAACAACAGAATATAGTAGAAGTGATGTGGTGCCAGTTTCCAGTCTTAGGCATTAAGACACTGGCAGCTTCCACTTCCCATCTCTCGAAAATTCTCTCTAGGAGCTCCAAGCCACAATGTTAGAAGTCTGACTAACCTGAGACTACCATGCTAGAAAGGTCATGTGAACTCAGTCTTCCACCTCTGCCCAGGCACCATATATATGTGTAAATACATCCTGCATCCTCCAGAGCAATCCATGCACCAGCTGAATATCATCCAGTGATCTCAGACAATGGAATATGGAAGAGAAAAATCACCCAGCTGAGACCTGCCTTAATTCTCAACTCACAGAATCACGAGCAATATAAAACAGCTGTTGTTTTAAACCAATAAGTGTGAAGGCAATTTATGATGAAATAACAGATCATTGCAACAATGATTTTTGTAATTTATCTTTATTTAAGGGCTGGCCCCGTGGCTTAGCGGTTAAGTGCGCGTGCTCCGCTACTGGCAGCCCTGGATCGGATCTCGGGCGCGCACCGAGGCACCGCTTCTCCGGCCGTGCTGAGGCCGCGTCCCACATGCAGCAACTAGAAGGATGTGCAACTATGACATACAACTATCTACTGGGGCTTTGGGGGAAAAAAAAAAAGGAGTAGGATTGGCAATAGATATTAGCTCAGAGCCAGTCTTCCTCAGCAAAAAGAGGAGGATTAGCATGGCTGTTAGCTCAGGGCTGATCTTCCTCCCAAAAAAAAACAAAAGTAAACTTTGTTATCTTTAAGTTGTTGCAGGGGCCACAATGTCCTGCCATCACCTTCTACAACCCAACTGGAAGCAGAAGCCTAAACCTATATACTATTCAGAAATAATCTGCAAAGTCATTATAAGGTAAAATTATTTCTTAGAGATAAAAAGGCCAACTTTCTCAGAAATATCATAAAACAATTTTCCAAACATCATAAACTTCAACTAAGTTACAGCAATTAAAACCAACCCTTTTATTCTCACTAAATAAACTATTGTATACACATAAAGCCAAAAGATTCATGCTCAGGTTGTCCTTTAGACAACATATGGTTATTTAGATATTTTCTCATGATTGAAACAAGACCAGGATTACAAATATAAAATTAAGACCACTTGTAGTAGTCTAAAGCAGTGATTTTAAAACATAACATAAAGAAATAATGTGTATTAAGATAAACTATGAAGTACAGAACAGGTAATAGCTGTTAGTAAAGGGATAATATATACATTTATATATATGTATGTATATGTAATTTTGTGTGTGTGTGTGTGTGTGTGCGCGCACACATATCTTTTTTTAAATGGAGGAGTGCCCAGTGCCAGTGTGTTTACTGCAGCATTATAACAGCTGAAAACTGGAAACAATTTAAATATACATCAATAGGAAAATAGGTAAGGAGGACAGGAAACGAAAGGAGACTTTAATTTTTATTTTACATATTCTATACTTGACATATGAAATGAGTTGTTAGAAATGTTTTACAACAAGCAGGTATCACTTGTGAAAATTTACAATTGAAAACACACCATTCCAGGCTAATGTCTATGGCCATGTTCTACCATCTTTAAAGCCTGAATGATCCCTTGGTCCAAGCACCAGAGGAACAGCCAAAAAAATTATTTCTCAGGGAGAATAACCCATCAACACGTATTTCTTCAGACTACCTCTATTCAGAGGTGGTAGATAGTCTATTTAAATACTTTTCCTCCTCAGGCTTCACAACTTTCATAGAGGATGTCAATCCTACTCTCAACCTAGCTGTTTTATTAAAGCAAATGGCTCCGTGTCTAACCTATAACAGAACAACTACACTCCAGGTACTTGCCAGGGAGTAACATGCTCAACTTACTGTTACTCAGTTTTTACCAAAAGCTTCTACAGGACTGCTTCATGGCTATTTAGTCCAGTCATTCATTATCCTAAAACGGCATATGTCTGGATTAAGACATACCACCAAAGAGCAGCATTCTTGGCTTTGTCCTTTTACTGCTCTCCTCTCTATTCACACAGCAGAACTGTGTTTAGTAAAGTGCTTTTGATATTAAGCCACTAGACTTAGTGTGCGGAAGGGAGGTTTAAGAAACAGGTCTGGAGAAAAGCGTCTTCAGTCATTTACTACGAGGACGCTGTTGAGGACAGAGTTGAGTACACTGCACTATGACTAAAATGATACATTTTTCTTTGAATTTTAATTACTAGGATTCTCCTAAAATGCTGATAAATTTTGATCTTAGAAACACTAGAAAACATATCTCGTCTTATGAGAGGTCTCTTTAGAGAGCTTAGAGCAAAATTTGTGATCCACCTCAAGCAAATACAGCTTTTATGGGATGCATTGTGTGTTCTAGCCTTAGTCCATTTGTCCCATTTTTATCATTCCTCTTTTTTTTTTTACAGTATTGAGGTACAATTTACATACCATAAAATTCACCTGTTGTAAGTGTATAGTTCAATGGTGTCTCAATCACTTTATAGAGGTGTGCAATCATCACAATCGAATTTTAGAACATTTCCATCACCCCCCAAATCTTCCTTGAGTCCATATGCAGTCAACCCCCACTATCACCCCAAAACCTCCTCTGATTTGTTCTATCTAGACATTCTACTAGTGGAATCATACAGTTTTTAGTCTTTTGAATTTTGCTTCTTTCATTTAGCATAATATTTTTGAGGTTCATCCATGTTGCAGCATGTATCAGTATTTTTCTTTTTTTCAATCCTGAATAGTATTCCAACGTATGGACATATGTTTTATCCATTTACTAGTTGAAGGACATTTGGATTGTTTCTCATTTTTTGTCTATTATGAATAATGCTACCATAAATAATCACATACAAGTCTTTGTGTGGATATATGTTTTCATTTCCATCCCAGAAGTGGAATTGCTGGGTTATATGGTGTGATGGTTAATTTTACATGTCAACTTGGTTGGGTAAAGCACCCAGATATTTGGTCAAATGTTATTCTGGGAGAGTGCTTTTGGATGAGATTTACACTTAAATTGGTGGACTGTGAGTCAAGCAGATTGCCCTCCATAATGTGAGTGGGCCTTATCCAATTAGTTGAAGGTCTGAATAGAACAAAAGGCTAACCTCGCTGAGCAAGAGGGAATTCTCCAGAAGACTGCCTTTGGACTTCATCCGCAACATCAGCTCTTCTCGATTTTCCAGTAGACTGGCTTTGGACTCGAACTGCAACTCCTTCCTGAGTCCCCAGGCTGCCAGCCTTCCCTATCCGATTTTGGACTTGCCAAGCCTCCATAATCACAGGAAGGAATTCCTTAAAATAAATCTCTTCCTATATATAGACACATCCTACTGGTTCTGTTTCTCTGGAGAACCTGACTAACATATATGATAAGTTAGTTTAACTTTTAAAGAAACAGCCAAACTGTTTTCCAAGGTGGGTGTACCTTTTTACATTCTCACCAACAATGTATGAGAGTTCCTGCTTCTCCACATCCTAGATATTAGATAACAGTCTGTCTTTTTGACTACAGTCATCTTAGTGGGTATGGAGTACTATCTCACTGTGTTTTTAATGTGCATTTTCCTAACAACTAATGATGTTGAACACATTTTCATGTGCTTATTAGTCACTTGTATGTCTTTTTTGATGCAATGTCTATTCAGTTCTTTTGCTCTTTTTTTACTTGGGTGTTTGTCTTCTTATTATTGAGCTGTTGGAGTTCTTTATATGTTCTGGACACAGTCCTTTATCAGACGTGATTTGCAAATATTTTCTCTGTGGCTTGTCTTTTCAGTTTCTTAACAGTGTCTTTTGAAGTATGAAAGTTTTAATTTTAATAAAGTCAAATGTATCAATTTTTTCTTTTATGTGCCATGCTTTTGGCGTTATATCTAATGACTCTTTGCCTAATCTGAGGTCATGAAGTTTCTTCTCTGTTTTTTTTAGACATTTTATAGTTTTGGCTGTTACATTTAGGTCCATAATTAGTTTTGAGTTAATTGTTGTATATGGTTGATTTTTGTGAGGAAGTTCATCTTTTTGCATATGAATACCCAATTCTCCTAGAACCATTTGTTCAAAAGATAATCCTTTCTCTATTCAATAGACTTAGCAGCTTTGTCAAAAATCAATGGACCAGAAAGGGTTTATTTCTGGACTCGCAACTCCACTCTGTTGACCTGTATGCTTATCCTTATACCAATGCCGTATTGTCTTGGTTACTGTCACTTCATAGTGAGTTTTAAAACTGGGAAGTAACAAAGTCCTCCAACTTGGTTATTTTATTCATTTATTTTAAACTTTACTTTATATTACGTGTACTAATGAATATCATCTTAAATTCTTTGAGAGGACAGATATAAATAAATGCAAAAATAAAACTATATTTTAAAGATACTTTCAAAAGAATGTATTCCTCTTTAGATTTCAAAGTGACCATCGTTAATGTATTCCCTTGGGAATAACTGTAAAATTAAGTCTCCCCACTCCCCACACCCATATCAACAAAGATTTACTGAATGCCTACTAGATGCCAGGCACTGTGCAAAGTTAGGTGCTGAAGATATAAGACAAATAAGACACAGTTCCTCACTTATCAAATAAACAGAGAACGATGGTATAGTGTATTAACAGGCACAACAGAAATATGTACAAGATACAGTGGTAGCAGGGGCAAGGGATATTACTTTTATCTACTCAGATTTACCTTACTTCATATAATAAGCTTGTTTCTGAAAAAATGGTTTAAAGTTTTTGGTTTCTTTTTTTAAACAAAGTAAGTTTAAAAACACCAGAGAGGCTAGTACTCACAAAAGCTTAGAGTAAGCAATCCCTTTATAAAGTAGAGCTTCTCTCAACTACTTAGGTCTTTTAATTTGTTCTTTGTTTTTAAGGTTACAAAAGGACTTTACACTAATGGAAAAATTCAAACAAAACAGAAGTATTTATAGTAAAAAGTGAAAGTCTCATTTTACTTCCAACTTACCCTACTCTTTCCCCTAGAGGTAACTTCTGTTATGCTCGGTCAATTCTTGATTGTTCAGAACTTTAGAAGATGTGGAGAGCATGAACTCTTGAAATCCTCAGACAAATCTCAAATCTTGTTTAGATAGGAGCTTCAGCCTTTTTCCCACCAAACACATCAGAATAGCCAGCAAGACTTAGAAATAATTCTTTTTCCTTCCATATCCTACCCTATGCCCTAGAAAAGATGGAGATTAAGAGAAAAATAAACATAAGCAACAGACCTAAATAATGTGCGTTTGTGTGTGTAAACTTTATAGTGATGATTCCTGAAACTTGTTCTATGGGAGATTTTAATATGTGTTCTTAAAAATGAAAGGAAGAAAAGGAAGCAGGAAGGGAGGGAGGCAGGCAGGCAGTGGGCATTTCCAAAGTCAAATACACTTAGGAAATACTAGGTTAAATAAAATATCAATATTCACTGAGATGCTCCTACCTTTCATAAAATTAGCTGACCACCAAACTCTTTAATCATGGATCACCAAGTAATATTTGAAAGACTCTAGATCTTCACAAAAATACTGTGGAAAACAAGCACTGGTTATAGTTTCCCCTTCATTATCACACTGGCAGCAATTCATACAACTGAACGAATGGGATATTCAGAAACATGCATAGGGCCACATAAACTTGCTACTGGCCGAAAGACTGAAAAAACAAGTCAGCAGACTGTCTTAAGATTCTATCTTTACTACGTTGAAAAACAGGTTTCATTTCTTTGCTATATTATTTTTACTTTGGCTGTTTATACAATAAAAGAATAAAACTAGAGACAGAAGTTTGGCTCTAAAATTAAATGCACTAAAGTGTTTGCTTTTAATAATACGTAAATAAAATCAAAAGGTCTCAATACAAATTCTCTCCATTTTTTAATGTGCTTCACAAAACCAAATAATTGGATTAAAGTAGTCTGGGATATTAATATAGTAATTGCATTATTGTAGAAGAACCTTTAAGAGGTTAATAAAAAATTGCTGTGAAATTATATGTATCTATAGTGACTACAGCCACCTATATCTGTGCAAAAAACCAGTAAATTTGGATCTATCTCCTTATATGTTAGACTTCAAATCAGGATATAACTCAGCAGTGAGCACTGTTAAACTTGCCACTGAGACTGGATGATGCCGTTATTACCAAAGTGTAGTCATGAATGATAACTTTTCAATATATCTTATTCCTGCCTTCCTGCTGAAATTTTAATTGGGTGAGAAATTTGGGAGGACTTCCTATTGAGGAGAATCTTTATGGTAACTGAAAGAGCTACTGTATGTTGTCGGTGGAAGCTGTTCTGAAATTCCACTTTAGTGAAAAATGAGGGATAAATAAGTCACCAATGGAGAAAAGTCTCCACTCTATACTTCAACTTTTTGTTGTTCTTGTTTTTTCACTGCTGATGGGAAAAGAAAGTGTGAAAACTATTGCCCATATTTATAAACATCAAATAGCCTCACTCCTCTACATCCAACCCCAAACAATTCATTGTTTAATGCCCGACTCCAGCTTCTCCTCTGAAATCTCTTACCACTCTCTAATTCAAGTCAAAATGATTTCTCCCTCCACTAAGCTACTTGATTCTTGTTCAGGCCTCTCACTTAGCATATAACTAAATTTAATATACCTTAAGTTGCTGTTTAACTTGACTAGTATACATATCCTGTTCATTGAGAAATCTAGGAGACTTTAGGTGGCAGGACCAAGGTCATACACATCCTTGGAGAACCCACAATACCAGGCACCATGCTGTTTACATTAGCATTCTATAAGTATTTGTTGACTTACTGACATCACTATTCAGTGCTTTATGGTGGTCCTAGGAATAGTTAATCCTTGGGAGAAAATATAAGTGTTTTTCCATTATGACAATAATAAATGGGCTTATTGGTTTCAAGAAATGTTAACAGACTATCTATAATTTAAGTAATTTATGACTAAATGTCATTTTTTTCTATGACAGAGCAGTGCCATGGTTAGGCCAGCCAGGTATAGATCACTTAAGGACTCAGGCACAGAATGTTGTGAAGGAATTAACTGTTTAATAATAAAGGACTTTGAACTGGATCTATCACGAGAGGCTAATAGGAAGGATGAGAGTAACATTATCAGACATGTACATAACCACGCACATATGGAACAATTAAGAATCTACAAGAGGAATTTTAGCAGTCTAATTCATTTACTCAACAAACAGTTACTGAAAGCCTACTGTGTGACAGGCTCTGTTTTAGGCATTGGAGACCTAAAGGTAAATGAGAAATATCAACCATTCATGTTGGCTCTCTAAAGCAGAATCAAACTGAATCAGTCTAAAAATTCATCTACCCAACTCCATATAAAACCATATTACAGGGCCGGCCCGGTGGCTTAGCGGTTAAGTGCATGCGCTCCGCTACTGGTGGCCCAGGTTTGGATCCCCGGCGCACACCGAAGCACCACTTGTCCAGCCATGCTGAGGCAGCATTCCACATACCGCAACTAGAAGGATGTGCAACTATGACATACAATTATCTACTGGGGCTTTGGGGAGAAAAGGGGGGAAAAAGAAAGGAGGAGGATTGGCAATAGATGTTAACTCAGGGTTGGTCTTCCTCAGCAAAAAAAGAGGAGAATTGGCATAGATGTTAGCTCAGGGCTGATCTACCTCACACACACAGAAAAAAAACCCACATTACACATGGTTAAGGTGCATAAAAAATATTTTAGCTCATTGCTTTGAGCAATGCAAATAGTTTACTTTGGCCTAAACACCAGCAAACTTAAATTATCCTAGAAATTCCTTCAAAGAGACATTGTTTTGTTTCTGTCCATCCCTGAAAGCCCTAGGTTCCCAAGTTGTTGGATGAGGACATAGAGATGTGCTATAAGCCACATGAGTAAACTCACCCAAAGCTGTGTCTAAACAAAAGCTCTGTACCTGCAATGGGGGCAGTGCTGGCACAGGAACTCCCCGTCCCTATCAACTCATCAGCAGCTGCTGACACACTCTTATGCTTCATAGGAGCTTAACATTTTCTTCTAAAACTCAAGGTGAAAAGGCAAAAATAGAAAACCTCATCCAACTGCAAAAACGTATATTTAAAAAATTGTGGAATAAAAATGAGCTGCTATATACTTTTAAAACCAGAGAAAAAGTGGAAAATAAAAAGTGTCTCCCTATGCTCAACTACAATCTTCTGAACTGATCTGAAGTAGAAGTGTTGCTGTTTCAGCTAAGCAGCTTTCTTTACATCTGAGGCAACTTAAAATGATCTACCGATGAAGCTAAAAGTGAGGTGGTAGGGTGAAAATTTATCCTTTTAGGATCAGAACCCATTTTTCAAGTGTATTTTTAGAAGGAAAAATGTAATTTTTGATAGAATGGGTTTTCATTCAACTAGAAATTCACTAAACCAGGAATCAGTAGATTCTAAAATCTATACAATTAACTTGACAACAAACTTGGCTGCTAAATTTGAATTTTAAACTAATATGTTACTGCTCTGTTCTTGCTTTAAATCAAAGTGATTTCTTCTGGGACTGCAAAGGAATGAGCATTTAGCCTATCTCATGGGGGAAGGGACGATTTCTAGTCTTAAAAACAGGAGGTTCCCCTACATGATCACCTGGGACAAACTTGGCCAGCGCAAGCAGGCTGGAAGGTTATAGGAGCCTGGGAATGTTTAACATCAAGAAAGGAATTACAGCTCAGTAAGATCAGAGGGAATTACACAGGAAATGTGAACAGTAACCCTTTCATATCTCCGTACCCCCTCCTACCGCCCGTGATAAACGGAGTCCTGCTGCCGTCCAGCTATACGGATATACGAGCCAACAGCAGAGGGGAATCGGGAAAAAGGAAAAAAGCCATTTTATACACACACACACAGAGCACAATTTCAGCATGACATGATAAAACCATGTTGCTCCAGAAAACAGCCTTTAGCCTTTCCAATTGCCACGTATGCACTGTAGCACCGCCTTATCCAACAGAGCCCTAAGTAAAAATTCCAAAAAAGTTGAAGAATCAGGCAGGGGAGGGGGATACAACAGTTGGCAGACTCATCATAAGTAGGGAAACGTGGCTGCTCTGAAGCTGACCAAACAAACAGGTCTCCACCCTGGCTTATGTTTAAATATCTTGTTCCTAGTCAGTCTGTAGGGAAAACATTCTTTCCACAACAAACAATATGTAATCGAATCAGAAATTCTTACTCCATCCTTTATCTATTCTATGTAAAACTTTCCTCAATATTGTAAGCCAGAAGCTTAGAGAATTCAACTAAAAGAGTAGCTTAGTTATAGTCAAGGCAAGGTAAAATATTTCTCTTTGCTAATTTGGAAAAGCAAATGTGACTGTGCAGATCCTTGACTTCTTTAGAGACCCCTGGTTGGATCTAAAGAAAACAAGCTACTCTTACACGTCTGCTCTCAGAAAAGGGGAAATGCTCAGTTTCTATAAGCAGGTGAGTTTGAGACAGATTAACTAAAAAACAAAACCCCCAAAAACCCCAGGGTCCTCAGAGAGTAAGGGCATAGGTGGAGTAGCACCTATGTGTTATTTCCAAAGGGCTAAGTTTAAAATATGGAATGGAGCTTCACTGGTCACTTTGAAACAAGATTTAACTTGTTCCTTTGGTATAACTTCAGAATAGAGATGGTTTACCACAAAGAGCAGGTCAAGAAATAAATGAAAATGAATATAGAGACGAGAAAGCAAACCACCACCAAAAGCCAAAGGGTCAGCTTTTTAGAGCTATCCAGAAGAGGGAACAATAAAACCAAAGGATTTTTTTTTTCCAGCATGGTGCCTCCTCCAAAGCACACATAATCTTCTTCAAGAAATAGCACACACCAGTAGTGTTTTTGCACAATAAATGGCACATCACTCAAATGACAAATGAGATTTAAATTGCAGACTTCCTACTTGTCTTAAAGTTAAACAACTGAGGCCTAATTTCTCTAGCACTGACTCACAGATAGGCAGTCCCATGACTCTGCAACACATTAAAGGTGCTTGCTCTTTCCACGGATTCTGAGTTACTAAAACGTTTATATTAGGAAAAACCTTAGCAGAATGAGAGGGAACAAAATAATGAACTCCAAATAATAAACCAGACTTCTGTTTGGGCTTCCAAGCAAGGATCAGTTCCTCATTATAGTGTGGACCCTGAAGGGCACCAAATGGAAACTCTATGGAGCTATCTCCTCATCTGGAAAGGAGAGCTTACTTTTTAGTGCTTCCTAACCATTTTTAACCTGTGTTGTTCTGATAAGCATAAAAACCTCATACCCTCATTGAATGTTATATGAGATTTCAAAATAATTTAAGTATTAAAACCAAAAAGAAACCAATGCAAGATAACTTCTGAATGATTTTTCAAACAATGTTCCACTACAACAAAATTATTAACAAATACTTTTAATTGGATGGATATTAATTAAAACTTGTTTACTTTTATCTTGAGGACACAAAGGTCAAAAATGTCTATGAACGCTAATGTACTAATGACAAGGAGATGGTATTTACTGGGCCCTTCAGCATATCTCCCTCCTCTCCTTGAGTTACTATAGATGATCTTTTCAGTTCTTACATTAGGCACATAGAAATGCTGATTGATACTTATTAGGCCTTCGATATTTATTAAATGATTCAGCAGTAAGGCTTCTTTTTCTATTCTGAAAATAACAGAGCCCTAATATAGCACCCTCTTCTCAAGTAATCAAGGATAGAAGCAAGCAGGTTAGGTCTTCAGTTCAGAGGCAACAGTAAGAGACAAACTGCAGAAGGCCTTGACAACATTATGATGATGAAAACCGGAGGAATATCACCTAATATGTGCACACTTGTACAGCACTTAACAACATATAAAATACTTTATATAATTTCAACCCCACAACTTTATGAAGTGGATATTATTATCATTTGATTGAAACATCATAAAGCGGCTTTTTCAAGGTCGCTCAGCTAGTTAAGGAGCAGGGCTGAGATTTAAACCCTTCTGACAGCTATCCCATCCATTAAAAGCTCCTTACTTTGATACGAATTTTGAAAATACCTTCATCCAAACTCCATAATCAGGGTATACATAATAGCACAACTTTTTTCTCTCAACCCATCCAGTATCACTCCCTTTCTATTAATTCCCATAAAAATTCTCAGAGTTCTCATTGCAGCAGCCTTTATTTCCTCATATCAGCATGACTAAGGGCACGATGAAAAGCATTTTTCCGAAACAAACCTCCTTTCACCTTGGTCTTGTATCCTATAACTGTCCCCCAAAATAAGGACATCATCACAGGCAGAGGCTTTTAAAACCATTAACTATTGAGGATATGTCTGGAGTTGTCTGTTCTTCACTTAAAATGAGTCAAATATGACACATACTACCTCTTCATTCCTAAAAGGTGAGCAGGAGTCATCCTCATATTCCCAGCCTCTGGCTCAGCAAAGATTCCAGGGACTTGGTAGAGAAACGCCAACTGTACAAGAATAACAAACTAACAGAATGAAAAGTTATATTCTTACCCATTTTAAAAAATCATTGTAAAGGTCTTATTTTTGAAGTCTTATTAAAGAATGATGAACTATTAGTATTAGTAATTTAATGTAAATGTAGGATAGAATGAAGGTGGAATTTTATTCATATAAAATCAACTAGTTTTACTCACCTCTTATTAATCTCATTATGAGGAATATGAGACTAAATTATATGAAAAATGCTATGAAAGTACCACACGGTAACTACTAAATAAATGTCAGCTGCCATTAGCAACAACATTATTGAACTATTAAAAACAAAACATAAACTGGAAGGCCATATTTAAAATGAACCAGCGAATATACATTCTGTGGGTTATTTTTTAACATCTACACAAAACATAAATATCTGTTCTATGCATACAAATACATGTACATAAATATTCAGAAAAAGATTTGGAAGAATAAATGGCAAAATGATGACCTCTGAAAAGATGGGATGGTGGTGGTCAAATGAACTTGAATCTGATCTGTAATGCTTTTCTTTTACAAAAAAGAAAATATTTATGTATTCCTTTTGTAAATATAATTAATTTTTTTAAAAGGAAAACAAAATATATTTTCACAAAGCATTGTCTTAATTTCTTCAATTTCATTGTTGGTTTCAGTATTACAGGAAAAAGTTTATTTTTATTTGTAGGTAATGTGTTCAAATGAGGTCTAAAACCTCATTTTCTTTATTTAGTAATATTTAGTAATATCATTCAAGCTTTATATTACACACTGCTTTCAATAATCTTCCTAATGATATTCCTAATTGCCAGATTAAAAATAACTGCTTGTGTAAAAAAGAAAAGAAAAAAATAGCCCTCCTTACAATTTTATTAAGTTTTAAAACCACTCAATGTATTTAATCAAGGTGCAAGGAGGCTTTCAAAGTCCAGGAAGCCATAAATCAAAACAGTTTTACATAAAAAGATTATCTTTTCCACTTAAATTTTGTATGTGTTTACATTTAATAAGCCACATACAGAAAGTCGAGTCCTTGATTCTTTTTAAGGCCAAAGAGTTGCCTATTTAAATTCATCATAACAATTTCAAAAGTCTTGAGCGTTGCCATAATTAAAAACCTCTCCTCCTAGACTCTTCCTAACTTCTATTTCTTGTCTGTACCAAACTGATGCTGGTTTTAAAATTCTAACTCTCCTTCTAGTTCACAAGCATAACTTTGACTTTTTCATCCCATTCTTTTTTCCTTCAGATTATCTAGATTTGAGCCTATAAATTGTGGGCAAACCAGGTTACAAAAGCTCTTATTAACTCCCTCAGAGCAGCAAATAGCGGGGCCTCCTGTGCTTCAGGCATGGAGGTAAGCCACATGTGCCACAGGCCCAACTAGCCTGGGCCCCTTCAATTTACAAATCCAGCTTATAAATTAAAGGCCTCTAGTGTTGTAAAAAGAGACCAACATTTCAACGTATGAGAGATAAAGCAGCCTCTTACTTGACCAGGAGGACACTGGGCTGAATAGGAAATCCCCACCTCAAAGAGCTATGGGATTCAGTGATTGTGGGAGGCTGCGCAGTCTCTTTTAGAGATATTTAAAATTCATGAAAGCCCTTTTCTGAGAATTAATGGGGAACAGTATTTGATCAAAAGGTATCTTCCTATAATTTCAAATAAAAATTCTAGTTATAATTTACAGCTCGTATAGGACAATTCCAACAATAACAATAATATGCAGCTTTATTTCCAAAAAATGAAAAGCACATGTATCGACAATTTTTTTCTCCCAATTTTTTTTCGCCCAGATGCTCAGCTAAGGACTTATTAACAGTAAGCTGCTGTATCTGCAAAAACCTACAACAATGGTTACTCCAGTAGTCGACTCCCTTAATTCTAGAAGTCTTAACCTAGCACAGTGGTTAAGAACATGAACTTTGAAGCCAAGTCCCAGATCCACCACATGCTAGTTTGTTACTGGTCTAGTTACTCGACTGCTCTGGGCCTCAGGTTCTGGACTAATATTAATACCTACCTTACACGATTGTTGCAAGGATTACATAACTTGTTATACGCAAAGCACCAGAGCTATGCCTGACACAGAGTAAAGCATTGTAAAATTCTTGGCTCCTATTATTATCCTTAACATCAGAAATGTACAGCTCTTGGAACAGAACTTTAAGCACAGCTTACTACAACCACTGAAGGAACAGGTCCCTTGAGACTGCTTAGTTCTATTCTTAGAACACATTCAAAGTCACCTGCATCCTTCTCTCCTATGCATTCTAATTATTAACTCCTTCCTGTATGGCTCCATGTATGTGGTGCTCTAGACACCTGTTTACTCATCTCACTCTGGACAACAAATGCCTTGAGAACAGGGACTCTATCTTACTTTGTCGTCTCAACATCTAGCACAGTGCCTTGCATAGAGTAGATGCTCTATAAAAACCGAATGGAAACATAATAAGTACTTGCCATTTATCCGTCTGCCTCACTCAAGGTAAGCTCCTGAGAACAGAGGCTACTGAATGTTGATCTCTGCACCCCTAGAAGGGCCTACGATATAGTGGCACTTAATAAAAGCCTATAACCTACATTTTTTTATCCAAGTTTCTAATTTATTTTGAATTTTATTTGGACTTATTCATGGCATATCTGTATTTACTAAAACAAAATGCATCTGAAATGATACAATTCTCTTTTTTTCTCTACAAGCTCTTGATAGAGTGGGAAATAAAACTTTTCAATGATTTTTTAGTCCTCAAAATGATGACTACACAGAAGAGATGCAACCAATGTCCTGTGCAAGATATTTTCCATGCTGCCTGCTCTGGATGGAGCCTTTGTTGGTGGCTCAGCCTCCAGAATCTAGCCAGAACAAAGCCTTTCTTCAAAAGAGGCACCCTCTGACTGCTGTATAGATTTTATTCAGTCAGCACCATTTC
Source organism: Diceros bicornis minor (assembly GCF_020826845.1). Lineage (NCBI taxonomy): Eukaryota > Metazoa > Chordata > Mammalia > Perissodactyla > Rhinocerotidae > Diceros > Diceros bicornis. Next base: position 29,347,608 of record NC_080775.1, read on the forward strand.
CTAGCTCTTTCACAAGTGTGACACATTCATTATTTGAAAACTCTCTCTGCCCACTCTGCTTGTGACCATGCCCAGCTCAGCTTTTGACAAAAAGTCAGCTTGGGCAGCATCCTGTTGCTGATCTTGTGAAACATGAATTCAGTGCTAGAAGCCTTCTTACCACTCAGGAGCTCATCAATGAAAAATCTTCAGTGTGACCTTCAGTCTGATGCCTGACTGTCACCACACAGTGGGCCTGTCTCCCAGCACCCTCAATCTCAAGACACGCACATATCCCAGTGAAAAAGGTAATAACCTTCTGGGAGTCTAGATAAATATCTTTCTCAGTTTTCTCAGGGAAAAATGGTGATTTAACATTCCTCTGAGTCATTCTATTACCAGATTACTTCCAGGTGTTGTAATTGGGACACTCCACCACAACATGTATCACTTACCTAATATTAGGTCAGAGCATAAATACACGAGTCACATATGATCCCTTCTAATTCTCCATACTCAAGGTAGTAAGATAAGTGATTTATTCCTTTTGACTTTACAAGATTAAATTAAGCTGACTTCTTTGCTTAATAAAATTAAAAATAAAAATGCTGTCAAATGGAAACTTCCTTTCTATCCCTGGTACCCGGGTCAGCCATGGAGTTTTAAAGTTAGAAAGGATCTCAGAGAGTCATCTTCCTCATTTAATAGATCTAGCCTGAGGCTCAGAAAAGTTGAGTGGTTTGCCATGGTCACAAAGAAAAACAGAGAACCAAAGCAAAAATAAGTCTTCCTGCCTCGTCAGCCCATGTGCTTTCTACATACCACACTAAAATGAACCTCTTGCCAAGAACTTCACCCTGACCCGCAATCCTGGAGAGGCTGTTCGAAGCTTCACCTCACTCCCTACGTCTTGGTTGTCCAGCTACATAATTATCTGCTAAAAAAATATGAGCAAGACAAGTCTTCATCTCTAAAAATAACTTAGCAACATCATTGTGTTCTTCAAGATATTACTCCTAGCAACTGCTACAGGCTTCTTCCTTCCACACTACTTCCAAGACAAGGCTGAGTGTCCTCTAAGACCCTGCTTCCCTAAATAGTCCTCAAGTATATTCTGGGAAAAAAAAAAGGGAAAGCCCCACATACAAGCACCTTTATTATAGAAAGAAAATAGAGCTGACACTCATTTGAGAAGGTCACATGCCTAGAAGCATTCAAGGTAGGGATAACAGCCTATCAGAGACTCAAAGTAGCAAGAGGACAGCTTCCATCATTGAACAAACGTTAATGAGAATGTAAATGCCACACCCTCCCTGTGTTAACTTAATATAGTAATTGACAGGGACATCTTAGAAAACAAGCTTACTAGTAAATAACCACTAATGTTCCCCGACCTACCACCATAAAATCCATTAATCCAATAATCCCCAACATATTCTGAATCTGATATTTTGCTATTACAAATACCAAATACAAATTTTGATATTTTAATTTCAAATTCGACTTTTTCTCCTTCTTCTTTTTTCCTAGTCTAATGAGCAGGGAAATAGCCTGAAGGGAGCAACAGGGAAAAGGAAAAGTGTGTCTTTTTAAGATATAATATAGAAATAGATCAAGAAAATAATGGTAAGGAATGTAATATGACATAGGAGTATATTTTAAATGACTTTCTTAAGTTTCATTTTGATATTTTCTTGAAAAACAGTGGTAATTTATTTAAAGTTGTGACAATCTTAAGGTTTTTATCATTTTTATGCATATATAAAAATTAATGAAAGAAATATTTTATAAATTCTTTTAAATTACAATTTAATAGTAATCTGAGATAAAAATCTCAGATCATATTAACGAAAACTGAGAAGCAGCTAAGCAAAACCCTATTAAACTTCTCATTTCATACAGAAGAAAAACAAGATACCATCTCATTCTTGACTGTTAATTATAGGTATTATATAGACTTAAGTTTTCAAAAAAACTTAAAAATAATCCCTAGCAGATTTCAAAACAGGCTATATGCCTTTTACATATACCATAAATTTAAAAAATCAAAACCAAATTAAACAAAGACAAAACTTTAAATCAAATAGCAAAAAGTCCAAAACACAACGAAAACAAAAAAGAATTTAAAACAGAAAGCTTAAAATAAGATCAATGAAGTAAAACCAATTAGATCAATTTTTACAATAAATATAAATGAGTTAAAATATCTGTTAAAAGACAAATGTTCTCATTAGGTTAAAAAAATGAAATCCAACTATACTCCACTTTTAGGAAAAATATTTAAACTAAATGACAAAGAAGTACAATGATGTATGGGGAAATATAAACTAAGGTAGCAATATTAATGTCAGCTAAAACACAAAATACAAGGCATAAACTAGGAAGAAAGGCATATTATTCCGATAAAATGTATAATCTTCAATTGAGATACTGACAGTAAATAATACATTAACACATATATCAAAACAAAAACTGACAGAAATATAAAGAAAAATTAATGGAAGAAATCACTGATTTATATCTTTAAGCCTTTGACAGACCAAACAATAATTATAAAAAAGCTGAACAACATATAAATATTTAGGTATCTTACAAAGAAGACAACTTCTTCGAAAAGGTCTGTGGAACTTTACCAAAATTGATCATAAACTACTTCATAAAGACAACCTTAAAAAATTAGAAAAACAGAATGCTGTATATCAATTTATTAATAATTAGTATCTGAAGTTTAAAAGTAATTTGTAAATTTGAGAAACCCTGTTCTAAATAACTACTAGATCAAAGAGAACTCTTGGCATACAATCATATGCCATTTTAGAAATTATTTTAATTGAGAATACATACCAAAATATATTGGAGATGGACAAATAGTACACAGAGAAAAACTTAAAAAGTCTTAAATGCTTTCCATTTTATATTACGATATAACCTTTCTGCCATAACAGAGAGATTCAAAAATACAGTACCTCAAGCTAGAAATTCTTCTTTTTCATGTCACAGTACACAGTGGCAGGAGGCTTGTGTTTCACATGATCATTCAGGGACCCAGACTGGCTCTATTGTCCTCCACATGGCTTCCATTTCTGAACCTAAGGCAGTTACTATACCTGATGTAACATCCCAGCTAGCAGAAAAGGAAAAGAGAAAAGTCTAGGGCAAGTGGCTTTTCTTTAAGAAGGTAACCTTATACACATCACCATTCACTTCTCATTAGTCACAAAGCCACACCCTGCTGCAAGAGAAGCAGAAAAAGGTAGTTTCTAGTTGGGTAGCCATGTATGTGCTCAGGTAAAATCTAGGGTTTCTATTCCTAAAAGGAAGAATAGACTCTTAAGGGACATTGGTGTGTCTTCCAAATATTCCTTCTAGTTAAAAAAATGAAAAGAAGTATAAAACAAAACCAAAAATGGATTATTTGTAATGACTTCATTTTAGTTGGATTCCTCTTAGTGCCAAAGACACTACCAAATATCAATTTAAAAAATTAGAAAGGGGGGCCAGCCCAGTGGCATAGTGGTTAAGTTCGTGAGCTCTGCTTCAGCAGCCCAGGGTTCACAGGTTCAGATCCTGGGTACGGACCTATGCACTGCTTATCAAGCCATGCTGTGGCAGGCATCCCACATATAAAGTAGAGGAAGATTGGCATGGATGTTAGCCCAAGGCCAATCTTCCTCAGAAAAAAAGAGGACTAGCAACAGATGTTAGCTCAGGGCTAACCTTCCTCATAGACACAGACATAAAAATTAGAAAGGTATATCAAAGCATTCTAAGGATGCTAGGGTCCTATTCCAGTACACGGAATCATAGGCTAGAAAGTATATTAAGAATTCATCTACTCTTCTTTTTTAAAGGTATTTAATTCAGATATTATTGTTTATATTGTGTACATTGATTTATTTAAATGGATTTTTCAGGTCAACTCAGTTTCAGCCTTACACAGAGGTCTTCTAACATTAGACAGAAGTTAATCTTTTGCTAGTACAATAACTTTCAAAGTTTGTAGAATTTTTTTAGAAACAATGTTACTGAGGTATAGTTTCCACAGAATAAACTAAGTACTTTTTAAGTGTACATTTCAATGGATTTTACAAACTTATGTATATATATAATCACGACCATAGTCAAGATATAGAACACATTCATCATCCCAAAGAGTCTCCCTGTGCCCCACCCTGGTCAAGCACACTCCATTCTAAGCTGCAGCCAACAACTGGTCTCCTTTTTGTCACTATTAGACTAAATTTGTCTTTTCTAGTATTTCTGATGTAATAATCCAGGGTAGTACATGGAATCATACAGTTTGTATTCTTTTGTGTCTGGTTTATTTTATTCAGTACAACTGTTTTTGAGATTCATTCATGTGGTTGTGTGTATCAGTATTTTATCCCCTTTTATTGCTGAGTAGTATTCCATTGCATGGACATACCACAATGTGTTATCCATTCACTAGTTGATGGACATTTAAGTTGTTTCCAGCTTGGGAACATTATGAATAAAGCTGCTATAAGCATTCATGTACAAGTGTGTGTGTGAACATATGTTTTCATTTCTCTTGGGTAAATATTTAGGAGTCGAATTGTTGGGTCTTACAGTAATAATAAGTTTAACTTTATAACACACTGCCAAACTGTTTTCTAAAATGGTTTGTCACTTTACTTTCCTACCAGCAATATATCAAAGTTCCAATTGGTCTACATCTCAACTAACACTTGCTCATTTTTAATTTTTAATTTCAGCTATTCTAATGAGTGTACAATGGTATTTCATTATTGTATTGATTTGTATTTTTCTGATGTCTAATGATGTCGAGCCTCCTTTCCTGTGCTGCACTGGCCATTCATTATCTTCTTGTGCCTATTTTTTTAATTGAGTTGTCTTATTATTAATAAGCTGTTATAATTCTTTACATATTCTGACTACGAGTCATTTGTCACGTATACGTATTGTGAATATGTTCTCTCTGTTTAAGGATTGCCTTTTCATTTTCTTAACTATGTCTTTTGAAGAATAGAAGTTTTAAATTTTGATGAAGTCCCATTTAGTCCCATTTAACTTTTTCTTTTATGGTTCATGCTTTTTGTGTCCTAAGAAATCTTTGCCTATCCCAAGTTTATGAATATTTTCTCCTGTGATTTTTTTCTTAAAGTTTTTTAATTTTAGTCTTTTATATTTAGATCTATGATTCTTTTTCAAGTTATTTTTATCTAGATAGGAGGTAAGAGTTCAGGTTAATTTTTTTACATTTGGATTCTACGTATTCCAGTACCATTTCATGAAAAGACTGTTCTTTCTCCATTAAATTACCTTGGCACCACTGTCAAAAAATCAATTGACCATATACATATGGGCCTATTTCTGGATACTCTACTCTATTCCATTGGTATATATGTCTACTTAGGCTAATACTGCCTTGATTACTGTAGCTTTAAAGAGGAAGTTTTACAATTTAGAGGAAGTCTTGAAATCAGGTAGTGAATACCTTCCAATACTGTTGCTTCTTTGTTAAATTTTTTTACTTCTCTAGGTTCTTTGTATTTCCATATAAATTTTCAATGTCAATTTCCAAATGTTCATTTCTGGTACATACACATACAAATAATTTTGTATATATACCTTGTATCCTGCAATCTTGCTAATTAAATTACAAAATCTAGTTGCTTTTTGGAGATTTCTTAGCATTTTATCTATAAATGATCATGTTTACTTCTATCTTGCCAATTTGTACGCAATTTGTTTCTTTTTATTTCCTATGACACTGGCTGAGGCATCCATTACAATATTAGATAGACATAGGAAGAGAGTGAGTATACTTGCCTTGTTTCCTGTCATGGGAGAAAAGCATTCTATCTTTTGCCATTAAATGAGATTTTAGCTGGAGGTTAGCTGTAGACATCTTTTTTCAGGTTGAGAAAGTTCTCTTCTGTTTCTAGTTTCCTGAGGTTTTATCATGAATGGCAGTTGAATTTAGTCCAATGCTTTTTCTGCAACTACTGACAGGATCATATAGCTTTTTCCCCCTTTTTCCTGTTAAAGTGATGACTTATGCTAGTGGATTTTCCAAAGTTAAACCAATCTTGCATCTCTAAACTAAATCCATTTTTTATATACTGCTGGATTTGATTTGCTAATGATTTGATAACAAATTTTTCATCTATATTCATGAAGCATATTTGTGCATAGTTTTCTTTCCCTGTAGTGTCTTATTAGTTTTGGTATTAGTGTAATGCTGGTTTGCTAAAATGAGTTGGGAAGTGTTCCTCCTTCCTCTATATTCTGAATTATTTCTTCTTTAAATGTTTCATATACTTCGTCAGTTAAAACACATATGGATGTGGAAGGCTTTTTTTGGTTTTGGTTTTATTTGTGGGAAAGTTTTTAACTAGGAGTATAACTTCTTTAATAGATATGGTGCTATTCTAATTTTATTTTTCTTTCTGAGTCAGTTTCAGTAATTTGTATCTTCCAAGGAATTTATCCATTCCATCAAAGTTGTCAAACGTATTTCAAAAAGATGTTTGTAATATTACTTCTATATGCTTTAAATTTCTATAGAATCTGCAGTGATGTCCCCTCTTTCAATCCTGATATCGTAATTAGTAACATGTGTTTTCTCTTTCTTTATTTTTCTTCATTAGATTAGCTAGAGGTTTATTCATCTTTTCAAAGAGCCTGCTTTTGGTTTCACTGATTGTCTCTGTGGTTTATCTGCTTTCTATTTCATCAATTTCTGTTCTTCTGTTTATTATTTCCTTCCTTCTACTTACTTTGGCATTATTAATTTGCTCTTCTTTTCTAATATATGCATTTAAAGTTAAATATTTGTCTAAGCATTGCTTGAGACATATCCCACAAATTTTGGTGAGACTTCATTCTGATTCACTTCAAAACATCATTTAATTTCCACGGTTTTTCTTTTTTTTTTCTTTTTAACCAATGTGTTAGTTAGCAGTGTGTGGTGTACTGCAACCACTGAGGATTTTCCAGATATCTTACTAAAATTGATTTCCAATTTAATTCTGTTGTCATCAGAGGACATACTCTGCGTAATTTCCATCATTTTAAATTTAATGAGACTTGTTTTATATACTAGCATATGGTGGTCTATCTTGGTGAACGTTCCATCTGCACTTGAAAAGAATGTATATTCTGCTACTGTTGAGTGGAATGTTCTATAAATATCTAGGAAGTCAAGTTGGTTTGTAGTGTTGTTAAACACATATATATTGTTCCTGATATTCTTTCTACTTATTCCATCAACTACTGAGATGGGTGTTGAAATCTCCAACTATAATTGAATATTTGTCAATTTCTTCTTTCATTTCTATTAGTTTCCGCTTCGTTTATTTTGACAACGTAGTATTGGTTGCATTTAAATTTAAGGTTATTATTTCATCTTGATGAATTGACCCATTTATCATTATGAAATGTCCCTCTTAAACCTTATTAATATTACCTGTTCTGAAGCCCACTTTGATATTAATATAGCCACTCCGGTTTTCTTATACTTAGTGCTTACAAAGTATACGTTTTTCCATTTCTTTTAGTGTTCTGACACCAATTCCAACATGGGGGGGGAGGGTAGGGTTCCCCCCACACCAACAAAAAATGCTCAGACACCAGCAGGGTGTCTGAGAATTCAAGTCAATTCTTACACTATCTACTCAGAGAGAGCCACAGATTCTGCAGGTTAAGGGCTCAGTCCTACAAGACTGCCTCCCCTTCAGACACCAGCAAAAGCCCAGGTTGTTACGTGTACTTCTGACTAACTGGCTATAAACTGGAGGTTCCAACGACCCCCTCCAACTTAGGATGCCAATCACGAGTTTAGGTTGTTATCTGTACTTCTCACCGACTGGCAACAGATCAGAAGTTCCCATGACCTCCTCCTCGGGTTCCATTAATTTGCTAGAGTGGCTCACAGATCTCAGGAAAAAATTTTACTTACAAGATCACCAGTTTATTGTAAAAGGATATATCTCAGGAACTCCTAGATGAAAGAGATGCATAGGGCAAGGTATGTGGGAAGGAGCATAGATCTTCCATGCTCTCTTCAAGTGTGCCACTCTCCCCAAATCTCAAGGTGTTTACCAACCCAGAAGTTCTCTGAACCCAGTCCTTTTGGGTTTTTATGAAGGTTTCACTACAGAGGAATGATTGATTAAATTAGCAGCTATTGGGAATGGATTCCAGCCACTCTCCTCTGCCAGGTCAGGGGGTGAGACTGAGAATTCCAACTCTCTAATCACATGGTTGGTTTTCCTGGCAACCAACCCCCAACCTTAGGTGCTTCCAAAAGTCACCTTATTAACATAACAAAAGACAACTTCATTGCTCTCAACACTTAGGAAATTTCAAGGGTTTTGGGAGCTGTGAGCCAGGAACTCTGGACTAACACCAAATATATATGACAAATATATTTTGGCCATCTCAATGACCAAATACGTATTTCCTATAAATCACAATATCACACCATCCTTTCATTTCTAACCTATTTTGAGGGTTTCTTCAGGACAACGCCGAGTTTATTCTTGTTTTTTTATCCAACCTGATAATCTTTGTCTTTTAATTGGAGTAGGTAATTTACATTTAATGTGATTATTGATATTGTTTGATGTAATTCTACCATGTTGTTGCTGGTTTTCTACTTGTCCCATCTGTTCTTAGTTCCTTTTTCCCTTTTTTCTTACCTTCTTTTGGATTATATTTTTAGGATTTAATTTTATATCCACTATTGCGTTCTTATTAGTTAAAACTTTTTGTTTTTTAAATCTCTTTACTGGATGCTCTCTTTAACTTATTACAACCTACCTCAAAAAATATTATACAGGCATACCTCATTTTATTGTGCTTTGCTTTATTGTGCTTTGCAGATATTGCCTTGTTTACAAATTGAAGGTTTGTGGCAATCCTGCATCAAGCAAGTCTATCAGCACCATTTTTCCAACAGCATTTGCTCACTTCATGTCTCTGAGTCACATTTTGGTAATTCTCACAATATTTCAAACTTTTTCATTATTATTCTATTTGTTATGGTGATCTGTGATCAGTGATCTTTGATGTTACTATTGTAATTGTTTTGAGGCTCCTTGAGTCACACTCACATAAGACAGCAAACTTAATAAATGTTGTGTGTTCTGATTGCTCCTCCGACTGGACACTCCCCCATCTCTCTTCCTTTCCTTGAGCCACCTTATTCCCTGAGACACAACAATATTGAAATTAGGCCAATCAATAACCCTAGAAAGGCCTCCAAGTGAAAGGAAGAGTTATACACCTCTCAATTTAAATCAAAAGCTAGAAATGATTAAAGCTTAGTGGGGAAGGCCTGTTGAAAGGTGAGATAGGCCAAAAGCTAGGCCTCTTGTGCCAGTTAGCCAAGCTGTGAAAGCAAAAGGAAAGTTCTTAAAAGAAATTAGAAGTGCTACTCCAGTAAACACATGAATGATAAGAAAGCAAAACAGTCTTATTGTTGATATGGAGAAAGTTTTAGTGGTCTGGATAGGTGACCAAACCAGCCCCAACATTTCCTTAAGCCAAAGCATAATCCAGAGCAAAACCATAACTCTCTTCAATTCTATGAAGACTGAGTGAGGTGAGGAAGCTGCAGAAGAAAAGTTTGAAGCTAGCAGAGGTCGGTTTATGAGGCTTAAGGAAGCCTCATAAGAAGCCTTCAAGAAGCCATCTCCATAACATAAAAGTGCCAAGTGAAGCAGCGAGTGCTGATGTAGATGCTGCAGCAAGTTATCCAGAAGATCTAGCCAAGATAATTAACGAAGGTGGCTACACTAAACAACAGATTTTCAATGTAGACGAAAGAGCCTTCTTTGGAATAAGATGCCATCTAGGACTTGCATAGCTAGAAGGGAGAAGTCAATGCCTGGCTTCAAAGCTTCAAAGGACAGGATGACTCTTGTTAGGGGCTAATGCAGCTGGTCACTTTAAGTTGAAGCCAATGTTCATTCACAATTCTGAAAATCCTAGGGCCCTTAAGATTTATGCTAAATCTACTCTGCCTGTGCTCTATAAATGGAACAACAAAGCCTGGATGATAGCACATCTGTTTACAACCATGGTTAACTGAATATTTTAAGCCCACTGTTGAGACCTATTGCTCAAAAAAAAAAAAGATTTCTTTCAAAATATTGCTCATTGTCAATGCACCTGATCACCTAAGAGCTCTGATGGAGATGTACAACAAGGTTAACGTTTTCATGTCTGCTAATGCAACATCCATTCTGAGCCCACAGATCAAGGAGTAATTTCAACTTTCAAGTCTTAGTAAGAAACACATTTTGTAAGGCTATTGCTGCCATAGATAGCGATTCCTCTGATGGATCTGGGCAAAGTCAACTGAAAACTTTCTGGAAAGGATTCATCATTCTAGATGCCATTAAGAAAATTTGTGATTCATGGGAAGAGGTGAAAATATCATTATTAACACAAGTTTGAAAGAAGTTGATTCCAACCCTCATGGATGACTTTGAGGGGTTCAAGACTTCAGTGGAGGAAGTCCATGCAGATGTAATGGAAATAGCAAGAGATCCAGAATTAGAAGTGGAGCCTGAAGATGTGACTGAACTGCTGCAATCTCATGATAAAACTTGAACAGATGAGGAGTTGCTTCTTATGGATGAGCAAAGAAAGTGGCTTCTTGAGATGGAATCTACTCTGGGTGAAGATGCTGTGAAGACTGACAACAAAAAATTTAGAATAGTACATAAACGTAGGTGAAAAAGTAGCAGCAGGGTTTGAGAAGACTGACTCCAATTTTGAAAGAAGTTCTAATGTAGGTAAAATACTATCAAACAGCATTGCATGCCACAAAGAAATCATTTGTGAAAGGAAGAGTCAATTGATGCAGCAAACTTCACTGTTGTCCTGTTTTAAGAAATTGCCACAGCCTCCCCAACCTTCAGCAACCACCACCCTGATCAGTTAGCAGCCACCAACATTGAGACAAGACTCTCCACCAGCAAAAAGATTACAACTTGCTGAAGGCTCAGAGAATGGTTAGCATTTTGTAGCAATAAAGTTTTCTGTTTTGAGGAAGATTAGCCCTGAGCTATTATCTGTTGCTGATATTCCTCTTTTTGCTTGAGGAAAATTTGTCCTGAGCTAACATCCTTGCCAATCTTTCCTCTATTTTGTATGTGGGATGCCGCCACAGCATGGCCTGATGAGCGGTATGCAGGTCCACACCTGGGATCCAAACCCACGAGCCTTGGGCCACCAAAGCGGAGCACACAAACTTACCCACTACACCACGGGGTCAGCCCCAGCAATGAAGTATTTTTTAATTAAGCTATGTACATTTTTTCAGACATAATGCTATTGGAAACTTAACAGACTACAGTATAGTGTACACATAACTTTTATATGCACTGGGGAACCAAAATACTTGTGTGACTCACTTTATTGCCATATTCGCTTTATTGCGATGGGGTAGTCTGGGACTGAACCCATAACGTCTCTTGAGGTATGCCTGTACCACTTTGCGTATAAGACACACAGTAGTACGCTTCCTTTCTCTCATCCCATTCTTTGAGCTATTGTCATACATTTGACTTTTACAAATGTCATAAACCCCACCAGTAGACATTGTTGTTATTTTTTGCATTAAACAGTATCTGTTAAAGAAACTAAAATAGGAGGAAAAAATTTTTTCAGTGTTTATCCACATATGAATCACTTTTGTGCTCTTTATTCCTTTGTATAGTCCAAATTTTCCATCTGGTATCATTTTTCTTTTGCCTGAAGAACTTCCTTGCAAATTTCTTGTAATGTAGGTCTGCTGGTCATGAGTAGTCTCAGTTTTTGTCTAAAAAAGTTCTATTTCTCTCATATTTTTTCTCCTTTATTTGATAAATACATTTTTATTGGATATGAATACTAGGTTGACAATTTTTTTAGCACTTGAAAAATGCCATTAAATTGCATTCTGGTTTGCATAGTTTCTGATGATAAGTCTGCTGTCATTCTTAACTTTATTCCTTTGTATGTAACGTCTTTTTCTCCCCTCTGCCTACTTTTAAGATTTTCTCTTAATCATTGGTCTTCATCAACTTTCTTATGATGTACCTTAGTGTATGCTGTGTGTATGCGTATCTTGCCTGGGGTCTATTAAAATTCTTGGATCTGTGAGCTTACAGTCTTCTTCAAATTTGGGAAAATTTCAGCCATAATATATTAAAATCCTTTTTCTCTTTCACTCTCTCCCAAAAATCTGAGACTCCAATTACACTTATGTTAGACCCCTGATTATTATCCTATAGGGCACCAAGTTGCTGTTCATCTTTTTCAGTCTTTTCTCTCTATGCTTTTGGTTAAATTCACACTATGTTCTCAAGTTCACTGACCTTTTCTCCTGGAAGATCAAATCTGCACTTAATCCCATCTAGTAATATTTTCATTTCAGTTATTGTATTTTTTATTTCTGGATGTTCCAATTTTTTTCTTTTTTATATCTTCTATTTCATTCCTCATTATGTTTATATATATGAATCATATTTACAATAGTTATTTTAGTGTACCTGTCTGCTAATTCTATCATCTCTGTCATTTCAGGGTCTATTTTTATTGACTTCTGGTTATGAAGTTTTCCTTCTGCCTCTTTGTTTACCTAGTAATGTTTGATTGGATGCAATTCACTGTGAATTTTATATTGCTGAGTGCTGATTTTGTTGTTTTTAAAGAGTGTTGGACTTCTGCAGACAGTTAAGATAATTGTGGATTAATATGCTTCTTTTGAGGCTTAATTTTAAGCTCTTGTAGGGCTTGTATAGAGGAACTTTTATTCTAGGACTAATTTTGTAAGATCTTTTAGGGCTTATGTAGAGAAACCTTTATTCTAGGCCTCAATCCTACAGTGACCTGGTAATTTTTCATTACCCACAGGTTGTCCTTGCCAGCTTCTTGGTGTTTCACCCTATGCATGCACAGTTTGTTGTTCAGACAGATCCTCAAGAGCAGCTCATGCAGATTTCAGGAATTCTTTCTCTGCCCAACACCCTCTTCTCCAGGACTCTCTTTTTCAGCTACTAGCTGCTCTGACCTCCTTGAACTTTGGCCTCAGTCCACTCAACTCAGAGAGATTGCTAGGCTCTGTCTGCATCTCCCTTCCTTCTACCATAGTATGGAAATTGCCTCCTGCTACAAAGCCTGCATGACGTTAGGGCTCCCCTTGTTTGTTCCTCTTCTCTCAGGAATTACAGTCCCACTTTGTTATCCAATGTGAGAAAATAGTTATTTCCTATGTTTTATAGTTTGAGGATAATTACAGACCCTGTTACTCTCTTGTGTCCAAAAGTATAAATCCCTTTATAAGGGATATTTTGATGCTTACAATCTACTCTTATTTACACCAATGAAAAGCAATAAGGGCTATTCAAAATGGTGATCAATACAAAACTTATTTAATTTGTCCTTGGAAGTTGTATTTGAACTTACATCTGAATATTAAGATATGGCTTATTTTCATGGAATTTGTAACATTTTAAAAATAAACCTATACTTTCAATGAATCAGGCTTTTCTATCCTGCCTCCTTGCTACTTCCTTCTGTGCTCCATAGTGAGAATCAAGTACATAACTTCTAGATTCAGGTTACTGAGCTTTACAGATTGAAAGGAGAACTGATCCTCCTCTAAAAACCTGCTGAGCACACCTTACTGGGAGAGGAGGCGGCAAGGCAAAGGTAAAGGGTATTATTTTATGTATATATATATTTTTAGGTACTGAATACAAAAAAACACAGATTTTGCCTCTCAAGAAACTTATGCTGAATAGGTAATTATACCAGTAAATATTGAAAAGTAGGGTTTTCTACATCCAATCTATAATTATTCTTAAAATATATTTATTTCATTAACCTTATTCTTAAAAATATTTGCCCTTTATTATTTGTGTAGGTACATGCATTAACCTGAAGCTCCCACTAAACCATTAAATAGCTTATATATTTACTGAGAAAAAAATGAGCAGACGATTTTGGGGAGGCTGAAGAGAGGTATGTGGGTGGCAGGAAGTAAATGTTTCCTCCAAGGCTAGGCTGCCATGAACCAAGTTTGAGTACATAGTTATCCGAAAGTTTTAATAACTTTAATAATCATAATCTATATCTAGAAAATTATGCAGGCTCACTACTGAAAATTAAAATATGCTGCATATATAAAGATAAAAATATATGCCATCTGTAAAGCTATCACTCAGAGAATAACAACTGTTAACATTTGGCATGTCTTCTTACAGAGTTTTGCTAAGCATATACATGCATACATAGATACATACATGCATACATCAACACATATATATACAAACACACATATATATTTCTTAATTTAAATTGAGATAATAATGCAGACACCATTTTTGAATTTTCTTTTAGTTATGTTATAAGCATAACTAAGAGTCACTAAATAGTCTTTAAAAACATGATTATTAACCAGGGACTGGACTAGTGTGAGATGAGTGAGGCACCTCAGGCACCCCACTCACCTCTCCTAATCCCAGACCTGTTCTTAACAAACATATATGAATGGACTGAAATTCCTTGCTACTCAGAGTGGGATCCATGAAACAGCAGCATCAGCATTACCTGAGAACTTGCTAGAAATGTAGAATCTTGGGCTCCACCACAGACTTAATCAAAATCTACATTTTAACAAGATATCCAGGTGACTGATATGCACATTAAAGTTTGAAAAGCAGTGCCCTAGATTAACCATTTCTCCTATTATTAAACTTCTGCATTATTTTCAATTATTTTGCTATGATAACTAACACTATATAGAACTCCCTTGCACACATATCTTTGTGTTCTTGAGTAATTATTTTATTAGGAGGGACACATTAAAGTGGGGATCCTAGTTCACTATATTCTCTTCTAAATTTGTAACTTCTAACTTAACTATGGTCTGAGAAACCAGTGAACCAGACTTCCTAGAATTATGATTTCAAGAATTCAAGGATCAATACAGCAAGTGGTTATACACTCGGGTTGAATCCCAGCTCTGACAACAAGCTGTGTAACTACGGGTAATAATGTAACTTGTCCAAGACTTAGTTTCCTTATCTGTTAAATAGGGATAATAATAGTATATACCTCACAGGATTGCTGAGAGGATTAAATGAGCTGAAACACATAAAGCACTTAGAACACAGTAAGTGTTATTTATGTGTTTCCTACTATTATTAACAGGAAAAACAAGTAAATAAAAAGGCTCTAAGTGAACCTAATATACCATTTTAAGGTCTAAACTTTGAAATATCATCCGCATGTGGCTTAAAAGCCTTTTTCATTTCATCCCTGGTTCCTGGATCTGTTCTAAGTAGCTGAGTTTGACAAAGAGAAGTGTACTACATTTGAGAATTGCTTTTCCCTTTCTTTGTTCATTACTTCATTACTGGCTTTAAGAGGAGTATGGATATATTAGTCTGCTGCTAAGGTCAGGTGCAAAAATTAACCTCAATTGCCAAGGAGCAAGAGATCAAGAACCATGACACATGTGCAATGCTTATGTTACCTTTACAAGCAAGGAGGTTCTACTGTCTATCTCTCCTCCTACGAGGATCCCTGGCCCAAGTTAAGACAGGAATATCAATACAGGAGATAACCCAAACTGTATGTTATGAGTCAGAGCAGCAGTTTTGTCTGAGTGAAATCAAAATAATAACCTGGAAAGAGGAGTCAAATCTAAAGGAAAGAAATAGGTATAATGGGAAAGAGGGCAGCAAAGCATGTTAAGGAGTTCAGAGTCAGAATGGCGTATTCATCAGAATGCTGATTTCATATGGTGTGCCAGGTGCACGCTTGGGTGGGGCAGGCCCTGCTGCTGAAGGAAGCTGTGTCCGTCTGGAGGCAACTTTTAGATATGTCATCCTATTATTTAGGTGCTAGCTACCAGAAGCAATCAAATATGAGGTACTTTAGTATCACTGAGATACTGAAAATCATTCTTTCCTATCATTCCAAGTTCCACAGTTCAGCACTTATAGGAAACTTGAATTTGCATAAATAGCCTTATTCAGGTCTAACTGAAAGCACTTATAACTTAAAGATTTCTATTACTTAAATCACATTTTTGCCTAAGAGAAGATAAGGGAATGGCTGGATCACCCTCCACGAAACATTCAAACATGGTCATTACTTCTCAAAAAGCTTTTTGGGTAAGAGTAAGGATGAGGTGAATTTTCCATTTCTAGCAAACTCTGACCAAAGGCTATTTCCAAATATCGTGCTCTTTAATTCTGAGACTCAGTGAACTTTTTTAAATAACTAAAATGTATTAGAGAATTTGTGTATGTATGTACTGTTTATTTTAGACCAAAAATCAATCAAAATAAATTTTAAATAAAAAATGAGAGAAAGAAAAACACCTCAAAGTAAATTCCTTAGATGAAGACTTGGTCAATCCAACTGGAAATCAACCTTGATAGCTCTTCTTTTACCTCAAATATTGGAAGCTTTCACCTATAAGTGCTTTATAATTATATTTTATTAGTGAAAGCTTCCCAATACAAATACAGGAGGAAGAATCTGAGGAGGACTCTGAGAAGAATTGCTCTGAAAAAAAGAAGATTCTAAAAACTGATATAATCTCAGAGTTGGGAAGACCTTAGAAATCAAGCCTCCCCTCCTCCATTCCAGCACATTTTTTCCTCCACGACATCCCAGGAGGTTGATCAGCCTCAACTTACACACTGTCAGTGATGGAGAACTCACTGTCTTATGAAACAGCCCAGTCTATTTTCATGCAGATGTAATTGTTACCAACTTATTCAGGACAGTGCTCACTAAACTGAGCAGAAACCTCTCTCTCTGTAACTTTTCCCCATTGGTTCTAGCTATGTCTATCTGTAGCTCTAAATCTCCAGTTCCTCTCACACTGGAAAGCAATTCAAATTACAGAAACTTGGAATAATAAAGCTGCAAAATTCCTACTGTGACATCTCCCACTACATGTGCTAGAGAGCCTTGGATACATATTTTTATTCTCTCTAAATCTACCTCCACTGGTACTAGACTAGAGGCTGAACTGGTTGGAATGAGGGTGTGGCGCAGGGGAGTAGGAGGGATTTAGTTGATTCCAAACGGACTTGGAGAATTTAAGAAACAGCAAGAAGGCAATTCTGACTAGAGCAAAGTGAGGAAGATGGAGAATGGTAGGAGATAAAGTCAGCCGGCTTTACAGATAAAGTCAGGTAGGGCCTGGGAGAACACGTTGAGACTCAGGGTTTTACCCTGAGTGTGATGGGTAGCCACTGAAGGGTTCTGAACAGAGGAATGACAGGAACTGTTTAACATGTAAAAAACAAAACAAAACACTTTTCTCCTATATGGAGAACTGACTAGAGAGGTGCAAGGAGGAGATAAGGAAGGCCAATTAGAAGACTATTACTATCATCTAAGTAACTTATGACAGTAACTTACTTATATAAGGGCAGTAGTGGGGAAGGCAGCAGCAGCAACGGGGCATTTAGGATATATTTTGAAAGGAGGGCATATAAGCCTTACTGATGGGCTGGATGTGGGGTATGAAGGAAAGAGAAAAGTCAAAGATGACTTCTAGTTTTTGGCCTCAGCAACAGGGTAGGCCATTTACTGAGATGAAGGAGGAGGCAAGAACAGGTTTTAGGAGGAGAGTTCACGAGTTCTATTTCAGACATGTTAAGTTTGAAATACTTATTAGACTTTCAAATAGAGATGTTGAATAGGCAGACATAGATATGAGCCTGGAGGTCATGGGAGAGACCAGGTAAAGAAATAAATTTGGGAGGATAGATGGCATTTAAAGCAAGGGATCACATGAGATTACACAGAGAATAAATGTAGCTGGCCAAGGACTGAGTCCTGAAGAATGCCAACTTTTGGAGACCATGAAGAAGAGGAGGTAGCAAAAGAGATTTTGTAATTTTATGTGTGTTTTATGCTTTCATGTGTAAGAAGGACTGAAGATTGAGAGCTACAGAAAGACAAAGTAAGAACTGATGGGGAAAAGTTAGCGGAGAGAGATTTCGGCTAAGTTTAATGAGCACTATTATAAGTTGGTAACATTATTACTCTTCCTCAAAAAGCAGTTGGAATTATTTTATGTGTACAAACTACAAAGTCCATAGCCAGCCATCATAGTCTTCTTCAAAAACCACCTTTCAAAGTCATGTGCCTACTCTATTTCTGACTCCTGACCTATTGACTGAGTCTGGATAGCTGTATTTCACCTATCAGCTGCTCAACTACTCCATCCCTGGCCTCTGGCACGTGCCCTAGCTTCTGGATCCAAGTTCTCATCCCAACTAACAACTTCTAGTTGCCCAACACTGACCAGGAGGCATGTTGAGATCATGTTCCTCAGAGCTGCCAAAAGTTCTTGGCATAGGATCAATGAAGCATACAACGAGTGAGTGTTTAGCAATTAACCAGGTGGCAGAGAACAAGTGAGATGTTAGGGAACTGTAGAATGAGCCAGATCAAGGCTGGAACAGGGAACCAAAGACTGTGCTCCAGCTAGTTACCCCAGGGGAATCTGCTCTAGGTCACCCAGTGTGATCAGACACCCTTTTTACACAGAAAGGTTGAAGTAGGCTGAAGTTTGCCATGTGTCCATGGATTCAGGATTTCCTGGAACCTGATAACATTATAGCCCAAACTATAGGTACTGCACACCATGGGCACTTGTTCTTTCTGCCTTATACCCTCAGGGTTAGCCTGGAGACATTTGTTACTCTCCCAGCTTCATCTGTAAAGGGAATTCCAGCCTATCTCATAGGAGTTTGTGAAGATTAAATGAGATCACTGTAAATAAAGTACCTGGTACATAGAAAGTGCTCAATACATATTAGCTATTGTCATTTATACTTTAGATGACCACAAAAGGACAGTCAGCCAGCTGAATGGTAAGCATATCTCTAAAAACAACACTTTTAATGCTCTTCTAGCACAGAAGAAAAATAAATGGGTTTTTGGTGTGTTCGTTTTTTATGTGTGAACTATTATATTCAAATAGAATTTAAACTTGTCCGGAAAAAAGTCCCCTCCCTTTTTCCAAACTTCCCTACTACGGTTAGCAGAATATGTTACACGACTAAAAAGTAAAGATGTAAATTCTCTTAAGTATGAGACTGATAACACTAATTCTGAATAAATATCATCAAGCAAAACAGAACTCTCCAAACCTAACAATTATTCTGAGTCAACAATAACAAGAGTCATTTAGGCCTGGGTGTGTTGTTTTAAATGTCTATATCCTTTAAGTATAATGTATTTCTATTTCCCTTTATGAAATTTCAGTTTAACTAAAATCATTGAAGTTGGCAACAGAAGCAGGAAACCATTTATAAGACCAGCATGGCTATTTTACTTTTATTAATGAAAAGTTATGTAACAGTTTCAGCAAACTACAGAGTTCCCTTCTTATAGTCTTTTAATATTTATGGAAATTTAAAAGAGTTATACTGCTAGAGTTCATTTTGGAAACTGAGAATTTCTATTATCTGACAGCAATCAATTATTTTAGCTCAATTACAGAGCTGGCTATTTAAGAGCTGTGCTCATCTTTATTCATACTCTTTAACAATAGGTCAACCGTGTCTAATACTTGACCTAGAAGCTCAAGTAGGTGCGACTGAACAAAACTACACTGAAGAGGGTCTCAACTCCAAACCGCTGAGTCACATCACTAGCCTTTTTGCCTCTAACAGTACATTCAAGAAAAGAAAAGAAAAAGAAAAAAGCACTATACTGGGAATCATTTAAAGGATCTGCTTGTGTTAATAGAAAGTGCTGTATTAAACTACCAAAGAACACACAAGTACCTTAAAGGAATCAAAAAGCAAGTCTGTAGCCAAGTACAAGATGTTCACGGACACCATGCCAGTGGCCAAAAAACGAAATTCCACACCTCTTAGCAATTGAAAAATGAAACCTATAGTCACATATTTCCCTGCACCTCTATTTCATGGAATCTGGATTTTTTAAAGGTAATTAATAATTTTCATTTTTCAAACTATTACACAGAAAAGCTACTTCTAAACTATAATTTTCAAATAAATAAGCCTTGATTTTTTTTCTGCTTTTAAATAAATTTTTATTTTGGAATAATTTTAGATTTATAGAAAAGTTGCAAAGATACTACAGAGTTCCTATATACCCCTCACCCAGTTTCCCTTAAAGTTAACATCTTATATAACCATGGTTTTGACAAAACTAAGAAACTAATGTTGGTACCCTACTACTAACTAAGCTATAGACTTTATTTGGATTTCACTTGCTTTTTCACTAACGTCCTTTTTCAGTTCTAAATCCAATCTAGGGTACCACATTGCATTTAATGATTTTTTTTTGTTTTAGTGCTTTAAGTTTTGGAACATGCCAAACTCGTGTGTCTTATTAACAATGTCCTCATTAAAATTATTATAGACAATAAACCTACAGCTCCCTGGAAAACAGGGATTTCTTGGATATTAGGGAAATGTTATATTAAAATTCACATAAAGATGATATTTCTACTAACGTTTTATTGAGGAGAAAAAGAGGTAAATCACTGAAGTAAGATATGCCCCATTGCCTACTTTGTCAGGAACCTATGAGATCAAATTATTTAATGTTTCAGAAATATCTCTTCAAAAAATGCTTGTCACTTACCTATCTCCCACAGCTCCAGTAAAGAGTCATAAGATATACGGCAAATCCTTTTAATTAATCCTGCAATAGAATATAAAGTATTATTATAATCATATTCAGATAATCCATTTTCATCAAACATATGTAAAAACTGCTTTCCTTTCATTCCCAACTTTCACTGTTAATTGCTATATGATATTTTTATTAAGATAACAAAAGAACTAATTTAAGGGAGAATAATTCCACAAATTTATTATGTCTTTAGTTTAAAAATAAAGGCATGCAAAATTTAATAAAAGTTTTAAGATGAACAGAAAATGTTCTAGAAAAAAAGAAATGCCACAATGAATAAAACTAAGAAGAATGCTTCACATTCTTTTCCATGTGCATAATGCTGTGGAAATTACTAAATAGTCACAAACAAGTGAATCATATTGAGGGCACAGCCTTTTTGACTGGAAAATAGTAACCAAGAGTTTGGGGTTAAGAGATTTTTAAAAAGACATGTCTGGTAAAGTGTCCATGCGTGTCAGTTTGCCTGAGACAGTCCCAATTTATGCCCGTTGTCCCAGTCCCCTACCCAATTTATTATTTGTCCTGGATTTTCCATTTTCTAGTGATTTTTCCTTTTTTTATGGTAGCATTATAAGCCGGGACTTTTATTTCCAGGCTCTGCCATGATCTCGTCAGTGTGAAATACATGTACAGTGAACCCAGCTGCCGATTTAACATGTGGTTAAATCTGAAAGCCCCTGAGCAGTAAGCCATCTCTGGATGGGCTGCAACTGACACCTCATTCTCAAAGACAGCACCCAAGCCACCTGCAGAAAAACGAAGTGCACTCGGACAGGAGTAGCTAGGGACAGCTACCTCCTTCAGTCTTGGGTGGAGAAGAATAAATACTGGAAGTGCTGCTGCCCCTGCTCAAAGACATCTATTTAAGAAAAGCAGCTGCAGAAGGTATTTTATATATTACTCTCTAAAGCATGACTTTTCATCTAGATCAAATGACTGTTCTTTAAATTCATCTCGCTCAGTTCTGATTATAAATCTTGTTTACATAGTCAAAGTTAAGTGACAGCTGTTATTTTGTTGGCTCTATTAGCAGAAGAAATTCACACTTAAATGATGCCAGCTTTCTATCAGTGTCAGGAGATACACCAAATAGAAAAATCAGTTAATTCCAATAATGGTTTGATTGTTTTCATCCAATGTACAGAATCAAAAGTAAAGCTTCTGGAAGTGCATTCTGTAGAAGGTAAAACACCTGCCACTGCTGTAACTGCCACTTAAACTCAGTTAAAAAGTTCAACAAGATAAAATTATAGTCAGTTTTCATTACTCACAGTAAATGAATTTTATAAAGTCACCATGAACACTGAATTAGCAAATACTAAACCATGGCTCTTAGAGAAAATACAGAGTTAAGTTCCTATGAGCCTCTGGACACAACCGGATCAACTGATCAAACGTAACCTTGTTTTATGTGTGTTTCTGTTTAAAGAGACTTTAAATATAACATATTTTGTTGATTCACCAACACTGAACTCACAGTCAACAGCACTACTCATGCCTGAATGAAGTTTATTTAAACATGTGTTTTCCCCACAAAATACATCACGTCACAGCCTTCTTGCAGTTAGGAACAACATACAGCACTTCAGCACTATGTCTGGGAGCCATTTTAAACAGTGAAATCAACAAGAAGCACAAAAATGCAAAAAATGTGGCACCACAAAAAGGGCACTTGTTTACTGTATAAGAGCTGACAGAAAACGGCAAAGAATTGCTTTGTTTTATCTCAGCTGGGAATGTGCGTGTTGAGTAATCCAAATTTTTTGTCACCCTGCAAGTGTCTGTGAATGACTACAAAAGCACCATGAGCACAGCATTTGGGGTTACAAATAAATTTTTGTAAGTAGAATTCACAAAATGGAATCTGTGAACAATGACAACAGACTATATTTGTTTTTACAGTAATAACACAACTACAAATTTTGGTCGAGCACAGCATCACAGAGTAAACAACAACATTCCTATTAAGAAAATTATGGAACAGAAATAAACTTGGACATGGCTGTGATTCACATATAATTCACAACTGTGCCATGTAAACTGCAATATACCACCAATCAAAGTACAAGCAAATATACTTCATAATTGCATCTACCAAAGATGTGATAGTCTAGCAATCCAAGTTTACAAATATTTAAACACATACACACACAGAGTTAAAGAAACTGAACTAAAATATTTTTTGTGACAAAGATAATGTTGAATAAAAAATCAAATACATCACCACGGCAGTACATGTTTTATCTTTTTCCTACGTCTTAGAAATCTTTAAGGCTTTTAAGACTTACTTTATAAAACCATCAAATAGCACTGAACTTTTTCAACCGAACACTCTAAATCTTGGCTTCATTTTGTTCAGTCAATTGGAAATCTTTAATTCAAGATTTAATTTATACAGACAACTATTTTTTTATTTAGATAAGGTTATATTACGTACCAGGATGAAATAAACTTCAAAACGCTCACAATCTAGCAGCATCTAAATTTGGTAAAATGTTCAAAAGACTTCTAAATAGATACAACTTATTTGACAAGCTTTGTCTTTAAAAGTTTTATTGAATAAAGGGACTCTAAATAGAGTAAAAAAAAAAAAACCAGTACCTGTGAAAATTTGTGGGCTGGAATATTTTCATATTAAACTATTAAAAAAATCAAAATTTGGGGGCCGACCTGGTGGCACAGTGGTTAAGTTTGGCGGGCTCTGCTTCAGTGGCCCAGGTTCAGGGGTTTGGGTCCTGGGAACAGACCTGCTGTGGCAGTGACAAGCCACATACAAACAATAGAGGAAGACTGGCACAGATGTTAGCTCAGGGCCAATCTTCCTCAAGCAAAAAGAGAAGGATTGGCAACAGGTGTTAGCTCAGGGCCGATCTTCCTCACAAAAAAAAATAATAATCAAAATTTAGAATAACCTCAATTTATTAGAATTTGTTTTGAACTTAGGTACCTCAGTATCTACAGAGATATTATATTCTCAAATTTAAAAATTATGATTTACTGTGAATAGTAACTGTTGAAAATAATCAACAATTTCAAATTTACTAACTATAAAATGAAACTTGGAAGACTATAATTTTATGAAACAGTTAAAAATCATACAACCATATTTCAAAACTACATTTCTTTCAGAAAAATACAGAGACCCAGTATCAGATACAAATTATGACTAAAACTAAATAATGTATGTGAACTTTTACTGAGAATTCTATTTATGTTCTTTTTAATGTTGAGAAAATCAATATGGAATAGTTTTGTTTTGATTAAGTGTACATGGAAATATGTTAATATCTATTAGAAATAAATTTATTTTTAAAATAGCTTCTTAACTAGAACTATTTTATAGGTTCACCAATATGATAATTTGTCAATCAACAAAATTATATATAAGTTTTATTATTTTTCAGTACTTCTTATTCTCAAAAGAATCTCAGTTTGGGCAATAAATTAAACAGTTAACCTAAGTGTGATGTGTCTATGTGTGCCTAAAGTGTATTTATGTGTCAACTTGGCTAGATTATGGCTAGATACTTGTTTGGTCTAACACTAGTCTACATGTTGCTATGAAGGACTTTGTGGATGTGATTGACATTTACAACTGACTGACTTTAAATAAAGCAGATTACTCTCCATAATTTTGTGGGCCTCATCTAATTAGCTGAAAGCATAAGAGCAAAGACTGAACTTGCTCAATTCCCAGAAGCAAGTCTGCCTCAAGACTACAACATAGAAACCCAGTCTGAGTTTCCAGCTTGCTGTGATGCCCTGCAAATTTTAGACTCAAGACTGCATCATCAACTCTTACCTCAATTTCCTGCCTGCTGAAATTGGCAGGAAATTTCAAATTTCCTACAAATTTCAAATTTATCAGCTTCCACAATCATGTAAGCCAATTACTTAAAATAAACACACTCTCTCTATATATATTTTGCATCCACAAAAGATGTGATAGTCTATAATCATATATATATATATCCTACTAGTTCTATTTCTCTGGAGTACCTAATACACTGGGTAAGGGAGATTAGAAAGTATCAAGGAACTCCACCCAAAGGAAGTTGCTCCCTGACAAGAGTAGAAAGTGAAAGTGTTTTATTTCAGGAAACATACAATTAAAATCACTAACATTACTTTTGAAGAAGAATAAAATCCCAGATTCTAAGGCCACACCTTCCTATACCAGAATGACACAATACAACCCAATAACCCAGCTTTTAAAGAACAGGGCCATGTCTTACTCCTCTTTGTACCTCCTTTCTAGTGGGAGTCTGAGACAGAGAAAGGGCTCTAAAATGTTGCTAAACAAGTATTTTACGTTGCTAAACAAATGATGTCTCAGAAGACATCGCCAGTCCTAAATGTTATAAAGATGGCAAGAGTGTATACAAAAGTATGTCTTTTAATGTTTTCAGTAATCATAATGTTTTCAGTAGCATTAGTGTCACCATTCTGAGATTGTTGCATGTGTAATATGGCATAAAGATAAATGAATAATTATGGGATTTTTCTAATTCTATAATCACTTGTGGCACAGAGAAAAGGAGATACAGAAGGAAGATTTAAATGCATTATAGTCTAAAGTTTTAATTGGAAGCATCACTATAAACTTGTGAGGAATTTTTATTTTATCTCAAATATGTGCATATATTTCTGAGTTCTGTTTACAAGAAAACGCCTAGAAACAATGACCAATCCAGTATCAATGAGTATCCCCTAGAGATCAGGGCTTCTTAAAGAAACGGCTGATTCTAGGACTCAGGAGACAATTTCGAAAGGCTCCCACTGGCCAAAGATTGAAAAATTTGAGCTTTATTAATGATAATAATTGAAACTGATTAAAATCCATCAAATATGTTTAATTATAAGAGTTCATAATTTTTTTTTAGGGATTTTTAAAAATTTCTTGTTTATTGCAGTAACATTGGTTTATAACATTGTATAAGTTTCAGGTGTACATCATTATACTTCTATTTCTGCATAGATTATACCATGTTCACCACCCAAATACTAACCACAACCCATCACCACACAATTGTGCCAAATTATCCTTTTCACCCTCCTCCCTCCCCCCTTCCCCTCTGGTAACTACCAATCCAATCTCTGTCTCTGTGTGTTTGTTTGTTGTTGTTATTATCTACTACTTAATGAGGGAAATCATACGGTATTTGACCTTCTCCCTCTCACTTATTTCACTTCGCATAATACCCTCAATGTGCATCCATGTTGTCACAAATGGCTGGATTTCATCATTTCTTATGGCTGAGTAGTATTTCATTGTGTATATATACCACATCTTCTTTATCCATTCGTCCCTTGATGGGCACTTAGGTTGCTTCCAAGTCTTGGCTATTGTGAATAATGCTGCAATGAACACAGGGGTGCATGTGTCTTTACGCATTGGTGTTTTCAAGTTCTTTGGATATTTTTTAAAAATTGGTCACTTTCAAGAGATGAAAGAGAACTAATTATCTTAAAAAACCATTAAATCAAAGGAAAAAAACTCCAGAATTTATTCTGCTTTCCTTTACGAACCGTATCACTGGGTAATACCTAAACTCCTTCAACTATGATAGCATTCTCCAAGCCACACGCACATCTAATGGTAAAGAGTAAAAATCTAACCCTCCAGCCTTTGACCAATAAGCAGCTTATGCTGACCAAAGGGTGACCCTTAGGTAGGGAGGCTAAAAGAAAAAAACAAGAAAATAAATTTGAGCAGGGACATCAGAGGTTGTACACTATGGGGAAATACACACTTCATACAGTCAGTTCAGCCAAGCCACTAAAAAATAAATGACTGAGGAAACAACATCAACATTAACCCCCAACCCCAAGGTTATCAGTACACAAAGTTGCTACAACACGTTATCTAAAATGTTCAGTTTTCAACAAATATTGCAAAACATGCAAAGAAATGGCAAGGTGTAACCCATTTGCAGGAAAAAAGGCAAGCAATATAAACTGATTTTAAAGAGGCCCAGATATTAGACTTAACAGATATAGACTTCAAATCAGCTACTATAAATATGTCCACAGAACTAAAGGAAACTATATATAGACTATTAAAGAAAAGTATGATGACAATGTCTCATCAAATAGAGAATATCAATAAAGATATAGAAATGATTAAAAAAATAGAAATTTTGGAATTGAAAAGAATAATAACTGAAATGAAAAATTCACTAGAGGAGTTCAACAGTAGCTTTGAACTGGCAGAAGAAAGAATTAGAGAGCTTGAAAATATAGGCATACCTTGTTTTAGTGTGCTTTGCTTTATTGTGCTTCACAGATATTGCGTTTTTGGGGTTTGTTTTGTTTTTGTTTTTTGCTGAGGAAGATTCGTCCTGAGCTAGCATCTGCTGCCAATCTTCCTCTTTTTCTTTGTAAGCCACTGCCACAGCACAGCCACTGACAGACAAGTTGTGTAGGTCCACGACCAGGAACCCAGGCCGCCACTGGGGCTGGCCCAATATTGCGTTTTTTACAAGACTTTTCCCCAGCAAAAAGATTATGACTTGCTGAACACTCAGACAATAGTTAACATTTTTTAGCAATAGTTATTTTTTAATTAAGGTATGTACATTTTTTCAAGATATAATGCTATTTCATACTTAATAGACTACCGTAGAGTGTAAACATAACTTTTATATGCACTTGGAAACCAAAAAATTTGTGTGACTTGCTTTATTGCAGTATTCACTTTACTGCAGTGGTCTGGAACCAAACCCACAATATCTCTGAGGTATGCCTTGGAGTTCAGTAGATTATGCAATTTGAAGAAGAGAGAGAGAAAAAGAATGAAGAAAAACGACGAGAGTGCCAGAGAAAAAGAGAAAGGGGCAGAAAAAAGATTTAAAGAAATAATGGCTGAAATCTTCAAAATTTGATCAAAAACATTATGAATTTACACATCCAAGAAGCTCAACAAACTCCGAACAAGATAAATACAAAGACATGCATACCTAGACACATTATAGTCAAAATATCGTGAGACAAAGACAGAGAGAAAATCTTGAAAGCAGCAAGAGAAAAATGGCTCATCACCCCATTAAGATTGATAGCTGACTTTTCATCAGAAACAAAGGAGACTAGAAGGCAGCAGGATTAAATATTCAAAGTGCTGAAAGTAAAAAACTGTGAACTACAAATCTTATATCAAACAAAACTATCTTTCAACAATGAAAATGAAATGAAGACATTCCCAGAAAAACAAAAACTGAGGGAATTTGTTGCTATGAGATCTGCTTTACAAGAAATACTAAAAGGAGTTCTACAGGCTGAAAGCAAATGACACAAAATAGTAACTTGTTTTATTGACACAAAAAAAACGGAGTGAGAACAAAGGTAATTATGTATATAATTATAAAACACCATAATTGCATATTTATTCCCTTTTCTTCTTTTAATTGATTTAAAGAGTAATTCAATAAAACAATATGCATACAATTGTATTTTGGGGCTAATAACAGACAGAAATTTTATATATTTGACAATAACAAAATAGAGGAGCCAGGTGAGAGCAAAGCTGTATTGGAATAAAGAAATAACACCAGATAGTAACTAAAATTCACAAGAATATATAAAAACAATGAAAAACAGAAAACTTAATATAACAAATTCTATAAATATGTACTTGCTCTTTCTTCTCTCAGCCTCTTTAAAAGATGTAAGATTACATAAAGTAAAAATTATAACAACATATTGTTGGGTTTTCCACAATATATAATATGTTTTTAAAAAGAGGGGGTGAGGGAAATAGAGCTATACAGGAGGAAAAGTTTCTTTATTCTGCTGAAAGTAAACAAAAATCAGAAGTAGATTCTTTTAAGTTAAGATGTATATTGTAAACCCTAGAGCAAACACTAAAGAAAACTTCAAAATATGTAATTTAAAAATTATTAAAGAAATTAAAATACCACTCAAGAATATATTCACTTAATTCAAAAGAAGGCAGCAAAGAAAAAAAGAAAAGGCAAGAGACCTATAGAAAGCAAAAAGCAAAATGGCAGATGTAAATCCAACCATATCAACAATATTAAATGTGAATAGATTAAACAATCCAATCAAAAGACAAGGATTATCAGAATATATTTTTCAAAATCCAACTACATACTATAGACTATATACTGTACACAGGAGACACATTTTAGGTTCAATGATACAACAGGTGGAAAGTGAAAGGATGGAAAAAGATATACTATATAACAACAAACATAAGAGAATCAGACAAAATATATTTAAAAAAAAGAAGAATTGAAGGAATAAATAGACAAGTCAAAAATGACAATGGGAGACTTCAATATCCCCTTTCAATACCAGATAGAACAACCAGGAAGAAAATCAACAAGGAAACAGAAGATTTGAACAAAGCTACAGCCCAACTAGACCTACAACACTCCACCCAACAACACAATACACATTCTTCTCAAGTGCACATGAAACATTTTCTAAAATAGACCATATACTATGTCATAAACAATGCTCAATAATTAAAAATGATTAAAATCATGCAAAGAATGTTTTGTGACCACAATGAAATGCAATTAGAAATCAGTAAGAAAAGGAAATTTTGGAAATACACAAATATGTGGAAATAAAACAATACACTGCTAAATGACCAATGAGTCAAAGAAGAAATCATAAAGGAAATTAGAAAATACTTTGAGATGAATGAAAACTAAAATATAACATACCAAAACTTATGGGATGCAGCTAAAGAAAGCAGCACTTAAGAGGGAAATCGACAGCTGTACATGCCTATATTAAAAATAAAGATCTCAAATCAATAACTTAAACTTCCACCTTAAGAATTGAGGGAAAAAAGAGCCAACTAAACCTAAGCAAGCAGAAAGAAGGAAATAATAAAGATTAAAGTGCAAACAAATGAAATAGAGAAAAGAAAAACAAAAATCAATGAAAAGAAAAGTAGTTTCCTTGAAAAGATCAACAAAATCTACAAACTTTTAGCTAGAATGACCAAGAAAAAAATGAGGTAACACACAAATTACATTACCATTGAACAAAAGGACATTACTACTGACCATACAGAAATAAAAACTGCTGTAAAGGAATACTACAAATAGTTATGCACCAACAAATTAGATAACTTAGATGAAAAGGACAAATTCCTATAAAAACACATACTACTGAAACTGACTCAAGAAGAAATAGAAACTCTGAACAGATCTATAACAAGTAAAGAAATTGAATCAGTAATTAAAATACTTCCAACAAATACAAGTGCAGACCCAGAGGGTTTCACTGGTAAATTCTACCAATCATTTAAATAAGAATTAATACCAATCTTGAACAAACTCTTCCAAAAAGAAAAAGGAAGAGAACACTTCTCAACTCATTCTACAAGGCCATTATTACTCTGATACCAAATGTAGACAAAGACATCATAAGAAAACTAAAGACTAGGGCCAGTCCTGGGTGGCCTGGTCGTTAAGCTCTGCGTGCTCTGCTTCGGCTGCCCAGGTTCAGTTCCTGGGCACAGACCTACACCACTCGTCTGTCAGTGGCCATGCTGTGGCAGCGGCTCACATACAAAAAGAAGAAGATTGGCAGCAGATGATAGCTCAGGGCAAATCTTCCTCAGCCAAAAAAAAAGAAAGAAAACTACAGACCAACATTCTTCATGGATATAGATGCAAAAATCCTCGATAAAATACTAGCAAACCAAATCCAGCAACATAGAAAAAGTATTATACACCATGACCAAGTAGGATTTATCCTAGAAATGCAAGATTGGTTCAATATACAAAAAAGCAATTAATATAATACACCATATGAATAAAATTTTTAAAAAATTAAAACACATGAACATAGGAATAGACATATAAAAAATAATTGCCAAAATCCAACACCCTTTTATCATAAAAAGCATTCAACAAACTAGGAATAGAAGGGAACTTCCTCAACCAGATAAAGGACATCTATGAAAAACTCACAGTTATCATCATACTTAACAGTGAAAAACGGAAAGCTTCCCACCTAAAATTAGGACAAAAAAATGATGTCCTATTTTTACCATTTCTACTCAACATTTCACTGCAGGTTCTAGCCAACACAATTAGGCAAGAAAGAAACAAAAAAAAACAAACAAAAAAACCAGCACCCAGATTGGAAAGGGATAAGTATGACTATCTCTATTCATAGATGACATAGTTTTGTATATAGAATATCCTATGGAATCTCCTAAAAAAAACACTGAATAAGTATGTTCAGCAAGGTCACAGGATACAAGAATAATACACAAAATTCAATTTATTTCTATACAATTGCAATGACCAACCCCAAAATGAAATAAATTAAGAAACAATCCATTTTCAATCACATCAAAAAGAATAAAATACTTAGGAATATATTTAACAAAAATAATATAAGACTCACACACTGGAAACTACAAAACATTGTTGGAAGAAATTAAAGACAATCTGAACAAATGGAAAAAATGTCACATTCATGGATTGTTAAGACTTAATATTGGTAGGATCCAATACGCCCCTTATTGGTCTACATATTCAGCACAAGTCCTATTACGATCCGAGCTGCCTTTTTTGTAGAAATTGAAAAACTGATCCTAAAATTCGTATGGATATACAAGGGACCCAGAATAGCCAAACAATCCTAAAAAAGAAAACAGAGTTGGAAGACTCACACAACTCAATTTCAAAACTTACCATATAGTTGTAGTATTCAACACAATATGGTACTGGCATAAAGTTAAAAATGTAAAACAATGAAATGGAATTGAGAGTTCAGAAATAAACTCCTACATTTATGGTCAATTTCAACAAGAACACCAGCCAAAACAATTTAATGAGCAAAGTAATCTTTACAACAAATGTTGTAGGGACAACTAGATATCCACATGCAAAAAAATGAAGGTGGATCTCTTCCTTATACTATACCCAAAAATTAACTAAAAATGGATCAAAGACTTCAATGTAAGTGCTAAAACTATAAAACTCTTAGAAGAAAACATAGCAATAACTCTTTATGACCTTAGTTTGGATTGGGCAATCGCTTGTTAAATATGATATCCAAAGTACAAGCAACAAAAGAAGTAGATGAAACTGGGCTACTTCAAAATTTAAATCTTTTGTGCTGTAAATGATACTATCAAGAAAATGAAAAAAATGTAGAAAACGGAATAATTATAATTCATATACCCTAAAAGGAACTAGCATTAGTCATAAAGAACTCTTGTAATACATTAAGAAAGAGACAATTATTTAATAAAAATTAAATAATGAGCAAAGGATGTAAACAGACATTTCTCCAAAGATTTACAAATGGCTAATAACACATGAGAAGATGCCCAACATCATTAGCTATTGGGGAAATGCAAAGGAAAGCAGTACATTTATGGTCAATTTGATATTCAGTGAGATATCACTTCACACCCATTAGGATGGCTATAATCAAAAAGAGAGATAATAACAAATACTGATGAGGATGTGGAGAAACTGAAACCCCATACATTGCTGGTGGGAATGCAAAATGGTGCAGCTACTTAGAAAAACAGTTTGGTATTTCCTCAAAAGGTTAAAACATAGAGTACCATTTGACCCAGAAATTCCACTACTAAGTATATAATCAAGGGAAATGAACATATACATCCACACAAAAACTTGTACATAAATGTTCACAACAGCATTATTCATAATAGCCAATAAAGGGAAACAACCCAAATGTCTATCAGTTGATGAACCGATAAACAAAATGTGGCATATCCACACAATGGAACAGTATGCGGCAATAAAAAGGACTGAAGTACCAATACAATCACCCTCCATATCTACAGATGCAGAACCCACAGATACACAGGGCCAACTAAGAAACTTGAGCATCCATGGATTTTGGTATTCGGCAGGGGGAGGGGGCGGTTCCTGGAACCAATCCCCCACAGATACCAAGGGACAACTGTATACACTACATCATGGATGAAACTCAAAAAAATTAAACTAAGTGAAAGAAGCCAAACACAAAGACTATCTATTATGTAATTCGATTTATATGAAAAATCAGAATAAGCAAGTCTATAGAGATGGAAAGTAGATTAACGGTTGCCAGGGCTGGGGTGATTGGAAAGATGGGGATGAGGAGTGACTGCTAATGGGTATGGGTTTCTTTTTGGTGTGATGAAAATGTTCTAAACCTAGATTTTGATGGTTGTACAACCCTGTGAATATACTAAAACCATTGAATTGTATACTTGAAATGAGTTAATTCATGGCATGGGAAATTATATCTCAATAAAAATGTTTTTATTTTGGTTAAAATGAAACTATAGTGTCTAAGGAAGCAAACTGGATCCATAAAATATATAAAGAAAAATAGAAGTGATTACTATGAAAGTAATGGCTACTAACGGGAGAAGCGAGGGGTATGACCGACACAGGACACATGGAGGAGTTTCAAGGGTAACTGACAAAGTTCTATTTCTTGACCTGGGTGTTATTGGCATTGAGGTAATTCATTAAGCCATACATTTCATTTGGGTGGTTTTCTATATGTGTTTTATTTTATTAAAAAAGACTTTCTTTTCAAAGAGACATTTTTGGAATTTTTTAAAAATAGGAATTTGAGATTATATGCTAATCGTCTGACTAAATTAAGACAATGATGAAAATATCCTACATCTGTACTGTTCAGTATACAATTATTGAGCACTTAAAATGTGGCTAGCATGATTGAGGAACTGAATTTTTAATTTAATTCAAATTTAAATAGCCATATGTGGCTGGTGGCTACCACATGGACAATGCAGGTTTAGAGCATACAACTCTATTTTTGAAATTGAATTGAACTGAATCTATTTTGAAATTTTTGGCAGACACATTTTCTAAGAACAATGGATAAATAAGCTAACCTTTAAAATATTAAAAATAAAATTTATTTGTCACAGAAATGGCAGCTTTGTGACAACTACCATTTGTTTTTAAGTTTGCATAAACTTCTCAAGGAGCAATGAAATAAATTGGGCCTAGCATCCTTTTATATATATATATATATATAAAAGAAAAGTCTGAAATCAGATATTCTCATCTTACTGGACAGAGTTCTTAATATGCCAAAGAGCTCTCAACAGCAGTCATATTCCCAGATTTCATCCAAACTCTCAAGAAAATGAAAATAGCAACCTAATTTGAACATAACTCAAGTGATTTCTACAATATATCACCAACCCCCATCCCTGCCCTGTAACAGATTCTAAGAACCACTAAGTCCACCAGAATCTTGAACAAACCCAACTAGATATAAAGTCTACAGTGTTTCTGTCACCCTCCAAATTGTTTCCCAGTCCTAAATTCTCCAGATTTGGTTTTATGATCAGGTTCTATCACTAAAAAGCATCCTTTACATTCAATCACTTGACAAATATTTACTGAGCAATTATTACGTTATATCAGGAAATAGATAAAAAGTACAATCTTTGTCCTCAAAGAAATTATAGTCTAGAGGGGGGCAAGCACTAAATAAACCTGCAGAATTGAGCAGTGTGTTTAAGTGCTAAATGAGTACCATTTACAGACCTCTATGGTTGAACAGAAAAGGAGCATCAAATTCCCAGGTGCAGAAAAGAAAAGGGACCAGGAAAACGGGATGACAGTAGATGCCTTTCTGAGCTCAGTCTTGAAAGATAAGCAGGAGCTACCAAAGCAGCGAGGGGGATAGAGAAGTATTTCAGGCAAGGAGAAAACATGTACAAAGGCACGAAGGCCCAAGACAACTCAGAACTGAGGCAACTTCATTACTGAGGCCCAGGAGGGAGGGGAGCTGAGAGAAGCAAACTCTAGATGGGTGGGCAGAGACCCAATCCTGAAGCTCTTTGTTTGCACTGTAAGAAGTCTGGATTTTATCTGGAATGTGCAGGAAGCCAAAGAATTTTGAGCTCAGGAATAATGTGATCAGACTTGCATTTAAAAAAAAAGAAAACCACTCTGCAACAGTATGAAGTATAAGTAAGAGAAAGTCTCAGATTGGAGCAGGAAAAGTACTTTAGCGATCACTACAACAGTATAGGTGAAAAGAAATGACGGTTCAAAGTAAAGCAGAGACAACAGAGATGGAGACAAATGATGCACTTAAGGGATACTTAGAGTATGGAACATCAACTGACTGTATATGGGTGTAAGGAAGAATAAAGAACCGGGGTGAGTTCCAGATTTCTCACTTGAGGAAAAGGATACTGCCATTCATCAATAAAAAAAGAATACAGAAGGAACAAGAAGTACAGGCTTGGGAGGCAATTTTGAGTTTTAAAACTCAGCAAGAAGGTAGTAATCAGTAAAAGCAATAATGTCAAATGTCCCCAGAGAGTTTAAGTAGGCTCAAGTCTACAGTTCTCATTTCAGATTTATTGAATTAGAAACTCTGAGGATGAAACCAGCAATCTGCGTTTTAATCACCCTCCTGATGATTCTGGTGTACACTAAACTTGGAGAACCACTGGCCTTGCCAAACACTACAAATAATACTGGCAAAGGCTCAGGCAATCAGGTAGGCACTGATGATGACAGAAGGGGAGATTTACTATTAGGAGGAGCAGAATCCAGATTATGAGGGGTTTAAGAATAAAACAGAGGAAGAGCAATGGACAGCACATATACACTCTTCTTTCAATAAGCTCGAAGAGTGAGAAGAGAGACAGACTGAAAATAAAGGTAAACAAAAATGATTAAGAGAATAAAGTCCTCCAAGAGGTAGGAAGGGATTCAGAGCCCAGGCACAGGAACTGGCCTTGGAAGGTGGCACAGGCACTGTGGTTGCCCCTCAGTACACTCTCCCCTTCTAGATAACAGAATCCTAATTTTGTTCTTCTCTGGGAGGGTTGGGGGGCCATGACTCTTGACTAGTCTAAACCAGTCTTAGGACTTCTACACCCCTTGCCACTGACTGGTTTAGAAATGAGTTATATGAGGTAAATTGGCTAGTGAAGTCAAGAAGTCCACTGGGAGGCTTCAGGGAAAGTTTTTTTCACTCTTAAAAAAGACATAAGAGAGATGCTATTGCCTGAACGTTTGTGCCCCTGCAAAATTCATATGTTGAAGCCTAATCCTGATGTGATACTATTTGGAGGCGGGGCCTTTGGGAGGTAATTAGGGTTAGATTAGATTATGAGGGTAGTGCCCCCATACTGGGATTAGTGTCCTTATAAAATGAGCAAGAGACTAGAGCTCTCTCTCCCCACCATATGAGAAAACACCAAAAGGTAGCTGTCTGCAAGCCTTCAGGGGCCCTCACCAAGAATCAAATCTTCAGGTACCTTGATCTTGGATTTACCAGACTCCAGAACTGCAAGAAATAAATATTTGTTGTTTAAGCCACCCAGTCTAGAGTATTTTGTTATAGTAGCCCACACTAAGACAAGGAACACTTTCTTTTCTTAGTCTTGGGTGCTTTCACATGAGGATGTAAATCTTGGAGCTAAAGCTGCCTGCCATCCTGAGACCAGGAGGAGACAAGCCTGAGGACAAAAACTATCTCATCCAAGAAGATGGCAGAATGGAAAGAAAGATCCTGAGAACCTAATGACAGCAGTTAGCTGCTACATGAACCAACTATAAAACCACCTTTCTCCCAGATTTCTAGTTACACGAGATCATAAAATTTACTTATTATTTAAGCCCTTTTCAGCTGGGGCTTCTGTTACTTGCCAGCTGAAAGCATTCTAACTGATATAGAAAGAAAGATATTTTCACTGAGATGGGTGTGGATGAAATTAACTTTGCCTATTGGAGACATGGGAATTAGAGGGAGTTGCAGCCTGACGGTTCATTTATTAAACAAAATGAAGCTCATATAGATCTATTTTATAAAGGGACTGGCCTTAACAGCTCTTTTCTGCTTTAAAAAATCTAGTATTTCTAATGATAACAATAGCTAGTAATGAAGAAGATGATGATGATAAGCTCATGGTTATTAAAGTATTTTTAAAAGCTGGGTATTTTACCCTTGTATTGTTTACTTTCTGCATTCCATTTGACCTCAATAGTGAAACCATACCAATCTCTTTTACTTTCTGTTTATAACAATTTTCATGTCAGTTTCATCTTTCATACTTTCATAGTATATAACACTATACCACAATATAGTTTACAGAGGGAATCCTTGATTTTGAAGAACAAATCTCTGAAAACCAAACAATTTATAAAAAGATTTCTATTTTTATTTCCACACATTTTCTAAATCTGTTCAAGAAAAGAAAACAACATTTCAACTACATCTGTGGAATGATACCTTTGATTCATATCAGAGGGTAGAAAATCAACACTGTAGCCACATAGATAAACACCAGAGAAAGCATGATTTGAGCACAAATAACAAAAAGCACTAGAATTGTGTGCCTGTCCAAGCAGTCCCCAAATAGTAAAAAATTTTTTTTGAAAGTTAAATTGTAAGACAGTTTTTGAAGCCCAAAACATTTTTCCTATAGAAACAAGGTTACTATGAGTCATTCCATTACTGGGACTAATAAAAGCCTTAGAAAACCATATGCATAAGACTATTGTTTGAACTACACCCAAGCAGAATAATACTTTTTCCTTTGGAAAATACATCATTTTCTCCCTCCACCCTCTACCAAGTCCCAGGGGAACAGGCCTAGTCATGGACTCTGTTCACCTCTCCAACGCCCTCTCTCATCACTCTCCACTCCCACACTCCATGGGTCAGCTACACTGCACTTCTTCAACCTGCTGGGCCTTCTCCCCCTAGTCGTTGCTGCCATGCCCTTCCTATCCTCTACTTGGTCAACTCCACTCAGCCTTCTGGTCTCAGCTTAAATGCTATTTCCTCAGGAAGGCTATCCCTTATCCCCACACTGAGTCATGCATCCCTGCTAGACTTCCCCACTACAGTATTTATCACACTTATTGTAATCACTTTGCCTATGTCCCCCATAATCTTCATCATGTTGGGGATACACTTTATTTGCTACTATTTTAACCCCAGAGCTTAGAAGAGTGACTGGCATTTTGAAGACACTTAACACATATTTGCTTGTATGAATGAATTTTCATCAGAGAAGGTACTTCAAGGCATTTTTAACCTGATCTATGGAATACTTAACCTAATCTATGGTCATTACCAAGGAAAAAAGGGTCCAAAGAAGACTTCTCCACTCCTGAATCTATACCTACAGATTGTTCATAGGGAGGATGCTACTATCCAATTTCTTCTCCATTGTTGGTTTATCAAGCAACTTAAACGGAAGATTAAAATCCTAGCAAACAGGAATAAGTATTTTTTCTAATATTACCTTTTCAAATGCGGTTGAAATCATGCTAAAACCATTTTGTATTCAGTTACAAAATTTTGCCATAAATTACACTCATAATTATACTTTCAGTGACCATGTTATTCCATCACCTTGACATACTGTAGTTCATTAAAACATTCACCAAATTTCAATAATTTAGTTCAACACTGACTGAACAACTACTGTGTGCAAGGCCCTGAGGCACAACTGACAACCCCCCCATCCTCAAGAACCACCCAGTCAAGGGGCAGGGAATGACTCATATACCCAGGACTGCAGTGCAGAGCTGAGTGCAAATCAGCTCACCAGCAGCACTGAGTTGGTTGGGATGCCCACCCGACCATCTGACTGCAGCTCTCAAGGGAAGAGAAGTCAACAAGAGGTCAAACGGAAAAGGGGGAAGACCCAATATGGACAAGGCATAAGAGTCTGAAATCACACATGTTCAGAGACGGACAGCAGCTGAGAATAACTACAGTACAAGAAACAAATAAGAGTGAATGAACACAATTCCTTAAAACCTCACCAGAAAGGCGAGTTATTTTAATTTTCAGTACTTTCAAGATAATAGAAGGGGTAACTCAAGGTTGATTTAAAATGCATTTCTTTGATTACCTGTGATGATGAACATATTCCCACATTTTTATTACTAATTGTATTACTCATTCTCTGCTAAAATTCTCTGTCCACTTATGTACTAAATCTTGATACTTTTTTCCTCATTAAATCTGAGAGAGCTCTTCAGGT
The DNA here is from genome assembly GCF_020826845.1 of Diceros bicornis minor. NCBI lineage: Eukaryota > Metazoa > Chordata > Mammalia > Perissodactyla > Rhinocerotidae > Diceros > Diceros bicornis. The sequence goes on from NC_080775.1 coordinate 29,386,294, forward strand.
ATTACAAATATTTAGTCATACTTGATATGAACATTCCCCCAGTCTGTTAAATTATTTTTTCATTGTAAGTCTTAAATTTTATATATTCAAAACTGTTGATCTTTTCCTTGGTCAGTTTTTCATTGCTCCAATATTGAGTTACTGATCTTTCACACATCTGATATTGTATTCTATTTTCTACTACATTTTCTGAAATGTGATTTTAAAAATATTTAGCTCTTGATACCAGCTAGATCTGGTAAAGACATGATGTGCATAAACACTCACACATAGCCATTAACCTCCCTCTTCCAAACCTACTCCCACTCCCCCTGCTAAGATACAGCTAGGGAATTCCTTTTCTTCCAAATACATTCATTTTAATTCATGTTCCCTTACATAACAATGCTGCGAAGAGAGCAGTTGGAGCAGGTGTCCTTTGCACCGTCTTTAGAGATGGCCCTGAGATATCCACATCCTCTATGAAAGAATTAGGAATTAATATTTTGAAGCACATATCAGGGACAGAAAACACTTAAGGGATGCATCAGCAATAAAAATCAATGCTAATTTTAAAGTGCTGGTGGCAATATTCACTGCTATATCTTCTAAGCCCCCCAAACTAGAAACAAATAATCCAAGTTTTCTTTCAGGGCCTGGCATGCTATAGCCTTTTGACTTCATGTTATGGAAGGCAATTTTCAAATTAGAAAAGGGGGCCAAGTTGAGTGGTTTGCAGTTGAGCATGTCTAACTCCCATGGGGAGTTTGGAAATTGGAGGGGAAGGGACTTTTTAGATGTCACAATGAGGGGCACACTTCGCTTTTGGCAAGGAACCAGGGATCCTAAGTGTTCCGCAGTGTATGGGTAATCTTGTACAACAAAAACCTGTCCCATCCCAAATGCCAACAGCCACCTCACTTCAGCTTAAAGCCTTACAGCCCAAAATGACCTGCTTCCAATATCTAGTGAAGGCAAGTCTCCTGACTTCCATTTATTCTATCCATCCTGCCATAGGTACATGTTGTCCAGTGGGAGGGCCAGCCCTAGGGAAGACTGTGAGGTAGACCTGGCTGTATGCAGGTCTTGCTTACTCCTCCTGTGGTCTCTCACTTTACTCCCCGTTCTGGCCTGAATTCCTTCAAGTAACATCCCTGCAAGTTCCTGGGCTTTGGCTACTCTCTTCTCACTCTGATGCACCAAAACCTGTTTCTTGCAAGTTCTCAGAAAATATGTGAGAAACAAATCACACTAAGATATTATTCTCATGATAATACAATGCATTCCTCTTCTCAAGGATATTTGGATTTAAGGGCTAAACCAACGATATCACTTCTTAGCATCTCCTCTATTACCACCCTGGTCTAAGGTACCACCATCTTTCACTTATTCTTAACTAGTCTTCCTGCTTCAACCTTCCAACACATAGTCTATTCTCAACAAAGATCTGACCTAAGTGAGATCATATCATTTCTTAGCCCAAAACTCTGAGACCCCCCTTAGTTCACTCAGAATAAAAGCCAAAGCATCTCCAATGGCCTGCAAGGTCATGAATGATCTGAAATGAGGAAAGCTGGAGGAAGGATATATCAGGGAGGAGGAACAAGAGTCCATTTTGGTCATGTTAAGTTTGAGATGCCTAAGAGACATTCAAGTGGAGATGCCAAAAAGGTGTCATCCCCAAATCCTCAGAAGAGAGGTTTAGGCTAGATAAGTGGTTCTCAACTGGGGGTGATTTTGCCCCCCAGGAGACATTTGGCAATGTGTGGAGACATTTTTGGTTGTCACACCTGGGGTAGAGGGGGTTCTACTGGCAACTAGAAGGTAGAGGCCAGAGATGCTGTTAAACATCCTACAATGCACATGACAGTTCCCACAACAAAAAATAATCCAGCCCAAAATGTCACTAGTGCCAAGATTGAGAAACCCAGGGCTAGAGATATAAATATGGAAGACTTGGTCAAATAAATCATATTTAAAAGCAAAAATTCAAAGTGAGAAACAAGAGGACTAAATCTTGAGGAATTCTTCTTTTAGAAGTCAGGTAAAAGTGGGAGAACCAACATAGAAGACTGAAAATGGTCACCCAGAACGGGAATAGGAAAACCAGAAAAGGGTGGTGTGACAAACGCCAAGAGAAGAGTGTTCCTGAAAGGAAGCAATGCTCAACTGGGGTCAGCTGCATGGAGAACTGCTAAGATGTCAGGTACCACTGGTAGGGAGAAGAGGTTTGAAAGTATGGAGAAGGTACCTGTGGGGAGTGAGATAACACAGGCACATGGGAAGACTGCAGGGCACTTTTGAGGCTGCTAAGTATATCATTAAAGTGAACCAACAGGCAGGTAGTTGGGCTCATCCAGTCCTGAGGCTTTGCCAGATGGGAGAGATCAAAGAGGTGTAAGGGAATTGAGGGAATCTGCAGGAGGGTAATTTGATTTGGGGAAGCTAGGCTGATAAGGAAGGAATTGATGACAGGAGGGAACTGATGAATAGAGACAAATGGGGGGAAGGGTTAATGAACTGAAAGTCTTGATAAGTCATAAACATTTTCCCCACATCAATAAATATATTTTATTTCTTGACATTATTAAAGTAAATGTGATTTTACTTTAATAAGAAAGAACTATTTACTATTTGGACACTGCTCACCATCTATTTACTTTTCCAGACTAGGATCAAATGGCATTTGTGGAAAAGGCCATGTTATAGTGAAAGATATGCTAAATAACAGACGTGTTAAAATACCAGCTCTTTCATTTACTAATCTTGTGACGGTGGACAATTTACCTAACCTCTCTGAACATAAATCTCTTAATCTAATTAACAGATTGTGGTTGGCAGAATTATGTCCCCTCTCAAGGATGTCCATGTCCTAATCCCTAGAATCTGTGAATATGTTGTTACATGGCAAGGGGGAATTAAGGTTGCTAATCAACTGACCTTAAAATAAGGCGAGTATCCTGCATTATCCAGGTGGGCCCAAAGTAATCACAAGGGTTCTTAAAGGAAGAGGGAAGCAGAAGAGCCAGAATGAGAGCGATGGCATATGAGAAAGACTTAACCCACCACTGCTGGCTTTGAAGACAAAAGGAGGTCACGAGCCAAAGAATGTGGGCAGCCTCTAGAAGCTGGAAAAGACAAGAAAACTGATGTCCCCTAAAGCCTCCAGAAAGGAATGAAGCCCTGCTGACCCTTAGTAAGACCCACGTTGGGCTTCTGACCTCCAGAACTGTAAGATAATAAATTTGTGTTTTTTTAAGCCATGAAGTTTTGTTAATTCGTTAAAGCAGCAATAGGAAAACTAATACACAGGTAAAACAAATCATCTTCATAAGTTGTTGTGCAGCATAACCAAGATAACATATATAAAGTGCCTAACAGAATGCACAGCACACAGGTAGCTTTAAATAACTGCTATTGATATTATCACTGCTAATACTATTAATAGCATCAAAACCAATTGTAGTCAACAGAAAGAACACTGTCTTAGTTCGAGAACTTAACTCAACGCTGTGACCAAAGATATCTTAGTTAACCTCTGTAGGACTCAGTTCTCTCACTTACAAAACAAAATGAGAGGGCCTCGAATATATGACTTCTAAAGTTTCTGCCAGCTCTAAAATTTTATGATTCTAAAATTTAATTCCTTAATGACACATTCTACTCATTGCTAATTAACTGATTCAGAAAATTCTATTAAATAAAAAATAGTAAGCCAAGCAGTTTTTATTTAATGTTTCAACAATTTCAATATTTTATATTGCTGAGTTATAGCCTTATCAAGTTGAGTCACGGCATAAAAATCACAGGCCTACAAGGGAGGAAAAATATCTAAGTCCTCCTGCTACTATTTAATGGCCTTACAGTCAAGCTACAATAATAACAGTATCTTCTCAAATATATTCCCATATACTATCTCATTTATTCTTTTTTAACAGCTTTATTGATATATAATTTACATACCATACATTCATCATTTTTAACTGTACAATTCATTGGTTTTAGTATATTCCCAGAGTTGTGCAACCATCACCACAAACAATTTTAGACCATTTTCATCATCCCAAAAAGAAACTCCCTACCCATTAGCAGTCACTCTCCATGTCCCCGTCCAACCTTCCCAGACCACCAATCTACTTTTTGTCCCTATGGAATGGCCTATTCTTGACATTTCATATAAGTGGAATCATACAATATACGGCATTTTGTGCCTAGTTTCTTTCACTTAAGCATAATGTTTTGAGATTCATTCACGTTGTAGTATATATCAGCACGTCATTCCTTTTAACTGATAAATAATATTCCATTGTATGGATATATCAAATTTTGTTTATCCATTCACCAGTTGATGGACATTTCAGTTTTTTCTACTTTTTAACTATTAGGAATAATGCTGCTATGAACATTCATGTACAAGTGTTTGTGTGGATGCATGTTTTCCTTTCTCCTGGATATAAATCTAGGAGTGGAATTGCTGGGTAACATATGGTAACTCTACGTTTTAATCTTTTAAAGAAATGCCAAGCTGTTTTCCAAAGTGGCTGCCCACATTCACATTCCCACCAATAATGGACGAAGGTCCCTATTTCTCCACATCCTTACCAGCACTTAGTATTATCTGTCTTTGATTATTGCAAACTAATAGCTGTGAAGTGCTATCTTTTGTAGTTTTGATTTGCATACCTCTATGACTAATGATGTTGAGCATCTTTTCCTGTGGTTATTGGCCATTTATAAGTCTTCTTCGGAAAAAATGTCTATTCAGATCCTTTGCCCATTTTTAAATTGGGTTATTTGTCCTTTTTATTACTGATTGTAAGAGTTCATTATAAATTCTGATACAAGTCTATTGTCATATATAATTTGCATATATTTTCTCACATTCTGTGTATCTCACCTAATCTTAGTGCAGCTACTTGCACTAAATAAACAGATTTTGTGTTGCTATCCCCATTTTACAGATAGAATTGGTATGCTATATGATTAAACAGACTTGACAACTGGTAGACTCAAAAAAAACCTTACAGCTGTGCTACTGTTTTTATTAATTTAAAGTGACCGTATGTTCAGAATAATATTCTGACCGCAAACCTAGGAAGACTCTCTCATTCAACCCAGACACTGTCCTGCATCTACAACCAGACAAAATTATTTCCAGTTATATCAAAGATGATTCATTCATTCACTCAAAATATAGTAAAGTGTTACATGGCAGGTTCCATGCTACTTACTCCTAGCTCAGGTGCATCAGTGAACATGACCAAATCGTTGCCCTCATTAATCTCATAATTTGGCAGTTATGCAAAAACTCTAGCCCTAAATCAATTTCTTAATGACAAACAGTCCGAACAAAGAAATTTTTTATCTTAGTGCTTAAAGATCCACCTTCAACTCAGAGGAAACATTACAGATTTTAATGCAAGTGATATCCTATTTTTTTTAAAAATCGGAAGTGTCAAACTTATTTTGCAGCCCAAGACAACCTTGTTTTGAGTATTGGCCTTAGTAGCCATCACTCAGTTCTTATAAATACTTTTATAATGCCGCAATGCTTACTTGAATGACATCTGTCAAAATGAAACTTAACTAAAGGAAGAAAATACTCATACTTTTACCTTCAACCAGAAAAGCCTGAAGGTTCAGAGTCTATATCATGGCCAGTTCCTATTCCATGCTGAATAAAAATGTTATAATAGCTCCATTAAACATAAAAACAAAAATACAGAACTACGAATCTGACAACCTATAAAGGTAGTTCTAACCCTGTCTATCCAAGTATTCCCAGTGCAGAGCAGAGGGCCCAAAGAATCCCCAGGAGACTGAGGCGTAGCCCGAAGTGCTTCATTTTTTCCCTTGAAGAGTTCACACACATGTCACATTCTAATCTACAATACATCTATTTTCTTCTGTTATAAAAAATATTTAACATTCTTAAATTAGGGTCAATATAAGAATTTGTTCAGGAGGACAGACAGAACTTATGGCTTATAATTAGAACTACAGTAATTTTTACTGTGCAAATTTAGTAAATTAAATAACAGCCAGCAAGTAAAACTAACACTTGAGAAGGTGTACCATGCCTACCTCATGGCTCTGAGTGCCCTCAGCACATCACCCTGTAACTGTGTGCATGCTGCCGTTTGGCCAGCTAGGTGACTAAGGATTAAGAAGGCACGGGCTGAGCCAGGACAGCATGACCCGAGGTGACTCTAGGGATGGCCTGCTGCAGAGAAGCAGCATCACAGTTCAATGCCGGGGTTTTCCACACTATGAATTGGGAGGCTAGGGGTTTTCTGGAGGTGGCTCAGGGTTGCTTTGAGGAGTCAGAGAACAGCTGTAAGTGTGCAGAGCACTGTACTCCCGACTCTATTTCCCTCACTTTCACCTGTCTTACATACCAGGCTTCCAGGTAAGTTTTCTGAAGACTGAAATCAGACTGGGAAAAAGAGGTCTGAAAACGTAAATCTAAACCAAGTCTTGGCCTGGCACACAACAATGTGCATCAGATCTGAAAGACAAGGTGAGGACAAAATGGGAGAATGAATAATGAAGCTGGTGAGGAGCAGAGTCAAAAACAGGAAAGGGTGTGGTATAAGCCAAGGGTCGGGGTCAGGCCTTTATCCACTGAAAAGAATGCCTATTGTGGAGTGGGTGCGCCTGCTTAAAGGAGCAGCAATGGGATCCTTCAACCAGAAGCACTCAACTGCTGAAATCTTAAACTCCAATATGCTACTTGCGAGCCACAATCTCTTATCCTTCTAGCTCTCCAGATTCCTCACCTCCCACTGCCAATCAATTCTCCACAAAGCAGCCAACGTGAACCATCAGACAAGTAAGACAGTCACTCCCCTGATTCAACCCTTCCAGCGGCTTTCCCATGACACTTGAATAAAACCCTAAATCCTTACAGCGGTCCTAATGAATCATGCCCCTCATTAATCACCACTATCCTCCTGGATCATACTCCCCAGTGCCTTGGCTGTTCCTCAGGCAAGCTCCCAGCCAGGGCTCGGCTGGACTGCTTCCTTACCCAGGATGCTCTTTGCACGGCTGTGTCCTGACTACATTTGAGTCTCTGCTCAGAGGTCACCTCTTCCAAGAGCCTCTTCCTGTTCACATTATCTAAAACAACAGACGCATCACTCTCTACCCCCTTACCCTTCTTCAATTTCTTTTTAACATTTTCTTCCCACATGAAATTATACACATACGTGTTTGTTGTCTACCTCCCCACTAGAAGTAAGCTCTACCAGGACAGGGACTTTGTTTTGATCACTGTTTTGATCTAGGTAGCCACATCACCCAGAACACTGTCTGGAAGATAAATGCTCAACATTTATTGAATGAATGAATGCATGAAATAAGTCATACTTGATCTTAAATATGTTTAAGCTTCCAGTTTTTGCCCCACTCCCTTCTCTACTTTTTTCCTGATCCATCAACCATGTTTCAAGCTTCACTTTTTGTCCTCTATAACCTAGGATCTGATTGCCCAGCTCTGCCCACTCTCTTGCCTAAACTCTCGACTTTCTTCTCGGCTTGTCCTTCCCCTAAACCAAGCTAAGGATCTACTTCTTCACCCCCACACCCCAACCATCTAGAGATCATTGCTATAAAAAGCCCCAACCACACGGACTGGGGACTCTGTAAATGCATGGTCTCCCATCTCTACAGGCCCTTGCTCACTGCTGCCCATCAATCTTTCTGGGGCTCCCAATCGGCTCCCTCTCTCACATCTCACAGAATCAATTCCAGAATTCCGTCACTTTCTCCAAGCTTCCTACTCTTCCCTCCACTCAGCAAATGACATCACCTCCACAGAAACAAAAGAGAGGTTATTAGGTCAAACACCCACAGTTTCCTCCACCCCCACCGACCAACAAGCACACACACACTCTTACCACCTTCCTGGCAGTGTGGAGAGAGGATGTCCCCCCTTCCTGCCCAAAGCTAACCTTCAACCAGCGCTCTGGAATGCGAGCCATTCATCCCCCTTCCTTAGGGATCTGATGCCACTGTTTACCCACTTTCCCACTTTCCACATCTTCAACTTCTCCTTCTCTTCTGATGTTTCCTCCACTGCACATAAATGCTTAAATATCTCCCATCATAAAACAAACAACAAAACTAATATACTTCCCTAGACATAATGTCTCTCTCTTGCCACTGCCCTATTTGCCCCTTCCCTTCACAGCCAAGTGTCCTAAAAGACAGTTTAAACTCACTATTTTTACCGCTCCTCCAAATTCACTACTCAACCCTCTGCAATCTAGATTTTGCCTGCAAACACAAAACTGCTCTCTCAAAAATACAGATGACTTTCTAATGGAAAATTCATTCAGAATTTACTAGGCCCGTCAAATTAATATTGACATCCTTAATCTTAAAATGTTGTCTCTTGGCTTCAGTAACATTATTCTTTCTTGATGTTCTACTTTTTTGGACCTTTCTTCACAGTCTGCTTTGCTATTGACTGTATGATCTGAGAAAAGCCTCTACATGTGGTGTAGCAGTTAAAAGCATGGGCTCCTGTCTTAGTCAGCTCAGGCTGCCATAACAAAATACTACAACTGGCTTAAAGAACAGAAATTTATTTTCTCACGATTCTGGAGGCTGGAAGTCTGAGATCAGGGTGCCAGAGTGGTTGAGTTCTGGTGAGAGCCCTCTTCCTGGGTTGCAGAAGGCTGCATTCTCACTGTGTCCTCACATGTGAGAAAGAGAGCTCTGGTGTCTCTTCCTCTTCTTATAAGGGCACCAGTTCTATCAGATCAGGGCTCTCTTCTTATGACCTCATTTAACCTTAATCACCTCCTTAAAAGCCTTATCTCCAACACAGTCACATGAGAGGTTAAAGCTTCAACATATAAATTTGGGGGGACAAAATTCCTTCCATAGCAGTCAACAATAATGAAATTTTAAGTAAAGTGTGGTAAACCTGAATGTTATGTAACAATAACTGCGCAAGAATAAGAACTGAAAAGTGACAAAATGGATATCACAAGAAAATATCACAGGATATAAAATTTTATATAAATATGTAAACATATGCATATGAAATAAAAACGAATATGCTATAATCATAATAGGAGTAATGTTCAAGTAAAAGTATTTCTAAACTCTCTGTTAGATAATTTGAAAAATAAATTTTTATAGAAAGAATATATAAATGAAAAGCTTCAACTGAAAAATAAAATCACAAAGAACAATTCCAAATCTAGCCTTCTATGTTTGTTTCCTGCTTACATCATTACCACCTGTATTAACTAGGATATAGGCTAATCTGCTATAACAAAACCAAGAATATAGCAGCTCAAACAAAAGAGAAGTTTATTTCTCTCTCATGTAAGAGTCCAGGGGCAGACAAGTGGTCCCAGGAAGGTGGGCAGCTCTCCTCATCCAAGGACTGAGGTTCCTTCTCTCCTGTCCCACCACTCCCTGGAGGCATTGTCCTTGTCTGTATGATAGAAGCTGGCTCACCAACACCTTATTCACGGGGGTGGGGAAAAAGGAATATGAGAAACAAGCAGATTTTTAATACAAATGTGGTTTAGAAGTTACACATGCCACTTCCACTCCCATCCACTGGCCAAAACTTAGACATATGGCCTTATCTGGCTACAAGGAGCCTAAGAAATACAGTTTCTATGTAGGGGCTATGTGCCTAGCTAAATATCAAAGGTGGGAGCGCATCCTTCTTCCCACTCTGGAACATTTATCTCCTTTCTAAAGAAATAACATAAAGTCCCATCTAGTTACTGGATTCAACTCAAAGTCTAGGATCTCTGGGTGATGCACAATCTCTTCAACAGACATCAATGTGGCTCCCTCCCAGCCCAGTGACCTACAAACTAATAGAGAGTAACCTTTGCTCTCCACCACCACCACCACACCCAATATACAATGGAATGCAAATAAAACGAATTCAAATAAGTCTTCCATTCTTTTTGAAAAGAAAAGAATGGCAAATACATATTCTTACCAATGATGAAATATTGCTGGATGGGAATGGCAAAGGATGCCCGCTCTACCAGGGAAGCAAGTCCCTTGGTTAAACTTCTTCTGTTCTCAGGGGTGATCGCCTTTGTCAGTTTGTCTGCTGGAGCCTGGTTTTGCCTCTGGAAGATTCTTTTTTTCCACTATGCTCCTGGCCATATATAAAGTGGACATGGAAGAGTGTATGCTCCAAAGAGGCAGTAAAGAGCTGGGGGTCAAGCAAATTTGGGGGTCAAGGGTTGCTTTAGGTGTCAAACAATGTCAAACCATCCCAGGCTTTTTGCAAGCCAAACTTGTGGCATCCTTGACAACACAATCCTCTCAAAAATTCAGTAGGTCTGTTTGCCTTCAGTCAGTCATTGCCGTCAGTGCCATGTGAAAGTAACCACAACTAAAGATTTAGTCTGGTCATACATATTAAGCTTGTCATATCTCCTCTTTTATTTGCTAGCCTCTGTGACAGATCCATCTCTCTTTCCTTCAATTTAAGGTTAGCTACCTTGAGGTCATCTGATTCACAACAGGAGGATTATATCACCACACCCCATTTACATCAGGGTAGGCCATGTGACTGGAGATGGTCCTTCCTGCCTGACCGATTTCAGGCTTGACCGTTTGATTTGCTTTGGCCAATAAAATATGAACAAAAGTAACACATGCCACTTCCAAGCAGCTGGTTCTGCCATGTCTCTTTTCCCTCTGCCACAGAATAGCAATGTCCCCCAAAAGACTATTCCTTTGGCTCGAATAACAGAGGATGTGGAACAGAGCCATAGACATGTCATGAGCAAGAAATAAACCTTTGTTGTTGTAGGGAACTGAGACTTTGTGTTTGTAACTAGAGCTTAACCCAGCTTAACTGACTGCTTCAGGTGGGAAGGTAAATCCTTAATTCAGTCCTTGCCTGGACTGTCTGGACAAGAAAATCTAATGCGAGGTTCCTGAGAATGAATCTTACCTCTTGCTGTTTGGGATACAGAAGCAATTTTTTCCAACCCTGCAATATCCCATATTACTATCCTTTCAGTCAATTCAGAGCACAGGCCACGGGCAGAGAGAAACTCCTTTAGCAAAACTGTACTCCTAACTCTCATTGCAAACTAGCTAATCATTCCCTTATCTGACACCCTCTTGCAGCTCCTTGCTAAAGGTGCAAGGAGTAGTCAACTCATTTTAGCAGTCTTTCTAACCACTTCCCTGGAGGTGCAAACTAGATAGACACATTGACTGCCTTCCAAGTAATCAGAGGTGACAGTTTCACCAAAGGTTTTGCCACAGTATAGTAAAGGTCACCAGTTTTCTAGCCTATAACATAGTGCCTACTGTCTGTCAACCAACCACTCAGCCAGCGCCATGCATTTCAGCTTTTTACTATGGCAACACCCCACTTCAAAACAACAATTTTGGCATTATATAGGATATGGGATAAGCTGTTGTAATAAAATGATGTCAAATACAGTGGCTTAAACAAGAAAGAAGTTGATTCTCTTCCTTGAAACAGTACAGAGATAGGCAGGTGGCTGGGGGAGGGTGAGTAGTAATTGGTTCTGCTCCACAGTGTCATCCAGGGAGTCGGCTGATGAGGGACAGCTCTGCTATACTCATCATAGGACTCCTATCTCTGGGTTCAAGGCAGCTGTTGCCATTAGAGTTGTCGCCACTTTCCAATCAGTAGGAAGGGGGTGGGGATGGCAAGATGAATAGGACAAGCACCCTATCTTTAAGTAAATAAACCAGAAGTTGCACATATTACTTGGGCTTACATATAACTGGCCCAAAACTAATCACATAGCCATACCTACAGGCAGGGGAAGTTGAAAAATACAGTCTCAAGTGGGTAGCCACGTACTCAGCTAGACCAAAGGGGTCTGATACTACAAGAGAGAAGGAGGAACCAGATACTGCACGAGAATTAGCAGTCTGTGCCATACCTCACACAACCTATTCTCGATAGTTATCAGAGAATATTTTTAAAAGCATATTTCAGACCATGGCACCCTCTGTTCAAAACCTCTACTGGCTTCCTATTTCAATTAGCATAAAAACCAAAGTCCTCACCATGGCCTACAAACCCCATGCAATCTGCTCCCTCCGTTATCTCTCTCACTTTATCTCCTAATACTCTTCCCACAAAATAAAGACCAAATGGATTAAAGATCTAAATATGAAAGGTAGGGCGAGCACCAGTGGCCAAGTGGTTAAGGTTGGCACATTCCGCTTTGGTGGCCCAGGTTTGGTTCTCGGGCGTGGACCTACATCACTCGTCTGTCAGTCTGTCAGTGGCCATGCTGTGGTGGCGGCTCACATACAAAAAGAGGAAGATTGGTAGCAGACATTAGCTCAGGGTGAATCTTCCTCAGCAAATAAATAAATAAAAATAAATAAATAAATGAATGAATAAATAACAAAGGTGAAACTATGAAGCTAATGAAATAAAAAGTAGGATAATGCATTTATGACCCTGAGTGATGAAAGATCTCAAAAGTATAACCAAACATGGGGAAATTTTGATGGAAGTGACTCCATCAAAATTAAAGACTTGTTATTCAACAAAGGACACTATATACAAAGTTAACAGATAGGCAAAAGACTGTAAAAATATGTTCGTAACATCTAAAAAAAACAGAGTATGCCAAGAACTCTTGAAAGATAACAACAAAAAGACAGGAAATTCAACTGAAAATTTGTTAAGAGACAGACACAGACAATTCACAGAAGGTAAAATCAAAGTTGTCAGATAAAAATACAGGATGCCCCATTAAACTTGAATTAAAGGTAAACAATGAAAAAAGTTTAGTATAAGTATGCCCCAACTATTGCATGGTATATACTCATACTAAAAAATTATTTGTTGTTTAAGTGAAATTCAAATTTAGCAGAGGGTCCTGTATTTTTATTTGCTAAATCTGACAACTGTAGGTGAAATTCATATGGGTAACAAGTGAATGAAAAGAAGCTCAGCCTCACTAGTAATCACAGAAATGCAAATTAAACTACGAGATATCATTTTATACCCATTATATCAGCAAAGCCTAGAAAATAAGGCTTTTATTGAAGAGCATATAACTTTTGGTTTCTTTTCCATTTTACTACAAAAGATCACCTAACCTAAGATTCTTTTTTGATCATATCACTAGGTAATAAAAGCTCAACTATTCACTGCATACGCACACAGAAAAAACACATTTCGAATCCATTATTTCATACTGTAGATAGCACAGAAATAATCCCAGTAACCATATTCAGGCATCAAAGATAACTTTTTCCTTGAAAATTTAAGTACCTATTTAGTATAAATTTATAAAATTTAAATGCTAAGGATAAAAGCATTTGAGTATCATTTAGTAAACAACTGTTCTTTCATAAACAATATCATAATATTAATTTTAATACCGGGTTAATATTAACCTCTTAAGGTTAACCATCAGAGCAGGCCAAAAATTTGGACCGTAAATCAAAACAAGAACCAGGCTTCACGTTTTCCAAAAGCTCTCACATAGAAATGCTTTATCTAAATCACAAATACAGATTTATCACTAGATAGTACCTATAGGGAAGACAAAGAGGTAAGCTCAAAAGCTATAGGTTAAGGAAAGAAATAGGGGCTGCATATAAACATAAAAGCACCCATTCTTTTTTAAATATTATGAGCTTATTTCATATGTAAATACAGTATGTAGGGTATTTTAAATAAAATTTCAATACAAAAAATAAAGTATACCAAAAACTCATTTTCCTTTCTCTAATTTCTAAGATGAAGTCTTCTGAGTTTATTTTAACATCTCAATAGGAAAACATTTTTAAAACTAAAATATTACTGTGAGAGATCAATTTAGAAAAATACCTTTTTGTCACAGTTCAGGTAAATAGTCATAAATAGCTCTTTATTTCATTCTAAAGAATAAAAATATTCTAAAACAAATATTAAACCAAAATACTTTATATAAATGGTACTATGATACAACAATTGTGGTAAAATGATTCACGAATACTAAAATGATTTAGCCTACCTTATATAAAAGACATGCAATAAAATCATTAAACCCTCTACAACGTTGGTAAGAATAATTGCTAGTTAACTTTCAAAAAGTAATCGCTTCTAGATGTATCTCTAACACTAGCAAAAACAACAAACTTTTAGATCTATAATTCAGTATCCATCAAAACTAATTTTGGCAGGCATATGATACAACACACTCCCACAAGAGAGAAAAATAGACATAAAAGTAACACAGCTTTCACCACAATGTTTAAAGCATGAAAGTATTTCCATAAATAACATATTACCTTTTCAACTACATATAAAAATAATCCTTGAAGCAGCGTGGGTCCCAAATATCATATAATCCTGAGACTGGTAGATAGAAAACAAACGATATTCACTACACTCATTTTTTTGTTTTACGTTTTAGAAGAAAGGCAAAATCAGAAGTGTCATATTAGCACAACTGCTAACAAATGATTGACATAAATGTGGAAAATAAAAAGTACCTATTCTCCAACTTCAAGAAAGGAAAAGATTATTCTTTGGCTCCTGTCCCAAGCTGGGAACAAGTAACCACAGAACTGGTTTTAAATATGCCCCAATCAATCAACCCTTAAACTCGATTCAACATTGCCAGTTAAGTACACAGCTGAGAAAGTCGGCCAGTCAGCCACTGCCCCCTTCAGTACCCTGGCTCCTCAAAGCCAGCCAGTCCCTAAATTCCAAGTTTAAAGTCAGCCAATCCACAAATTACCTCACTTTTGTAAAAAGCCAATCCTAAAACTCCATGCTTCCTCAAAATCCTAACTACATCTCTGCCTGTTTGGAGGACTATATTCTGCAAGCATAATTCTCCCCTGCTTAGCAAGTATGAAAATCAGCTTTGTTTCAGCTACACTTGTATGGTTGTCTCTTCCATCAATAATACAATAAATATTATGGCTACTTTGATATTAGCATTTTTCTTCATGGAGGTAAGAAAACTATTTTTGTTACAATAATTCAGTTCCATGGAAAGTTGGGAATCTTCACCATTTAAATCTAATTATAATCCTTCTTGCCCTATACACAATTGCACTAACAGAGGTGTCCTTTTCCTTCTCTCAATCCCAGACCCACAACTTCATACTATCAATGGTCCAAATTCAGCTAATGGATGTATTATATGAAACACTAAAACTTCCAACTACTGAAACTTACATCAAGAATTGAATATCATCAAATAATCTTCAAACAAAATGACAACTGATATCTAAGTAGATATTCTTTTTGATCTAATGGAAATGACAGCGTGGCTTGGTTTTATAAGATCTGAAAATCTAAATTCTAAATCCTATCTCTGAAACTGATTTATTGGACAAACTGATAATCCCTTCCCAAATTTTCCAAGCTAGAAAATAAAGTGACTATCATCAGCTCCCACCACCTCACAAAAACGATGTACTAATTTAGAGTAAGATGAACTCTGTTTCAGAAAGGAAAATAAAACCAACCATTATTTATCATTTTGTTTGTTGTTAAAGTCAAATCCATCTGAGATTTAGCTCAACACGGAGAAAAAGGTAAGAGAAACAGCCTCAAATTTGACATAAACTACTGCTAAAAAGAATAATATGGATTCTAATCGGAACATTAGAACAAATGGGAGTCCTATCCCAAATATAAATCCCTCTATCAAACTGGCAAAGTTAATCGTGCTGGGTGGGTGCCTCACCCAAGTATACTCAAATACGGCCGAGAGCCATCTCTTTCGACTGCTTTTGAACTTAGTGTTCTCAAAACATAAATTCTAAATAGCAAGTAGTGCTACCTTATGGTTTATCAAAACTCAGTGAAGTCTCAAGTCCAATCAGAGTAGGATTACAAACACTGAATTAGGAATTGATTCAAGTGACAACATGAACATTGGACTAGGTGTTGAAGGAAACCAGGTCACCCCAAAATATGCCACTTTTACATACTGGCTATTTTGAAATAAAGGTACTTACGAAACAGCAGGTGCAAGGACACTCTGACTCTCCTTTTCTCTTCCTGAAAGCAAGAGATAAAACTCCCTGTATCAAGAGGAAGAAAGACATTCTTATCACCGGAGACGAGAATCAGGGGCTAAGAAATCTTGTGAAGCTAACCCTTATCTTCCCAGTTCCTAGTTCCTTAACTTCTTCAACACTTATTGCCCCTAGCCCAAACCCCTTTGTCTTGTCACTTCACAAATTTGTTTCTTTGCCTAAAATGTATAAAAGCTTCCCACTCTGGTCACTTCTTCAGGTCTTCATTCTCTTGTGAAGGCTCCCATGTACATACATATAGAAGTTTAATAAAATTTGTACGTTTTTCTCCTGTTAACCTGTCTTATGTCAGTTTAATTCTTAGGCCCAACCAGAGACCAAGAGGAGAGAGGAGAATTTTCCCTCCTCTACAGTGTCAAGAGACCTACTTAGTTAGGTTAGACATGGATTTGGGGAATTTATCCAGAAACTGTCAAATTTATTTATCAGAGAAGAATACCTGGAAAGGCAGAATAGCTCAAATAATCAAAACTACATTATGAGTTGGGTGACCTTGAGTAAGTTACTTAATATCTCTGAACCAGTTTCCTCATCTATAAAATAGAAATAATAACCCTATTTCATAGGACTGTCAGGAAGATTAAATGGGATAACAATAACTGGTAACTTTAAAAATGTCCTAAGCATCAAAACCTCTGAGTCCTAGATTTGCTTTTGTCACTAACTTGCTATAATACATACGGCAAGTCATTGATCTGTTTCGTCATCTGTCAGTGAGGGTAATGTATGTCCTACACATTTCACAGGGTGTTTATGATAATCACATATGAAAATTAATGTGAAAAGGATTTTTGAAATACATAACCACGTAACTGTGAGATAGTTAATTCAACACGTACAAAAATGAAGGGGATTCATACAGCAAACCTGTTAGAACCCAGGATTACATAATGTCCAAATTAAATTAATTTTACTAAGACAAAAATTTTGTAGCTAAAAACAAACCGAAAACCCTAGACACACTGGCAACCAAAAAAATGAAGGCTATTAGGTACAAGAATTATTTTCCATGCAATAAATGAACCAAAGTAGCTCAGCTTCCCAACGAACTACAAGCAGTTCAACACAATCTTTTGTTCAAGTCAGGTGTTTGCCACATACAACTACCACCTCAATTTCTAAAGTATCAAAAAAAAAAAAAAAGAAAGAAAGATATATTGCAAGGTTTCTCAATATCAGCAGCATTGACATTTTGAACTAATTTTTTTTTTTGTTAGAGTTGTCCCGTGCATTGTAGGATATTTAGGAGCATCCCTAGCCTCCACCAATTAGATGCCAGGAGCAATGCCCCCTCCAACAGTTCTGACAACCAAAAATGTCTCCAGACATTGCCAAATGTCCCCAGGGTGAGTTGAGGGAGGAGAGAAGATCATCCCCAGTTGAGATCCACCTAGCTAAATCCATAGAACTATATCCCAGTGTTTATCTCACATTTACCTCTCTATAGATTGGTGGCTTAGAATGTAGCTTGAAAGCAGCAGTTTTGCAATATAAATTTTGCAAATAGAATGCTGCCTATAGGATAGCCACATCTTAAGAAAAATTATAGGTATGGTAGGGAGTTATAGTTAAATTATCCCTTCCATCAACATGCTGTTTTTGCTTAATCTTCTCTAAGAATTTTCTTCTTGGGTGTTCTTCTAGGGTGACAACTTGGTTAACTTGTCACTAAAGCTTAGTCTCCATCCAGACTTACTAATTATTAGTCATTTAGTATTCAGACTTACTAATTATTAGTCATTAGTGTTTATGTGGGAAAAAAAATCCAAACCTCATGATTTTAATTTCTAAGCAAATATGAAATGAATCAAAATTAACTGCTACTTATCTATTTAAATTATTTAAATATATTCAAACATTTACAATGTTAAGTAAAAGTACACAAACTAGTATTCAGCTATTACTGCAAACATATAAGATATGTATATATATGAGTTGAAAGTAATATGCAGAAATAAAAGAAACTATAAGTGGAATTTTAAGAATTATATTTAATGCCCACTACATTCCATCACTCAGCTAGACACATGGTTTTCTACAAGAAACAATTTCCATATGTTTACATTAATATTCTTAACATAGTTTTAAAATTTGCCTCTGTAAATATAAATTTAAAAGGAATTTGGGTTTTATAAGTTATCTAGGATGCTATATTTCATCTGGTAAGTGTTAGAAAGAGTGGCTTCTGTTGTCTTCAAACAGGAGGACTTACCACTCCCGCTCTGCTGGGAGCTATCTGACACAATTAAATAACCATCAACCTGCCCCCCCTGAGCCTGAACTTAAAAAGTAACAAAGCCCGAGCAATCAACAGGCCATTTAAGATGCAATTCTACTTTATACCATACCTAATGTTCCTAAGGAAGCTAACTGCAATTGTAGCATAAAGAAATACTAATCATTTCAACTCCATTAAATTTAGAAATGCTACAACAGCAGATTTAAAATCTGTGAACTGTAAAATGAGATGGCATATTTCTACGTTTATATTTGTGGAGGGTTCCTGTTTAGAGTTATAGTGGACTTGGTCATTCAGATCAACTCTCCCACTGAAAGCTAAAAAAGCTAAACTATAATTTTATATAGTGTAAGAAAAAAAACTCTGAAATTAACCATAAAATCTACAATGGCGTAATTTTATATACTCTTTTAATGGTTCAAATTTGAAATACTCACGGTAGGAAGTAATAAAATTGTGAAAAATGTGTTGAGGTTATAGTATACCTTTGAAAGAAATCTAGAGAAATAAAACACTTATTTTTGTGTATACTGTTCTAGTTTTTATGTTTTATAATGTTCCACATATAAGAGATGTAATCTATAATTCCACCTATGACTATATCGCCAGATCCCCTTTCTATGACAAAAAATGTTATCTCAAAGAGATGATCAGCAGAGAAACTCAAACTTCTCCAAATATGTGCAACTTTGGCGTGATACGCTTAAACCGGTGGAAACCTGTCTAAATACTTCACACAGCCCTCCATCACCTTCTATTATGCAAGCCGCAACATTTCAAGCCAACTCCCTTATTTCACTAGTGAGCCCTGTCAACACTGAGGTAAGAGAACTGGAAAAACTCATCACTGCACAATGATATTCAAATATCAGAATGTATTTCATTTGGTAAAAATTATATCATTGCCAAATAAAACTAATGCAAATACAGTAAAATATGCAAGATTTAGGGTAATTCTTTTGTTGAAATGGACGCTTAGGGGGCCTCAAATTCAGCCTGCGATTGCTTAGACATTCTTCCGCTCCTTTGACCCTTTCATGTCCCATCCCTCAAGCATGTGGGGCACAGGAGGCTGCAAGAGGCCTGGATAAGGAATCAGCATGCATCTATGCATTTAGTCTACTCTAGTTTTCTTCCCACAGCTTTTTCCTCATACTCTGCTCCTCCAGGGAGAGTGCTATGTTTTATTCATCTCTAAACTCCCAAAACCTAACCAAATGTCCTGCATATAAAGTCAGCCCTAACATCTACTACATGGCAGGCACTGGATTAGGGACTAGAGTTAGAGAAGTACAAGAGATACAGACCTCACCCTCACGGAACCTCCTGTAAGGGAGATATTGAATACTGGCTGCATGAAGAGAATCAAGCAATGCAAGACCAGTTAGCACAGCCCCACTGCCTATGTTCTTTTCTCCCATCGCCACCCAAGGCTTAGATGAGGAACAAAGGCAGGCTTTCTCTTCAGAAACATAAATGTCTCTCTCCAGCCCTGACCATTCCCCTGAGTTTCATATTCACAGATCCAACTGCCTACTCAACATGTCCACCTGGAAGTAGTTACAGGGACTAACACATGGACTCCAAAGCCAGACTACTTGAGTGTGACTCCCAGCTCCATCACTCACAAGTTGGATGACTCAAGGCAAGTTGCTTTTAACCTCTCGGCATCTCTGTTTTCTCATTTGTGAAATGGGGACTATAACGGTTCCTAGCACATACAACAGTTATATGGATTAAATGAATTAATATATGTAAAAGCCTAAAACCCTCCCTAGCACACAGTTTACACTCACATAGAGCTTACTATTATTACTAGCACTACTACTATTGTTACTCTAATAGGCATCTAAACCTTGTCCAAAATTGAATTCGTGATTTTCTTCCCAAACCCCTCTCTCCCGTCTCAGTAAAGAGCACCACTATTCTCCCAGTTGTTCCAGCCTAAAACCTAAGAAGTCATCGCTTCTCTCTTTTCCTCACACTCCACATGAGTAAGGCCACACCAGCAGCTCCAGCTTCAAAAGCATATCATGAATTCCACCACTTACTATCATCTCTACAACTACCTCCTTCTAGCTCAAGACACCTCCATTGCTCACCCAGGCTACGGCAATAGTTTCCTATCTCCCCGTTTTCAATACACCCCACTCTAATCCTACAGTTAATTCTTCAGCCAATAAAACTGAAATCAGTTGCTATTCCCTTGGTGCAAACCTTCCAATAGTTTTCCATCACATTTAAAATAACATCTTTATTTCACCAAGCCTACAAGAGCCCCCAGGGTCTGCCTGGCCCTCCAACATCATCTGCCACCACTTTCCCCCTTCCTCACTGTGCTCTAAACACTCTCACTTGGCTATGCCTTGGCCACCTCAGGCTCGTTTCCACCTCAGAGCACTGTTCTGCCGCTGCTCCTGCTGCGAGGCGGTACAGTACTGCCTTTTGGAGCACCCACTCTCAAGTCAGACTGCCCAAATTCAATCACTGTCTCTTATCACATTTTATCTTATCACTTGAGCAAATTCTCAACCTTCCTGTGTGTTAGTTTCCTCATCTATAAAAACAGAGATATTAGTATCTACCTCAAGAGGTTGTAAAAATTTAGTGTTTAGAAGAGTGGCTCACATATAGTAAGCTCCACATAAGTGTTTATTGCTATTATTATTCCTGCCTGAAATGTTCTTACCTCAGGCTCTTCCTCTCAGTTCAAGTGATTCAACTGTCACCTCCTTTGGAAGGCCTTCCCTGACAGACCCTATCTAAAACAACCTGCCCCATTCCCCCACTGTCCTTCTCTTATCTTCCTTTACTTCACTGTAAACATCACTATCTGAAATAACATCAGGTACTTATTCTTTGTTGCCTATTTCCCCGCTGGAACATGAGTTCCACTAGGCTGGAGACTTGGTCTTATTTGCTCTTCTATTTCTAGTTCTGACTCAGAACCTGACTTCTGAAAGCACACACCTCTTATCCAGGCTAGGGGACCTATGCAAATTTCCTAATAACAATACCATACTTAGCCTTCCATTTTCACACTCATGATCTCACTGGATCCTTGAAAAAGAAACAGCAGATATACCATCATCTTCTATTTGAGAGAGAAAAAGAAAGTTCCAAGTTTGGCTGACTCATCTTTGGACACAAAGCTAGTAACTGGCAGAACAAAAATTAGAATCTCTGCTTTCTGATTCTAAGACTCCTCAAAATAGGATGGAAGCATAGTATACCCTTGAACTGAATTTACAGAAATGGGCTCTCTCAATCTCGTGAATAAACACACCCTGGGGTGTGCACAATATTCTTCCCTTCAAAGTTTCTGACAAATACTTGTCCCTGAATTTGAGAAGTATTATAGTATAGTACTAACTCATCAATAACGCACTAACCCCTGGCAAGCCAAGAAATCCAAGCAGTCACACATGATGATCGATTATTCCAAGCTGACACCGCCAACAACCCCTAAAACGCACAGTGTATCTGTGTTGAGTACAGTGTTCTAGTTCCAGCACGCTAAAAGTTTTCTCTGCAAAACCCGGACAAGGGGGCCTCGTAATTGCCAAGAACATTGTGATAATGGTACCAGTTATTTCTTGATCCCAGTTCCACTCAGTTCAGTGACAATAGTTCAGATGGCCCATCCGGCTCAAGTGTTGTCCATGATCAGATGCAGAATGGGGGGTGGGGGAAAGGACGCAAAATTGTGAAAAAGATCCCTACCTACAAGACCTTTGTCAAATGGTCATCGCTCACCACATTCTCAGAATATTGATGGTCTAAATGTTCTCCTAGCAAGTTTACATGCTTGTGTTACCTCACAATGTTCTCGGTCCCGTGGGAAATACAATCAGGGAGGCCAGCGGCGGCTTTACCTCCATTTTACACAAAAAAGGAAACTGAGGCAGCAAGTGGTTATCTTTCTAATTTGTCCTCAGCGATCTGGCCACTAGCGGGATCCCAAAGGAAGCCAGGATACGGAGTCTCGGAAAGAATCCTCCATCCCTGACTTTACATGTCAAACTCGAGGGCTGAGGAGACTCTAAGTCCCTTCATCAAAAGGGAGAAAAAGGGACTTCCCCATTCGGCCCCTGCCCTGCCCTGCCTCGCCTCGCTCGCCGGCTCCCAGGGGAGAAGGTGCGGGCCTGCCCCGGGGCGCGGCCTCGCCTCCTCGCACTCCAGGTCCCTCCCGCCCCGGAGGGAGCGCTCGCGCTCGGGCGGGCACCTGTCCCTTCACCACCTTCGGCGGCTCCCCAGGCCGCCCAAGGATCCAACGCCCCACAGCCACCACCAACACCGGGAACGCGAGCAGCAGGACGAGCCCCGCAGGCCCAGGGAGCTGCAGGAATCCTCCGAAACTTACAGTTTTCCTACAGCGTGCGCGTCACGGCGAGGTGACGTCACGGGACCCGGCGTTCCGGGAGGTCAGGCCGCGGGGCGCGGGACCACTCGGCCCCACGGCTCCGCCCCCAGCGCGCTGGCGGGAGAGACGCCCCTTTCCTCAGCGGCCCCGCCCCCGTCGTGGGGCCCCGGGCGCAGGCGCAGACGACCTGCGCGGCCGCCGCCTGGCAGGCTTCGCAGGCCCAGACGCCTAGGGCGGGGGCTGCTTTGCGAGAGCGTTGCTTAGGGCGTGGGGCGGGGGTGAGGGGTCACTAGAAGGGGGCGAAAACCCCTGGGAACACAGCAAACGGGCTGTCGCCCAGGGGCTTGAGGTAGGACGCCAGAGTTGTAAAGCAGATTTTCCACAGACATTGCCTGGCTTCCCTCACGTGTTCGTTAAAAGTCTCCACGTGTGGAAACAGCCATTTGCTCTTCATCAGGTGCCTGTGGGTCCTCGGCCGGGCGGAGTCCCTCTCCCACGGGGCCCCGCCCCGCCCCGCCCCGCAACCGGACCTGCCCCGCTTGGCCCCGCCCACGCCCCGGCTCGCCCCGCCCCCCCGAGTCCGCCCTTCCGGCTCCTGCTCGTGACTCGGGCGCTTACCTACCCCCTAGCCCCGTCCTGGCGCCGCCTCCCGCGCTGTCGGTTAAGGTTTTAGTCTCTTCCCGTCGTACTGGATTTCCCGGTTGCGCTCAGTGAAGCTGCTTACAGACTACCGTTCACCTCTATTAAATTTAACAAACGGCGATTTTTATAAACAAATATGTACCTTTTTTCCGCTGGTGTAAACTTTCCACCGCCTCCCCCTCACGTGACGACACCTTCCTGTGCCCGACTCCTGGTCTCTGCTCTTCTGTGCTGTTAGAAACGATGAGTTCTTGTTAAAAGATGGCTCAGTAGAAGGACAGATGAAGACTCGAAGAACTGACGATACATTAACAGACTATTTCTGCCTTGTGGGATTCATATATTATTATTATAAGCAGAAAAAAAATAAATGTTACCGTAAAACCTCAGAAATATCGCTCTTGGGGAAAAACAAAAGAATAGGAAAAACAGGCCTTGGAAACAGACCCTAAGGAGGAAGTATTGAGGATAGCAAGGATTACTTTTAAAAACTTGGAATCGTAACAAGTGGCTAGATCAGGCATGGGATTTTGCCAGGCAGCTCCAGTGTAAATAAAGCCTGGAACAATGGTTCGTTTACACGCTCATTGAAAATATTGTAGTATTTTCATAGGAAAGACTGATGGCAGTGGAATGTTAGCCTTTAACTCTTGACAGCTGAGCTGGTTAAAAATAAACATGTATTATTCAGGAAAAATCTACTTAAAGTGTCGAATAGTTGCTAATTTGGATAATATTTGTACATTTTACTATATCATACGAGGTTTTAATGATCATTATCAAATAATGTAAGAAATTTGTAAAGGCTGTACATAATTTTAACAATAAGGTTTTTGTTCTGTGGAGCAGAGTTATAGAAAAATTATCCCTTTTATAAAGTGCTACATATTTTTAAAATAACGATACAGTAGTTCCCCCCTTTTCCACGTTTTTGCTTTCCGCGGTTTTGGTTATCCGAAGTCAACTGCAGTTCAAAAATATTAAATGAAAAGTTCCAGAAATAAACAATTCATGAGTTTTAAATTGTGTGCTGTTCTGAGCATCGGGATGAAATCTTGCACTGTCCTGCTCCCTCCTCTGAGCCATCCCTTTGCCCAGCGTACCTACCCCTGAGTCACTTAGTAGCTGCCTCAGTTATCAGATCAGCTATAGCAGTATTGTGGTGCTTATGTTCAAGTCACCCTTATCTTACTTAACAGTGGCCCCAAAGCACAAGAGTAGTGATGCTGGCAATTCGGATACGCCACAGAGAAGCCGTAAAGGGCTTCCTTTAAGCAAAAAGGTGAAAGTTTTCGACGTAATAAGGAAAGAAAAAAAAGTCGTATGCTGAGGTTGCCAAGACTATGGTAACTTTCATTACAGTACAGTGTTATAATTGTTCTATTTTATCATTAGTTATTGTTAATCTCTTTCTGTGCCTAATTTATAAGTTAAACCTTATCATAGGTGTGTGTGTATAGGAAAAAACAGTGTATATATAGGGTTGGGCACCATCTGTGGTTTCAGCCATCCACTGGGGGTCTTGGAACATATCATCCAAGGAAAAGAGGGGACTCCTGTATTGATATTTTTCTTTGCAAAATAGCAATTTTAAGAAAACTGTAAATTGTTAATTTCATTATTTACGTGTTATAAAATGTTTTATGTATATCATCTCAAAAAATGGAATTCTTTTTTAATGAGATTCTAGCTACACCCGTGGGAGTGTCCCACAGATAACTGTCATCTGTCAGTTTTTGGAGTGGAAATGGTTAAAAAGTATACACTAAGTGCATTAAATGTAAGTATACACTAAGTGCATTAAATGTTTTTAGTATAGAATACTTTTTCCTCTATAAAATGGTGTGACAAGATATATTCTTTTCTTCTCATCTTCTTATTCAGTATTTTTTCTCTTGATACCCAAAATTAAAAAAAAAAAAAAAGCCTCCTTTATTGCTAGGTGCAGAAAAGAAGTAATGTGGTCAACAAAAGATTGACAAGAAGCAAGAGTACCCAAACAAGGAGAGGAACCCCAGGGAATGTCAAGTAGAAATTTGTGGGGAAATACACAATCAGCTTCCGTCAAGTTTCTGTAACAAACTGAAGTCTGATCTAGATGAGTAGCCAGGAGCTAGGGTCAAAAGTGTGTTGATATTAGAGAGAAGAACCATAAGTGGAACTGCTTTCTTTAAGAAAATAAAACCCTGGACTTTCAAGGGTTAGCACTGGAAGGACTGAGGACCCCCACTCTGACCCTTAGGATTTCACTTTCCCCTTGTGTTTCTTTCACTTTGCTACTCTAAGCAAGCTGGCTTCCAGAGCCTTCTACTTCAGTATGCATAATTCTTCCCTCGGTTTTACTTATCAAGCTGAGAAAAGCTGAACCTTAATACTAAGGGAAAATAAAAGAGATTGAAATACAATGGCTAATATTTATTGAGTGTTTATTTGTGCCAGGCACTGCATTATCTCATTTAATCCTTGCAATTGGAAGAGGTGAGTGCTGTTATCTCCATTTTACACACCAGGCAATCAGGATGCAGGAGACTAAGTCACGTGTCCCATGTCACATAGCTTCTGAGTAGCAGAGACAAGATTTGAACCCATACTCCAGAACCCACAGTCATAACCACTGATCTATATCAAGTTTCATGTAACAAAGTACAAATAGTTCAAGAAATAGAGACTGGGAAAGTCCAAGATAAGTAAATTCTAGCTCCAAAGATTGACCACAATGTGGAGGTATCTTCTTCATTATCCCCAGCCTATCTCTGCATGGATGCTTCCATTTCATTTTTTAAGGTACTCATCATGACCCACTAAATTGATTTTGTGACCCACTAATTGATTGTCACCCTGAAAAACACTAATCAAAATCCAAAATATAAAATAACAGATTGTATTCACATGTAGTAAGGGTAATTTTTCCCAAAACACAAATGTTGGGGAACTGTTTCAGTAACGTGTGTGTTCTGGGTTACTATGTTAATGTATTTCTTACTATGGATCTCAATCAAAAAGTTTTAAAAAATACTATTATAACCACTCCTTGCCTGACTTTCATGCATATTTCATCTTTCAGAATCAAGACCAAGAGAAACAAAATCTCACTGTGCAACCCCCTTGCATCCCTCTCAGCTCCAGGATCTGGTCTGAGAGATCTGTTCCCACATAATCAACACAATAATCAGGTCACTCCTACATCCAGAAAGGGTCTTGTCTCCAGCACAAACCCAAGAGTGTACTAATAACTTAACAATATAATAAACATCCACAAAACAAGAGTTAGAATAAAGGTTGTTCTGAGAAATGAGCAGAGATAGTAGGGAGCTTGGTGGAAGGAGTATCTGGGACAGAGGTTGGAGAGCTGTGGAGGGATGTACGTTTGATAACCATACAGTCTTACACACGTCTGCTGTTACACAGTTTGCAAAGTATTTCATATCTCATTTTATCACCTCTCCCCCCCCATCCCTTTACTTAGCTAATTCTCCCCATCCTTTTGATCTCTTTTTAGCAGGAACTTCCTCAGAGAAGCTTTCCCTAGGCTGTCTTTGCTCTTGGCCTTGGAATTGTTTTAATTTCCTCCTTTGCTGGACTGTAAGTTCTGTGAGAGGAGGGGCGATGTTGGCCTTGTTCAACGTCAAATCCTCTGCTTGTAGCTGAGTCCCCTACCCTAAGTAGGTACTCAGTAAATATGTGTAGAGGAATGAATGGATGGATGAACTCAAATTCAAAGACTGGCTGGGTTTCTTACTCAAGATACTAGTTGCTTTCTAAAAAGGGGGCACTGTGTTAATAGAAATAATACTGAGAAGAAATATCTTTTAGGAGGAAAAACATTTTGAATGATGATGCAGCATAACATAGCAAAACACTGAACAGGCTCAGCTCTGTTATTATATGGATAACTTCTCCAAACCCGGAAGGAGTTAGGCTCACTAAATGTTCACAGTGAATGTCCTAATAGGATGTTACCCCTTGGGGACCTCTGGGAAATCAGGGCAGGCCACTTGGAGCCTTATTTGCATCATCCCCTGAAAGAAACTGTCAGGCACTGAGGAATAGCAATTAATCGTCTTAAACAAAGGATGTGGGATAAAGGCTGCCCCCAACAACAAGAGGGTGGCATCGGGGAGTGGGAGGGAAATAGAAGACAAGTAAACTAGTGTCATTGCTCTGAAGAGTCAAGTTCATGATCGAGTACAGGGCCAGGTGCATGCTTCTGAGTATAAAACTGAAAGAACCAAGCTGCCTTTGTGGGTGTGTTGGGATCAGAAGGGAGGGGAGGAAGGAATAAGAGAAAGAAGAGGGTGTCAAAAAGATTTACAACTCCTCAAGGAAAAAAACTTCGCCTACTACAGCACAGCAGACAAGCAGAATGTTCCAGAACCAGGCCTCTAGGTCTTTGTGTATTCTGTTCTTGCTCCCTGGAGTCTATATTCTCCCTTATCTCTTGGAAAAGACCTACTCTTTATTCAAGTTCAAGTTCTGTCATTAATTACCTCTGCTAATAATAGCCCACCTTTATTGAACGCTTACTTAGACTTAAAGCACTGCTGAGCATTTTATGTGAAATCTTTATTTAATCCTCACAAGTCTATGGGGTAGCTACTATTATTACCTTATTTTCCAGATGAGGGAAAAAGTGAGGTTGAGTGACTTGCCCTAGATCACACAGCTTAAAGTAATCTGATTCCCTAATTCAGCCTTCAATACGTCATTGATTCTCCCTGTTTGCCCCAAGTTCAGATCATCTCTTCTCTCTGCTCCTTAGCACAACTTCAATAGCACATGACATTTAAATCTCTCTGAAATCAGAATGCATCTTAAAATTGGAAGGATATCATAGTTTAATTAATTTCTTCTTAGAGGTACAAAAAATAATAGTGTCTTTTCTAACTGATAGCATCTTCGATTTAATAACACATAGTATATTGTAATATAATTGTTTATGCTTCTTTCTCCCCCACTAAGCTATGAATTCTTTGAAGACAGAGATGGATTTACTCAACTTTGTGTCCTTAGCACCTAACACAGTTCCTGGCACATAAAAGGCATTTGACAAGTTCCTTGAATTCGGTTGAAGAAGGGATGGCATCTCCCTGACAGGGTGACAGGTGGGTACAACAGAGAAGGGAAAAGTCATCACTGTTGTCACCAAAACCCTTGGTTATCCCCAAGGTCCTGATGGCCTGGGAAAATAAAGTCCCAGCTTCTCTGAGCATTATCCTAGTTAAGTTCTATGTGGCTCTAAAGGAATGTGATGGACACCACTGGCAATTAATTCAGCATGTCTCTTCTCTACTTGACAAATAATCATTTATTATTTACCCTTCTTGTTGGGTTCAGGCAATTTTTAATCGCATAAAGCAGTTATATTAAGGAAAATTAAAGCAAAATTTTAAAATCTGGTTTTGCAAACTGAGATCCAGTTGCATTTAAACTTTAAACTGGAGATGGTACTCAGCTCACAGGGATATTTGATTTGGTCCATGTTGTATTTTTAAATTTTTGAATTGAATATCAGAAAATACATTTAAAAAGCAAGCATTTTGGCTTCTTCCAAAAAAGCAGAAGCTCTGATGATATTAGCCCCCACACACCCAGGGCATTCATCACTGTAGTGAAGCTACCTAGTTCAGAGGCACAGGTGTTCCCCATTTACCCATTACCCCACCTGGGGACTATTTAACCCACCCGCTTGGGCCCTGAAGGCACTTGAGTTTATAATGGATCTTGAAGCAAAGGGCTTGATCATTTAAGCCTCTAGCTTAAGAAGGATCATAAAACCTGCAAAATGGACAGCTTTCCCCAGAAATTCAGTAATGCTTTAAGTGGATTAATGATTTTCAATATTTACATTTTCCCCTAAAAATAGATTTTTCACAATTTTTACATCTGTCTTCTAGAGAAGAAACTTTTTTGTGAATTAGGAATTTCCCAATATGATACTGCTTTCAGGTATTTAAACAAGAGAGAAAAATATTTAAGAAAAAATGAAGTGCAAAATAGAAGATTGAGTTCACAGTATGGCCTGGCATGTGTGACTATGATATTGATTACATTCACAGAACACATACTCTTACCCAGGAGAGAGTCACAAAAGTTTCTTTCCCTTGGCCTCTCTCTTCTCGGTAATACATGGGAGGAGAGGTGAATGCTTATTAATTATCACATTCATGTTTGTATACCACAAATGGTAGTCACAGTCACTTTTACATTACATTTCAAAGTAAGCTCTGAGGCTATATAGAATGTGAGTATTTAGTCTATTATCTTGGTGTGATTCTCTTCTCTGGTCATACAGTAGGTACTGCTATTGACATTCATCAGGATAAGGTTTGGTTGCAAGTGACAGAAAAACCCCAAGATAATAGGCTTAAACAAGACTGAAGTTTATTTCTTTTATGTGTAAAGATGTCTGGACATAGGTGATCCAGGGCCAATTTGCCGAGGGTACTGTCAAGGATTCAGGCTTTTTCCATCTTCCTGCTCAGTCATGCATGACCTACATCCCCATAGTCACCTCATGGTCCAAGATGGCAGCCTAGCTCCAGTAATTTCCCAGCATACAGGAAGGAGAAGGTCCAGAATATTCTATGGCTTGTACTCCTTAAATCCCTCTTTTTTCCAAGAAGCTTTTCTTAGCTAATTAAGAGACTAGACTGGTAATTTCTCTTCTAAATTCACTTAAAACTTACTTGTACTAGATTTCAATCATTTAAGTACATTAACGTATTTATATAATGTATATTCTCGTCGTCTCTATTCATCATGACTGTTCTCAAATCTAGAACAATGATTCCCAACCTTGGCTACACATTAGAGTTGCCTGACAAACTTTAAAATGAAATGCAATTCTCAAGTGCTGCTGCTGGTCCAGGATCCATATTTGGAGAACTTCAAAGGTGAAAGAGGGATTGACAGCTGGGGAGTGGGAGGGAGATGTTGGGGAGGGGGGTTCATACCATTTGTAGGTTCTGTCAGTGGCCCACTTATACACAGGGCCCCATGGAGTATGTGTGCCCAGGGAAGCTGATGTCAGGAAGCTCATCTCAGGATTCTGGACAAATAGTCCTGAGGCCAAACTTGATCCAGAGGCATGAGGCTTCATATCTGTGAGTGGACTACACAGGCCCATGGGCAGGGGTGACCAGGCGTGGCAGCCACTGGGCGCTGAATGTCTGAGGCTCTTCCCATTGTTTTGGGGTTTGTGTACAACCCCAAGGGAGGGAATAGGAACCAGGAAAATGAGCGAGAGAGAGTTGGGGGCAGGGGAGAGAGAGGGATAGATGATAGCGTTTCCTGCCTCTCTAGTGGGGAAGCTGAGTCGGATTGGATTTAATTTAGAAAAATTGACTTGTGACTAGGGTGTCATGGAACAAAATTGTGGATGTAACAAAAGCTGATATAAGTGCAGGAAAATACCTTATAGTTGAATAAAGTTTTATTGTTATATATAAGTTCTCATGCTCTACTTATTATCTGACTATAACTACAAAGCTACCCTTTAGAGTGAATACGAAGCAGAGAAATTTAGGCTGATACCTAAAGAGCCCAGACATAGATATGGGGAAACCCTCACTCAGAGAGATATTTGTGTTTTCTGTCTCTTACACTCGAGAGAAATGTCAAATATTTTCCTAGCTAGACATTTTCCTTGCTATCAGTATCTTCCTTTCCTTGCTACCAGTATCTTCTTATTGATAGAAGCAAAAATAGTTTTTTTCTCTTTAAAATTTTCATTCCTGTCATATCTATCCAATTAAGTGGGCACTTAATACGTTTTTACTTATACACACACAAAAAAATCCAGGACAAGAGATGCCCATTTTGTACTAAATTGCTTTGAATTTTTCTTTTATATATTACTTTAAAATGGCAAGTAAATTTTTATTTAAAATATTATTTTAAATAATTTTTTTAATTTAAAATATTATATTATCTTTGTCACACAAAGTAGACCAGTTTCTTGATATGGGCTTGATGATCAATTTAGTAGTAACTAGAGCATTAAAACTATGGTTGTCTAATTCCTAGATTTCCCTGTCTTTAAATAAAATTGGGCCATTTATAAAAAACATGGAGCCTGGTAACTGTCAGTCTTCATTCAATGAATGAATACTGAAGGTTATACAAAAGAGTTCTTTCGGAGAAACAGGAACTGAAGAAAATAAGGCCCAGTGGCCATTTAAATCTACTCATTTATTTTTATGTTTCACTTTTTCTTAGCGATAACATACATAGAATAAAATTTAGAAATCATAAATGTACAATTCAATGAGTTTTAACCAATATATACAGCCGTATATCCACCACACAATTATGATGTATATTGTAGACTATTCCCATCACCCAGAAAGTTTCCTTGTACCACTTTGGGGTCAATCCTCTCCTTGACTGTGGCCCCTGATACCAGTAATTCTTTTGCCTTTATAGAAATAGATTCAAATAAATAAAATAATAGTCTTTTGTGTCTGTCATCTTTTATGTAGCACGTCTTTGAGATTCATCCATATTGTTGCGTCAGTAGCTCAAACCTCTTTTATTGCTGAGTAGTATACAATATTATGGATATATCGCAATTTATCCATTCACTTGTTGACAGGCATTTGAGTTGTTTCCAATTTCTGTCCATTATAGATATTATACAGCTATAAACTTTGGAGTACAACTCTTATGTTTTCATTTGTCTTGGATAAATACCTTGTAATGGGGCTGGATTTCATGGTTAATATATCCCTAACTTTATAAGAAACTGCCAAATTGCTTTGCAAAGTGGCTGTGCAATTTTATATTCTCATCAGCAATGTATGAGAGTTCTAGGTCCTTCACATTCTCATCAACATTTGGTATTGTCAATCTTTCAGCCCTGCTGTTGTTTATTTTCTAATGTTCTAGCTAAGAAAGCTTAGACTAAATCAAGGTTACAAAGATTTTCTCTTTTGATTTCTTCTAGAAGTTTTACAGTTTTAGCTTTTATTTTAGGACTATGATCCATTTTGAATTAAATTTTTGTATAGTGTGAGGCAACAATTGAGGTTATTTTTTCTTCTTATGGATAGCCAATTGTTCCAGCACTATTCGTGAAAAGATCATCTTTCCCCCATGAATTATCACGGTACTTTTGGCATCATCTCTGACATCATCTTTTTTCACAAAATCCCATCTGATCTCCTTCTAACCAATCTTTCCTCACTCAAGACCGTCTTTCTCACTATGGTCAGATATAGGCTAAAGAGAAAATAATAAAACCCCTGTAGTGGATTCTGTGACGCATTCCTCAGATCCCTCTTCAGGATGGAGAGACGCCTTCCAGCTGCTGGATGTGTTGGTTGGTGATGGCTCACAGCTGTGTCCCTCTCCAGGAACTGCTCTCACCTGCAGAAATCAGACTTGCCCAAGGCTACCCCTCCTCCCTGGGGTACAGCTTGCATCCAGTGACATCTCAGTGGATAAGAAGGTTTGGCCACCTGGCCTCAAGATGGGACAAATCGGAATGGCCATTTCAGCCCCAGAGCTCCCCATGGGATCAGCTGCAGCTCTGATGCATCTGCATCGCAGCCAACTTCCCCTCTTCCCACCCCTCCTTCCCTTCACTCCCTCAGAGGTTCTGTTCCCAAAATTATTCCCCATATGAATTGCTGCATGCAAATCTCAGGGTTTCAGTGACTATTTCTTAGGGAGTCTGACATCTGATAATCTTAAACCTGATTATGTCATTTCTTTGCTTAAAATCCATTGCCTACAGACTAAAGTATTAACTCCTTAATTTGGCATACAAAGGCTTTCATAGGCTAGCTCCAATCCCTCTTTCTGTCCTCAGCTTCCTCTGTCACCATTGACTCTGTCCTTCAGACAAGTTCGTATATCTATATCCCAAAATTCCGCATACCTGTTTCTTTGCATAGGGTCTTCTCTCTGCCAAGGATAAATTTCCCACCTTCTGCTTGACCTGCTGTTCTGCCATGGATCAGATGTCACCTCCTCTGGGAAGTCTTCTCGTGTCGTCCCCCCCCCCCCCATAGCACCATGCAGCCCTTTATATAAGAATTTACTGTCTAGTATTGAAACTTATTTGTTTACCTATCTGAGCTCCTACTAAACTGTGAGCTCTTCTAGGCAGGGACTGAATCCTGGCCCTGCACCTTCTTCGGTGGATTACAGATTTTCAATACATTTTTGGTGAATAAATGAATAATAAATACCAAGATAAGCTGAGCACTGTAAAATGTATTAAACATTTGGAGATTTTTGCTATACCTGGTTCCTGGTATCTTATATCTAGAATATCATGTAGTTTCTTTAATAGAGTCTGTATTTTTTTTTTTTTTTTATCTTTTTTGAATTCTGGACTACCATGTTGACTGGCAACAAATCCAGGCAAACACTTCAAGATGAAATGAAATCCCAACCTCAGATCTTTAAAGTTAGTTCTGTTTATGAAGAAAGAAGACTAGAGAGAACTAGGGGGTGGAAACACCAATGATTTCAGGAAAAAAAAGAGAGAGGGAGAGAGACCTGATTAAATTGGATTGGCTGGGGAGAGACTGGAAATTTTCTTTCCATTCTCAAGAGGCTTATTTTTTTATCTTTCTTTTTCACACTGTAAAGTGTCAAATTGCAAAGTTAATTCTCATCACTAGGGAAGGGATTCTAAATGTATTAATTAAGGATTACTGGGCATTTTAATTTTATTCAGGAGAATGAAAACTTTTTAATAATTAAACAATTATTTGTTCTCATTTTACATATTTATATTATTACAGAATATCACAATTTAACATCAATTCTTTAGATTTTAGCTTCTAGAGACTTGCATGACTATTTTAAAATAAGAGCTGTGCTTATTGATATATTTGATGTTATGAATTATGATACTGGAGCTCCCTTGAGAAATTATGTTCTCTTTTCTTCGAAGATGAAATCCTTAACAGGATGAGATCTTATCTTGCAGGAAACCATGAATTCACTGTGGAGAAGAATGACTTGGATTTCGCTCTAGTAGAACATGAAGTACCTTTTGAATTCTTTAGTGTCTCTTTCAGTGATTTATCTTATGTGTGAAAATAATCTTTAGCATTTTTCAAAACAGATGAATCTATCTTTATAGAAATTAAACAGTTGTTCTGCAAGAAAGTCTAAGAAAGAGAAAAACAAAATGATTTCTTTTTTGTTAGGTAACAAGGTAAAAATGAAAAAAGCATTGTATCTTTGAAAATCCAGGTATTTAATGATTGTGTCAAAATTCTTATTTTCAACAGTGAGGCATTCATTGAAAAAGTCGGCATTGTTTTCTTCTGTACAAATAAATGTTAAGGAGGCTGCAAATTCTAAAATATGAAAATGTAATCTGAAAATAAAATTATAACCAATTTAAAATTAAAGAATATGTTTCCTTTTCCAGATTTGCTTTGCCTTTTAACATTTAGTTTGGACCTCTCTGCTGCTTTCTCTCAGTAAATAGGCTACTCTAATTCACAGATAATATTGAAAAATACAACTGCATAGAAAGGAAACAACATTGAAAGCTATGGTGCTTCAAGCAAAACTAAATTATAGTGCTTCCAATGGCACCAAGAATCAGATGTTTTTGTTTTTTTTTTAATTATCTCATGAGTTTTTGCTAACAAAATAAAAGCTTTAGCTTTTTATATATGGACAGAGAAAATATGTGCGTAGACGCACATTGTCCCCTTGTCCCCTTGACAGACAGAGATTATTATTAACAATATTGTAGTGGAGAATACAGAGAGTCTGGAATTCTGTCTCTTAAGATTTAGAGCCTGCCAGTGGGTAGCAGCTGTTTTAAATTTAAGAGGACAGGAGTGAGTTAGCGACATTTTGTGAGAAATAAATGAGCCCTCAGCACACACCAATTGCTGGTAAATTCAGAAAATGATAAACATTCTTCCTTGAACAAGCAAGCAAGATAGGAAACACACCTGCAAAGACTTATTTTCAAAACAAGAGATGTTGCTGTGGAACTGAGACATTTGCTGACGTTTCTCCATTCTGTTTTCACCTTTTTCCCCCATTTTTTCCCACTCAGGATTATCTCCTGATTTCAATCATTCTCATAAAATCTTAGTGATTTTGATTTAAAAAAAACAAGACCCAAAACTTCACAACTCAAAAGTGTCAACTTCAATTTTAAAACCTAAGTAGTTTTCCATTAACATTTGCTCAACATAATTTTCTTCCTTTGGTCTATCGTTTTTTTTTTTTCTGTGAAAATAGTATCAACATTTTAAAAATGATGAAACAACAGAAGTGAAACACACAAACTAAAACCACCAAAAAACAAAAACTATACAGAAAACTGAGCAGTCCTTAAACCATACAATAAAACAGCTGCTAATACCAGATTAAAAATATACAGTATGTTTTATGCTGTATCATATGGTTGACATTCCAGAGAATTGGTGAAAAACTTTGAACAAACCTCTTCTTTAAGTCAATTGTGTGAAATGTTAAACTACAAACTTTCTGATATTTTTAAATATCACATAATTGATGTGAATGAGAAAATCTGTATTTATTAATAAACCTAATTTAAAAGAAAAAAAATTTGTCAAAGTTGCCATTTTAATTTCCTGAAATAGATCCTTGTGTCTGTCACTTAACACCCTATAAACTATATGTATTTCTTATTTTCTTGTCTTTAAATCATAATTCAAGAAAACCCATAAAAAGAAGGATCTATATTCAGAAGTAAAGTAAAAACTGAGATAAAAATATAGGATAATAATGTAGACTATACTTACCATAATCAAACGTAGTTTTATACCATAATTTACTTCTAAATTTAGATGATTATCACCAAAATAGCTCTCTATATTTGTGGTTTTCAAAACTTTGAGTAGGTTTTTGCCATCATCAGAAGTATGATACACACACACACACACACAAACCACATAGGCTAAGGTAAATAAACTGAATTGAACTGATAAAATGCATTTTAGTTCACTTTCAGGCTACATAATAAATTAAAATACAGTATTTTCTCAAATAAATCTAGCCCAAGCTTTATAAAACTACTGTGTTTCAGTACAAAGGATATATATCAATCATTCCTTATAACGAAAATTAAAATTATAAACTTTAGGGTGGTAGGGAAGGTAAGAAAATAAATAACAGTAAAATAATTCTTATTACCATGGTTTACATTACTACTTCCAAACATGACACGAGGATGTGAGAAAAAGATCCTTTGTGATTATGATCATAAATGTCCCCTCATAATGGACAACCAAACCACGTAAAATAGAACCTAGAATTAGAACAACAATGACAAAAACAAATAGGGAAAAAACCCTCAGGGTGTCACTTCAGTGCTGTGCTCCTCTCATTTTGATAGGTGTTTTTTCCTATTGCTATTGGAATTGAAAAACAAGTTTGTCCTACACTATTATTTCTATATAAAATTTGCGTCTGCATATGGTTTCTCCCTTATATTGCAAGATCCTTGGTGGTAGAGGATACATTTTTACTTATTTACCTGCCAGTATTTTGCTGTGCACACAGAAGTTCCTTAAAATGCAATTTAAAAAACACACAAATAAATAATGACATGTCTTGTCTTTACACTTAATCACAAAGACATAATAACAGCTGCTTTGAAGGGAAGGATTCAAGCATAGCTAAATCATAGAAAATAGTTGCCAAATCCTTTAGCTAGTGCCTTGAAGGGGCAACATGATAACCTTTGATGTCTAGTTCAAGTTTTGAATCTGTGGGAGCAAAGCCTTAGAAGTCCTGAAGCCTCAAACGGTGGAAATCCAATTTTGACTTAAATAAAAAGCATTTTGTTGAAAATGTTTCATACATTAAGAATCCTTGATGCATATCTTCTATTAATTTGTCTTTGGTCTTCTGGAAAAAGAAATAATTTTGCTACATCACAAAACATAATAGAGTAACTCAAAAGTATACAAAAGTAATTATTGCTTTAACTACATGTTGGAGAAGTTTAAAACTCTATGAAGAAGTGTTTAAGAAAACAGGATCAGCAACAATTTAAAAAATGTCAGAGTTCTGAAATGAACACCTATGCCCAGAAAAATCTAGTTGAATTAATATTAAATTTATCTATTGTTATGTATTTTAATTTCTTACAAATATTTTTAAATGTGTGAAGTTAGAATTTATATTACAGAATAAATGCTAATTTTTCATTAGATCCATTAAGTGTGTTTGTTCATTCAAAACACAGCAATCACAGGCTCTTGCAAGATACTGTGATATTGACTGTGTAAGAGAAAAATATTAGTAAGGCATTGGTTTTCAAGGATCTTTCAGTTCAAAAGAAGCAATAAGATAGTAGGAAACAAATAATAATAATACAAGATATAAAACTCTAAGTCTTGCTCAGCTTCAGTTATGAATATAATTTCTAAATAAACATTTGGCAATTCAAACTTGACAATGTAATTATAAGCCATGACCAAGTAGGTTTATTAAATGAATTAATGTATACTATAAAGTTCTTAGAACATATGTAGTAAGTGCTACAAATGTGTGAACGATTAGCTATTTATTCCAGAAATACTAGGATGATTCAACAATATGAAAAATATCTAGTTCATTACATTAACAATTAAGAAAGAAAAAAATGCATTTGTCAACATATACAAGAAACACATTTGATAAACTTCAGCAGCAATTAACCAAAAACCAAAAACCAGCAACCTTAATGCTAAAAGGCAAATGGCTAAAGCTGTTATCATTAAAATCAGAAAAAAAAAGCAATACCTACTTTATTGATCAGTCAAGAGGCAGAGACTCCACCAGTTATTTTAGTAGACAGAATTTAATATGAAGAATTATTAACTAGGTATTAATTATGCAAAAGTTACTTAAAAAAAAACCAAGAAGAGACCTTGGGATCACAGAGGTAACAATTGCAGAAAGTAGCTACCACCCTATGATTGGGTGGGAGCAAGAAGAGAGATTGGATTTATTGAAAGTTAGGAGTTTGGAGAAGGGCTCTTGTGGAAGTGAAACTCAGACTTCTGGTATCTCTGAATAGGGGTGCAATGAGGTGGTTTCCTTACATGCTGGAAAACTATTCATGGGATTCTCCTGCTGCTATGGGAAGGAACTGCTGCTACCAAGATGAAGAAGCATTGATGGGATGACTCTCATAGGAACAGGGAGTAAATAGGAAGCCCCCAGAAAATAAACAGGAAGGAACAAGTCCCTTCCTTCTTCTCCAGCCTGTGACCTCTTTGCCTGTGAACTCTGTCCACCGAGTTTAACAAGAAACCAACTTGCAAAGCAAAAACATGGTTTGCAGAGTTCCAGGCCCAGCACCACAAGCAAAGCATCAAAGGGTAGGTTTGGAACTAAAAGATAATATCTTAATAAATGGCATATTTGCTGTCATCATTATTATTCAAAATTGTTTTAGAGACTTAGGTTAATGCTGAAGATAAGAAAACAAAATAATCAATAAAAATCAAATATAATCAATATAAATACGGGGGGGGACCAATTCACCTTATTTTCAGAAGATGTTATTATACCTAGAAAACCCAAGAAACTATATTAAATTATTTTTGTAAATAAGAGAATTAGGTAAGGTGGCAGGATATAAGATAAATATACAAATATCAATGGATTTTTTTTTTCTCTGTACTTGTTGCGTCAGTTAACTTTGTTATGTAACAAAACAACCCTAATATTGCAGTGCATACAATAACAAACATTTATTTCTCACTGACATTCCATGAGGGCTGAGGGTTGGTGTTGGGAGACACTCTTCCATGAATCTCTCATGTTCCTACATGTCTTGCTGGGTATGCTAAGCCATTAAGACCCTGATCATTTTTTACCCAGCCATTTCTCAGGGCTGTGTTTGCAGTGAGCAACCTTGAGAGATGAGGTAACCTCTACCTTTGGGGTAAAGAGCAGGCTTGCTCACTGTTTGCTTATGAAATGATAGGATTTCAAGTTCAGTGTTCCTCTCCTATAATGCAACCTACTATGTGTTCAGGCATCCATCTGGGCCCCTTCACATAATCAATGTGTGAATGGTGACTTAGGGAACCAACACAAACATGCTGAGACTCTGGGTGCTGTCTTTTGTCTCTGACCCAGGAGTTAAGTGTCTTCTGTTAACATCCATGAAAGTGGCAAGTTAACATCCTAGCTTGAAAGTAAGGTAAAATATGAGACTCTTCACAGTTCCTGACAATTGACTGCTACTCTGCTCCAAGCTATGGGTTGGCTGCAGGTTTGCTTCACAAACATTCTTATTCCAGGATCTAGGCTGAAGGAGCAACCTCTACCTGGACACTTTTATGCCAGAGAGCAAAAGTTCGAGATGCCAACTATAATCACACAATTAAATTTAAAGCTTCTGTTTGGATGTGTTTATGTCATGTCCACTCACATTCATTGGCCAACACAAGTCACGTGGCCAGCCCAAATGGGGATAGGAAGTATGCTTCATCTCTAAGAAGGTATTGCAAATTATATCTAAGATAGATGTATAATTCACTTAACATAGAGGGAATAGATAATGATCAATAATACAATCTACCATACTAGTGACAACTAGTTAAATATAAATGAAAAATAAAACCCTCCTTTTCAAAATAGCAAAAAAAGCTATAAAAAGAATAAATTTAACAAAAAATTACAATATCTATATGAAAACCTTTTTTTCTTGAATGACATAAAATAAAACCTCAATAAATGAAAAATTGTCATATTACTAAGTGGAAATACAGTGTAATTAAAAATTCCTTCCCCATTTTAACACAAATTGAATCAGAATCTTAGTTTTTGGTATTTTTAAAATGAAAATGAACTATGTGGACTAATGGGATTATCCACGAGAAATTAAGTGATAAAGCAAATTGCAGGAAAATGTGCAAAATAACACAATTTTTATAAAACAAAACACTCATATTTGTGTGTTAATATAAATATGAATATATACATTTGTAGGAACAGGAAGAATAGGGTGGATAGATAACTTGATTTACGTCAGGAATGAGTTTGTAAGAGACAAGGGAAATAATTCTTTTTTATTTTTGTATCTCTGTATTGTTTGACAGCAGAGTTTAGTCCACCAGCAAATAAGAAATCAGAGAATCATAAAAAGATTTTCAAACTTGTCTAAGTCTGCATTAAAAGGTGACATGTTTTAGGCTACTGACGTAGGTGTACACATAGAATGAAGAAATATGGGCTCAGGTGTGAGCGGAAACTAGGCAGTCATCTTCTGCCATCGGCATCACGTGATCTTCAAAACCAGCTTGGCACTCTTGAAAATACTCCTCATTAAAAAAATTTATTTTTCTATAAGGCAACTGAAGATGGCAGCCAAAAGACAAATCTGATAAAGCTCACTTACACATCAAGGTTAGATCTAGGTTTATTGCAAACAAGGGTTCAACTTCTTTATGCCTAAAACACTGATCAAAGGAACTCTATCTCAGCTTTAATGATATTTAAATCAGATTTACACAAACCTTATTCTTATATGGGTAGACCTTATTATTGGGGTGCAACTATTTGTGGCACATAATATTAAATAACATTGGAACTTATTAGAAGAAACCATAATGGCTGTGAAGATTTTGTATAAAGTAGCCCTTTTAATCACTAGAGGCCCAAACCTCACAACACTAGGGAAATTCTCAGGGAACTATGCATTCTGAGTGCTGCTAAAAGTTTATCTGAGAGGATATTTTGAAGCTATTCCAGAATTTTTCTTCCTTGCATTCTATAGTCAGGCATTAGAATGTCTCACCTGGTGATACCACACTTTGAGTTTTGCAAAAGATCAAATCATTGCTTTTTCTTATTATTAGTTTGATGCTTCTTATGACTGCCCCCAAGAACTGTGTGTTACACCATGTGTTTATGCATGACGTGGTTAAAGATGGTGTGGAAGAAAAGAAGCTGTTTCTCAAGCCTTTGGGCCTACAGCCAACCTAATAATATCTTTGAAGCCCTGTTAAAATTCTTCTAGGGGTCAGCCCAATGGCGTGGTCATTAAGTTCATGTGCTCTGCTTTGGTGGCCCAGGGTTCACAGGTTTGAATCCTGGGTGCGGACCTATACACCATTCATCAAGCAATGCTGTGGCAGGCATCCCACATAAAATAGGGGAAGATGGGCACAGATGTTAGCTCAGGGCTGATCTTCCTGATTAAAAAAAAAAATTCTTCTGAACAAACGAGCTTAAAAAGAATTGATAGAAATACGCATTGACGGTGCTCCAGTAACACGGGATTCATAGTGAGGAATTCGGCAGGGAAGAAAAATCAGAGTTATTCACCGCTAAGTGTCTCAAGTCCTGCCCAGAAATCCATGAGAATTATTCATAGCATTATCAAAGCAGTCAACCCCATAAAAAGTACTAAAGTATATGCCTTACCTTGTTAATATTTGAACATTCCTGACAAAGTTCTTGGGTTCTATCCTGAAGTTTATTACTTATCAAAAGGAAAGATATTTAGCTGAAGAATGCAGGAGGCTTATTTTTAGAACATCAAGGAAATTACCAATTACTTCAAACTTTCAAAACTAATAACTTTCATTAGTGCTTGGCATATTTGGCAGATCTGTTTGGAATTTTGTATATGGAACTTGAAATTTTAAGAGGTGAACACCAATATTAATGCGTGTTAAATATACTTCAGGCAGTTATCATCAAAATCCAGCTATAGGGAGACCAAATTATTATTTAAAAATGGTCTCTTCTCTTTCTGACTTAATTATTGAAACTGATTTCAGGGAAAAAATATAAAATATCATCTAGTCTTCCTGAAAGATAGATTCAGGTAATATTTTCCTGATATCATGGCAGAAAATTCCATTTGGAAGTTTGGGAGGAAATTTTTACTACTAACATTTCATAATTGCCAAACGATACCCAAGAGGCGATTTGGGAAACCAAATTTGATTTCATTGTAACTTCCAGAAAATAATTTGGAAAAATTTTGGATAAAATAGGTTTTTATTTTACCTAAAATAAGTGAGCAGGCCATGCATGTTCTTATCCAATTTTCATTGACTATATTTGTGAAACTTTTTTCTTTGGTTTTTATATTTCTGGCTATGAAAACAAAGCAGCATGATAGGCTTGATGTTAAAAATGGCCTGTTTTGTGTTCTTGCTTCCAAATTCCCTTCCAAACTCTTGCTTCCAAAGAAAGCTTAATAGCAGGCTCAATATGCACGTAAAATCACACAGCTAAGTTTAAATGTAGGTCTCTTAAGTTGAAAATTAAATCTTTCTTCTAAAATTAAATTGTTTTTATTTATTTTGATTGTAATATTTAATTAATTCTACAATTTATAATGGAGTAAAAGGAAACTATGATTTTGAATAAACGGAGTAGTTTAAAATGGTTCTTGCCTCATTTTTTGTTACTTCAGGGAATACACCCTTATCTGTAGCAATACAGA
This sequence comes from Diceros bicornis minor, assembly GCF_020826845.1. Taxonomy (NCBI): domain Eukaryota; kingdom Metazoa; phylum Chordata; class Mammalia; order Perissodactyla; family Rhinocerotidae; genus Diceros; species Diceros bicornis. The sequence goes on from NC_080775.1 coordinate 29,428,975, forward strand.
GCTAACTGCAATTCCCTGTGTATTTTATGCAATATACACTGTGTATTTGACGCTTATGTGCCTTCTCAGATTACACTTTCATTCCCCAAAATTCACTTTTCCTCAACTCCTTGTCTTTCAAATCTCAGATCAAGTAAGTCACTTACTCTAGAGAGCCTGGTTCAAATGGAGTGGTCTTTCTTCTATTTTCCACAACACCCTACTCAACCTTTTATCCCAGCATTTTCCGCAAACTGTGCACTGCAATGCTACCCAGGACCATATTTTATTTGATTTTGTATGTGCAGTGCTTCTCAGCGTGTCTGTTGCATGCTAGTCTCTCAATATACGTTGGTTGCCTAGGGCTTATAGATAAATACATGCAGGCATACAGGTCAGGGAGAATAGCTAGAGAAGCACCAATGATTAACTAGGTAATGGTGATAGTGGGCAGTCAGGAAAACTTTTACAGAAGAGGTGACACCAAACAGGATTCTAAAACTGAATAGGCTATGCCACATAGAGGGGTGAGTTGAAGGAAGCATGAGGGGAGAGAATCTCAGACAGGGAAAGAGTGTGTTTAGGAAGGAAGAAAGGAGGAAGAAGGGAGGGAGGGAAGGAAGGAATTAAGCAAGGAGGCAAAGAAATATGAGGGGGTTTAAGGCAATAGGGAGCAGTGGGTACTGTGGTAAACTGGAGGGTACATGCCTTATTTAAAGAGGGGAGCCATTACCAGGCTTTGATAGATTCTTTTCATGTGGGAATTTGGAGCCTAATATTATCATATTTTTTTTTCAGAGAAGCTAGAAATTGCATATGAAATCTCCCAGTTTTTAGATATTGGTAAGTAATTTAAAGTCTTAACACAGGCTAGAAACCACATCCTTGGGCTGAATTTATCTAATGGCTTCTGTTTTATGCTCATAACAAGAAGCATGTAAACTGTGGAGAACAAGCTGTCTCGACCCACCAGGTCAGTGGTCAGGTAGTGGCGTGGGAATTTTGTAGAAACATCCAATTTATCTCGGTGGCATTTCCTAGTGAACAGCACTTGCTGATGAGAGTGTGTCCTCATTGCTAACGTTCTCTATCAGTGTGAGAGCATTGCTGAATTTGTAGGGAACCCTGAGGAATTTCATACTCCTGAGTGAAATGGAAAGATCTCGGAAAAATCACTCTAGATAGTTTAATTTCACACTATAAATAAATCACCAAGGGAGAAGGTAAAGGGAACAATAAAAGGCACAAGTACAGAAATTTGGGGGAACACTTAGATTCAGAGCACTTGAAAAGGAAGAAAGGGAAGAAAAATAGGAAGAAAGGAAGCTTCTCGTGAGGTAGAACAAGGAGAGTTTGCCGTGGAAGCCGAGAGAGTAAGGCCAATGAGGTCATTTATTACAGTTATGCTTGAGGTTAGTTAGTACATTTGCTTTTATTAATAAAATGACGTGAAAAGCAATTTTAATAACTATTAAGTTATTTCTTCAGCATTCTTTTGCGTGTAGGTTCAAGAGTTAACATTCCCTGACAAAATGGTCTGAGAAAAGAGATCTGAGGGTAGTTTCACATCTGCTTTACTTTAACCTTTCTGCACAGGAAAAACAGTCCTGATGACTTTGCCCAGTTTTTAAACTTGGAATTGTCTCACATGGAACTGAACAGCCCTCGCACACAATGAGATTAATCTTGCGGTGTTGAAACATTTGGAAAACTGGCATGCAATTTTCTTCTTAGATTTGAAATTCAACTAAGAGAGATCTACAATTAGTAAACAAATATGGGGAAGTGTTCACCTCATTAGCAATCCAAGATATACAAATCAAAGCGGCAGTGAGATAACCTTAAGAGTCTGGAATAACGCTGGTTTCTAGTGCTGGCTGCTTTGCGCTCACTTCTGCTTTGAAACATTGCTGGAAGTAATACACATGGGACAAACCCTACGAAAAATAATTTGGCAATGCATTTCAAGAACCACAAAATACCCTGGCTCTGTATTTTTTGGAACTGAATTTGAAATCTATAAAATAATAAAAAAACTACATGTATAAGGGTTTTCGTGTCACCTTTATTTACCAGATAGTCAGTGTACCTAGAACTGCTATTAATTAGTCCAGTAGATTCTCTGAGGTTTTGTGTTCCTAGCAGAGCCTGAGATTGGGATTGTTGTGCAGTGATTTAGTGCGAGTGCTTGCAGGTAAAACCTAGGAAAGAGGGAGGGACCCAGGATGGGGCTGAGGAAGAAATGAGGTGAATATGTGGGTTCAGATGAAGACTAGTCTCAGCCTAAGCCCCCGGGGAGCTCCGGAGTATGAAGAGCCCCACAGCATTGTCCCACCTTGAACAAGGGTCTAGCCTTTTGCACAGTGCCAGTCTTTGGCTGAGCATCATCTCTTGAGGAGGAAGCATAATCTTCCCTGCATTTCCAGGTATGGCAGCTCCTGTCAACCCTGGAGACGGGTTCAGCTCAGAGAACCTGGAGGATGGGTGCACTAGCCCAGTAATGGGAGTCTGGACACTGGCAAGCACCCCTCTCCTCTCCAGGTTGGAGAATATGATTGATGTGTAGAACCCAGCTCAATTTATTAAGTCTAGTATTCATCTAGGGCAGATCTCCTGGACTCCAGTCAGGTTTTATGAGCCTAACCTTATCCCTTCTTCTTCTGAGAACAGCACGCCCCTTTACCTGAAAATGGCTTCTTCCAGTGGGAGCTGCTAAATTGTTTCTCCAATACTTGCAACCCCTTCTCTCCACCCCACCTTCTACCACCACTCTGGCCACAGATGAAGAGCTGAAGAATGCGACAAAAACAAACAGGAGACCTTGGTAGGTGGAAGGCAGAAATGTGGCTTTTATTGGTTCAAAAGTTGGGGAATATGTCTGTTTTTCTTGTTAGTGTCAACCTGGTGTATCACAGTAACAAAATGGGTGAGTCAGAAGCTTGTCCAGTCTCCTTCAGGAACATCTGTCCTGTTCTGGTTCAGGCTGTGGAGTGTGTGACTTTTAATCCAGAAATACGCTCCTCCATACAACCCTTCGAATGATACAGGTACTGGAGAATCAGGTTGGTCTTTGCATATGATCTTCTCAACTTTAGTTTCCACTTCTAATCTTTTTGTTTATCTTCAAGGGAATTTTAAAGAGGAACTGGGGGGAATCTGAAAGCTATTGGGAATGGCCAGTCTTCTGCCAAGTTAATTCAGAAGAGTTTTTAAATGGGAAAATAAAAAAGTATTTGCACATTTGAGAACTTTTTTGAGAACTCTTTTAAATTGATGTCTTTTTACTAAAGACTTCCTGTTTAAACCAGATACTCTTATTTCTACATACACTTTAGAAATGAATGATAAATATGCAAATTCAAAAGTAATAAATGAAAAGCACTGAGGCTTTTCCACCTAAAGCCTTAAAAATATTCAAGAGACAAGGGGATCTAACGGAGCCTGAGATGAGAGCGAAGCATAAAAATTCAGGAAGGACTGACCTGGTCAAGTACTTATCTTTTCAGTTTGAATCGCTGTTCTACCCCTGAACATCTGTGATTCTGCATAAGGTTCTTCATCTCTTCCGGCCTCAGTTTCTTCAACTATATAATGGGAATGATATTTCTCTCCTCCCTGGACATCATGGTGGTGGTGAGGGCTGGGATGTTTATCTTGTAGGTTCTTGAGTCCGGTTGCCTGGCTTTCAAAGTTGGCTTCACCTCGCACTAGATGTGTGACCTTAGGCACATTAGCCCCTCTGGCCTCAGTATCCTTTCCTGAAAAAGGAGCATAATAGGAGTACTTATCTTCTAGGGGTGAATTGAGGACTATCTGAGTTAGTACCACTGAAATGCTTAGAAGAATACTTGACACACAGCAAGCATCAAAACAACATTGGAAAAGGGATAATTAGGCACATGTGTGGTGATGGATTGTAATTAGTATTTCGGTGGTGAACATGAGAACATGATGTAATCCATGCAGAAATAGAAGTATAATGATGTACACCTGAAATTTATACAATGTTATAAACCAATGTTACTGCAATAAACAAAAAAAATTTTTTTAAAAACCAAAAAGCAACATTGGCTACTAAATGGTTAGACGTTATTATGATTTTTAAATTAAATAATGTATATAAAGAAAGTAATGTGTTCAATAAATTCTATAACAAGGATTTTATCTGCATGTATTTCATAGCATGGGGGTATATTCTATAGGCACATCAGCTAAGTTTTTCTGATTTGATGTCATCATCATTTAGAACAAATGAATTACATATCACACGCCAAGGTAACGGAGGCCTTATATGTGGAATCCTGACAGATAGATCTCTCTAAGTTCATATTATTAATAAGGTGCATCTTCTTTCCTCATTTCTTTTTCAAGGAATATAAAATATTCTCTTATCTTAGTGTGACGGGGCATACTGACAACACTGAAAACAAAACAGGCACTAAGAATCAGGCTTTAATAAAATTTGCCCTCCTCTTTAAGAATGACAAGGATAGAAGGAAGAAAGGAAGGAAGGGAGGGAGGAAGAGAGGGAGGAAAGAGAAAGAGAGAGAGAGTATGAGAGTGAACAAATAGGGCATAAAAATAAAACAGTTTCATAAAAATATTATCAATATGTAGCTCAGAAACTGAAGTCAAGGTGGCATCTCCAATTGAACTGAGAAACTGATCAACGCTGAATCAATGAGATCTGGGATGAAAGGGTATTAGAACTCTGTCTCATTTCCAAGCAAATGAGCATCTACGTTTTCTTTTTCGTAATTTCAAGACAAAGTAAGGACTTGAAATCCATTTACAAAGATAATGTAGACACACTGGAATTAAGTGTTGAAATGTGTCTTCAAGGTAGTGATAATAATACAGGTGTTTCTGCTCTCATGTGCTATGTGTTTTCTGACAAGACTTTGTGCTCTGCAAAACCATGTACTAAAGTAACTGGATTTATGAAGAAATAAGGTTGGAACAGGCTACTCAAAACTATGCAACTTTGTAACCAGAGCAGTATAAAAACAAAAATTGGTTCCTGGAACAGTAACCTCAGGAGCCCAGTTAGGCAGCTCTCAGAGAGTCTAGAAAATGCCACAGCGAACAAAGAGTGGCAGTGCGGGCAACATTTCCGTTAGAACAGAGCTGGCAGGGCTGCAACAGTGCGGGTTGGGGAGGTTGAGGGCTGCCGTGAAGGTGGGCACCGGAGGCCCTACTACCTGCCCCACAGTGAGAGCCACACCAGGCTGGGCTTCACTTCCCTGGGCGGGTGCCCCAGAGGCTGGTGATGTTTATTTTTTCAAAAATACAGTTTATAGGTTCCTAGTGCTAGTGTGGTAATCAAGCTGTTTTTCCTTTTCTGCTGAAGGTTATAATTCTATCGCTGCTATAACAGTGCCCCTTGCCCAGAAAAAGATCATGAACCAATGCAATTTTCTGGTCCTGCTAACATCATTTCCTATTGATCAATTTTGTGTGAGTTAATTTACATTGTAGTTATCAAATGTGACCAAAATGGTGTTAAGATATTTTACACATTTTAGAAAAATTATGAAGCAACTTACTAAGAAACATGTTGCTTTTGGCTATCTGAAAGAGAGCTACATTGTGAATGAAAGTTTTGGGGATCTTTGAAGGTACTGAGAAATAAGCACGGGAAAGAGGGAGACGGAAGCAAAATAATAATAGTAAGTCTTAATACTTAACAATATCTAATACATTCTGGCACGTTTTAAATGCTTTTTATGGATTAACCTGCTTAATTCTCACAGCAATCCTTATAATGTAGGTTTTCACTACCTCCCTTTTACAGATGAGGAAACTGAGGCACAGAAGGATTCAATCACTTGCCCAGGGTCATGTAAGTGGCAGATTGGGATATGAACCCAGACCTTCCACTCTGGAGGCTGCACAGGTATCTGCTGCAAAGGAACAGCCTTTGCAAAGGCTGCAGTGGCTGCATTGGGAGCTGGGGCTTACGCATGCAGGCTCCCGAGGAACCCTGAATTAGGCAGACGAAGCTCCCCAGACACAGGCCGAGACGTGAATTAAGAGGGAGCAGCTGTGAGGAAGTTTTTTGTTACCTGAAGAAGGAGAAAGGGAGAGCATGCTGGACAGACAGATATCACAGCTCCCTGGGCTGGTCCACTTGTGTGTGTCCTCTGCCGCTTCTGGTTCTTACAGATGCCAGCCCTGCAAGTCCTATGCTTTCCCATCAGCCCTGGCTCCTGGGAGGAGGAGAGTGCAGCCTGATTTTGGTTAAAAAAAAAAAAAAAATAGACACTGGAAGAACAGTTGGACTGTTTCTCTAAAATATAAATAGATAGATCTTTTTGGGGACCTATGGGAGTCCTAAAATCCATCGTTAGCATTGTTCCAATTCCCTTCTCTCCTGGGGAGGGGGGGGACATGAAATGAATAAATAACGCCCTGGAAGAGGAAGAAGGACTGTTGAAGAGAGGGCCCAGGGGTGCCGAGGAGGGCCAGCCCTGGGATTGGAGCATCGAGGGTTTGGGAGGGCCTCCGAAGATCTAGGAGCGACCAGACTGGCATCCAGGCCTCCCTCCAGTTACAGGCGGAGGAGCCTGAGGAACAAAGGGCCTGGGAGATCGGGGACTTAACAGCCATGGGGCTCTGTTTGCTCTTTTTACCCTCAGCCTGTTTCCAGCTGTTTCCAACTTCAAAAGGATTAAAGGATTGTGGCTTACTTCAGGAGCTGGAGAGTAGGACGGTATTTATGGTTGATCCCAAGGCTTAGGAGCCAGAGAAGGAAGGAAACCTTGATCCCAAGAAAACAGGTGGTTACTGTGGAAATCAAAGCAATGGGACAAACCCAAGAATTCCTGGGAGAAAAAAGAATTAATTGACCCAAGGCAAAGAAGCAGCCCAAGGGACGGCCATCTGGAAGCAAAGCCCCTACAGCGACCCCACTCCCATCTCTGGGGGAGTCCCTTCTCTAGTTGCAGCTCGCTAGGTACTGGGAGTGAGAGAGGGACTTCCGTCCAGGAAGTGTGGGGAGACCTAGGAGACCCTGGAGCCTTCGCTCGGGGAAAACAGATTCTGGAATCCCACGTGAGAACTGGAACGCATTTTCCAAAAGAAATACTAAAGTGTGTAAACACAAATAATGTAACAAACTAGAAACATGCAGAGGACCAATTTTAGTTCAATATACTTAAATGATGAGGCAGATGGGAAAGATAAAAGAGGTAACAGGAAAGATGAACTCAGGTGTATCAGAGGTAATTCTTAAACCATCAGGGATGATGTGTGGCTGTGAATCCCGGGCTCATGCTCAGGAAGTCGGTGTTCACTAAGTTTGGAGATGGGAGACAGCAAGGACCAGCCAAGGTGTGACCCAGGAGTCAGGCTCTCAGGTCAGGAAGCTGGCAGAGGGGTGGGGTTTAGGTCAGGACCTCCTCAGTTGCATCCCCTCTGACCATGGGCATCAGACTTACCTGGTGTACCAGTTAACATGGCAGACTCCCAGCTCCTCCCCTACTAACCCAGGACTTCTGGTGGCGAGGCCCAGGAATCAGCATTTTAACAAACACTCCAAAACTTAGACATTCTTCTACATATTAATATTGGAGAACCACTGGTTTAGGTTTTATTATTTATTATCTAGAAATTTGGTTGCCTCGATGATAAATGAGAACAATGATCCAATTACTTTCCAGAACTATGAAGGCTGAGTATCCATGAACAGGCCATAGTGTTATAATTGAATAAACCTCTTTACATTAAAGTCTCTAACACATATAATCACTATTTTGCTGCATGGTAATTAGGCATCAACACGAATCTGTTTATCTAAATGTTACTTTACAACTTTTCCAACCCAGCCTTTTTGCAGTCCACAGGAGAGAGAGGCCTGTGCTGGAGGGAGTTGTAAGGACACAACTGGAGAACACCAGCTCTTCCTAGCACAGGATCCAGGAGGTTAGGTGTGCTGTTTCCTACAGCTGAGATGCCAGAGAAATGAGAAGTCTTGACTAGTCTTCTCCTTTCCTGGATAGAAGGTAGAGCCAGCCACCGGTCTCAGCTTTCCTGTCCCAGGTGAGCGTCCCCTTAAAGCCCTAGTCCTCCATTCCTTCCCAGAAGCTCAGCACACTCATCATTAGACTTCCCAGGGCCCTGCTACCCCTTCCCTTGCCTCGCCTGGAGTGGGAAGGATGGTTGGGTCAGCCAGCATGAGAGCACAGCAGTGAGGGTATGTGCAGAAAGATTCACATCCTAGGAGGGAAGAGCCAGCCGCTGTCCAGTCTAGATCTCTCACTTTGCTGGAGAGAAATGAGGCTCTGAGAATTGAACTGACTTACCCGAGGGCACCCGACTCATATGCGGCAGCTCTGCACCTTGAACTCGAGTGTCCTAACTCCCTAACACACTGCTCCTTCTTCTCCATCATACGCCTCAGTTGGTCTCAGAAGGTGAGCAGGTGACTCAGGGCGATTGTATGTCAGGCACGGCCAGGCCTGTGGGTAGCCTCTTGCTCTTTCCTGCTCCCTCATCCTCCTATGGATATCGCTTCTCCTGGAGGTCATACTGTTTTATTGGCCTGTTCAAATCGCAACCCACTTAGAATCAGTATTGATGGCAGGATCTGAAGCGCTTGTGACAGCAACATCTCTTACCCTCCAGTGACTGATTCTGGAACACCACTTTTTTGACTCCCATTTGTTATTTTCTAGCACGTGTTCTTACCTACTGTGGCCGAGGGGACCAGAATTAAATTCCAACATTGCTTTTCATAAGTTTGAAAGGCTGAGGTGATGTAGCTTGGAAATAAAGCGAGGTTCTGGGGACAGACGCGACTACATTCAGTCCAGCCCGGTTCAATTTCCATGTGCTGAGGTAATCAGCAAGGGCTGGGAACTTCCTGGGAGACCAGCCTCGGCCCCTGCCCACGAGGACTGTGTTTCCAGAGAAGTTTATGGGTTGTACTGCAGCGTCCTCAAGTCTATCAGAACCTTCACACTTCAGAATGGCCATGCCCCTTAAGAGTCTGACAGAGAAGTTTGGGGGAAAAATAATCAAAGAGCCTGTTACTTCTCCACCAGTTGCCAAGTAGCATAGGAAACCATGAGGGCGTATGTTTAAAAAAGGCACATTTGTTGTCCTCTATAGGTGACCTTCGTTTCAGCGTGACTAAGTGGATGTGAAGATGTCTAGCTGTCAGTTGAAACAGGTCCTTTACAAGGGTTTATCCTCAGCCTGAAAAACTCCCAAAGACATCGCCTGAGTGTGCTTAGCTCCTGTCAAGAGATACTCTATTGCTCTACAGGGGAAAGAAAGGCCTTCAAGCGCAACTGGTTTCTAGCCAAGTACGAGCAATTTGGCAAGTTTACCAGGGCAGACTGCTAGATAATTCTTCTAAAAGTTGTCCTGGAACAGTGAAAGCTTTGACTCCAAAGGTCTTATCCAAGAAATCCCCAAAGGTCCCACACCATCGTGAATTCCACATTTTTCTTTTTGGAGCAGATAAATGATCCTGTCAAGAATAGACCCCAAGGTTGCAAGGAGAAGAGAACAAAATTTTTAGTAGGAATTCAGTCATCACTTCACTCCTTTGCAAGAATGAAGGGAGAAAAAGGTGTTAGTGGCATATAACCAAATATAATAGCTTCAGCTATGTGAAACTCTTTATACATCTTGGAATTTCTGAAGCTAAAGTTGTCTATGCCAAGATACACTTGGGCAATACAACCTGAGAAAACAAAGTTTTAAATAAAGCATTCTGACATCTTTTTCTAATGACACATGCAATTTTGTAATATACCCAGCTTACGTCTTTCCTTCCAGCTTGGGAGAGTGCAACACCATACGCGTCTGGCCGCAAACCAGGAAGAAAGTTGGGCTTGGCCTCACCCCTTGATTCTCTGTGGCAGCTGGCCCAAGAGGCCTAGACACAGGCAGAGAATTAATACACCACCCCCTTAAGCCAAGAGGTTTGGGGGACCTGTTCTCAATCCCTTGGTTCCTAAATATCAATATGTGCAAAGACTTGGGCTAGGAATGGACAATGCTGTTGTGAAGTCACTCTGGACCCAGATGAAGGTGGGATGTGCTCTCTTTCATACTTCAGAACTTACCCAGGAAACTTGAAGTCATCTTTCTGTGGGCTGGTCACAGGAAGATCTCCATTTTAGCTATGAGAGCCAAACTCAAAGTTAATATAATTTTCTACAGTTTAAACCTTCTAATTAAATACCTGAATTTATTTTTTGGAAGAAAGAAAGCAGAACATTTATTTCAGTCATAGAAATAACCATATCTTTGGCTTGTATTAAAGACTGCTGGTCTCTCAAGCTCTGTTTGAAATTCACAACATGGGAATTTACAGAATTTTCATAAAAGCAATTGAAATTACAGCATCTCCATGAACTCCCAGGGTGTACTTCTATTAACAAAAGATGTTTTGCTTTACTCACACCTGCTCAGTTCTCCGTGGGGGCTCAAGCAATACACATTCCAATCGAGCAGCGTCAATAAAATCAAATAAAAATTAAGTTCCAAGGAATGAAATGGAGATATACAATATTACCACACAAAATGCATTTGAAAAGGAGCTGAGCTATTGGAACTGGCTTTTAAAGTAGAAAACTGTTACAGAAAAATAGATTTTTCAACCATAAATCATACAATTTTGTTGTATTCTCTGACAACTTTAACACATCTTCCCTCTGTTTCTGCGTGTGTATGTGTGTGTGTGTCTGAGGGAAGGAAACAGGGATAGGGAATGTTTGGAAGAGGTAGGAGAAAGGATAAAAGAGCTAGCAAAACAGGAATTTCTTTTTTCTCTTTGCATGTTCCTGGAAAGAATTAAGGAGCTTCCACGAAGTCTGCCTAAATTAATGTGTTTGCACTCATTAGATTATGGTCTCAAGAAAAGAAAACTCATGTTTTCTTTACTCTAAGTCCATAAAATCCCACTTCTCTTTAAGAGATGTTCTGTCTATTGGGAAATAAGGTAAGAACTTGATTCTCTCTGATTGCCAACAAATTTATATTTATACACAATATCAATATTTCTAAGGGTTTTTTTTGTTGTTGTTGTTCTGAGAGTCACAAAACATCTAAGGAACCCTCTCTATGCAAAGTATTTCGTTAATAGTCACCATCCCTCCACACACACAAACTCACATGGACCACATTGAATTACAAGTAAAAGCCAAGTTTCTTTGTCTTTACAGAGATTACTCCTTTTGGGGAGCAGGAAAATGAAAAATACATGAATGACAGGAAAATTTCATTTGTGAGAGGGGAAAGTTCCTTGTTATTTACAATTTTCTGGCTGCTTTCAAATGAAGGAGGATCTTAAAGAGAGCCCTTTTCAGAGTGAAGTGATGGGGGTGAGGATGGCAGACGAGTGAGCCTGTGGGGAGTGAGCCGATGGCTCTACATGGGAAAAGGACATATTGGATGGTGGGGAGGGTAGGGGGAGATCCTGGACGCAGGAAAGGAGGGCTCAGAGTTGTGAAGGGGAAGGAAGGAGAGTCAGGTGAGGCCACCTGTGGCTGAAGAGAAGCTGTGGGAGGGGACTGGAGATATCCAATGGGGACTTTTGTTGATTTCTCATTCATTCATGCATTCACTTTTTCAGACATCTTTGCTAAGCACCTGCTGAGTGCCGGGTTCTGTGCTAGATAGTGGAGATAAGGCAGACACTGACCCTCAAGAACTTTCAGTGAAGCGTCTCACTTCTCACTGAGACCTCATGGAGGGGATTTTCTCTTGGAAAAAGTAGGGAAGTGCTCCGAGATGTCGCCAAGACTGGCACAGGGTGAGAACACTGGAGGCTGCCAGAGAGGACAGCCACACCTGCCTTACTCACATTTCAGAGGGGGTGTCCACAGAGGAAAAACCCAATGTGTTGGCTCTTACTTGTCCTAACTGACTTGGTGACCAAGAATTGTAAGTATCTAAGTGTCGGAAGAACATGCACAGCTGCTCAGGAATGTGGAGGGAAGGGAATAGTTTGCTTTGGATGGAGTTAGTCACTTCTCAATGTGCTAAGGTGGTTTTATTTAGTTAGCTTGTCCTTTAACCTTGGTCTGGAACAGTCTTTGGAGTTTAAACCTCCAGAGCAGCTGTTCTCAGTGGAGCTGTCCCAACATACTGGTGGGTTGGAATGAGGTGTGAGGGTGCAGTAATTTCTTACTAATAATAAAGTTCCAATAGTGTGCAAATGAAGCCATCATAATTTTTAAAGTGAATATTGTAAAAACTTGGATACTTAAATAGACCTCCCTCCCATAAAAGTCTCAATCTTCTCCGTTGCTGTGACACACGTGACAGTTTATGTCTGTGTTTACATGCATGACCCAATGGGTGTTCCCAGCTTGGTAGCTGTAACTCCACTTCTTTCCATCCCATTCAAGAAGAAAATGCAAGTGAACTAAAGAGATATTCTTATGGGCATTATTATCCCTTAAGGCCAATTCTGGGCTCAGTGGAAAGAGTACTGTGATTGATTGATGTCTGCCATGGATACGAGAAAGGGATGTGGCAGTGCAGTGCGAGGTATTTGCCATTTCAGAGTTAGACCAGTTCTGTGGGTTCCATGGTGTTGTAGCTCTTTAGTTTGCTTTATGTTGTAGTCACCTATGTTGTAGTCATCTGAAGGGCTGTATCTTACATAGTTCTGATTCATTCATATCGCCTAGCCCAGCCAGGTCTTGCACCAACGGGGGCTCAATAGACATTGTTAGAATTCAATTGGGCCGGCCCCGTGGCTTAGCGGTTAAGTGCATGCGCTCCGCTGCTGGCAGCCCGGGTTCGGATCCCGGGCGCGCACGGCTTCTCCGGCCATGCTGGGGCCGCGTCCCACATACAGCAACTGGAAGGATGTGCAGCTATGACATACAACTATCTACTGGGGCTTTGGGGGGAAAAACAAATAAATAAAATCTTTAAAAAAAAAAAATTCAATTGACCTTATACACCATTTAGCCAAGTGCTCCTAAATCTGTGCACTCTCTTAACAATTATGGAACAGTTTCACAAAGGTGACACTCATGGCACCCCATGTCCGTTAATACTCAATAGTGAATAGGTACACAAAATATTTTTCTCATTAATTGTACTAATAAAATATAACACATTTTGATCAATAGTAAAGCTGCATTCAAGCAGAAATTTCAGGCGATACAATGTTCTTGTTGATTTTTTTCAGAGCCAGTGCTTTTGGGAACCCGTCAAGCATACATGTCCACTTTCCTATCTTGGTAAACACAGTCCAAAGGACAAAATGGAAGCTGTGGGAGCAACTCATAGTTCTCACTCTAAAGATCATTTGGACGGGGGAGATTGGGTCAAAATTATACGAACTCAAGGCAGCCACTAGAAGTTGCTCTAAAAATCAATAAATAAATAACCTGGGCTCTCAGAGTATTTTGTTGATAGTGACTTCTTTATGAAAAGACCAGGTAAAGAAAAGAAAAATCCAGTAATTTAGGGTTCTGGTAAGCCAGGCACAGATAATTTTAGGTTTTTCTGTATCTAGTTGCCCAAACATGGATAAGAGGTTAGAGCCCTGAATTATCAAACATTTGATATAATGTCTATTCTTTCTTGGCTTGCAAGTACTAAACCTGGCTTCATTGATTTAAAAAGCTCACTTCCTTGTATTTCTGGTTCTTGAATGTTTCATTCTTTTAACATCTGAAAACGATCAGTAACCACATTAAAGAAGGCAGCACCTGAGGCCTGCCTGGTGGCATAGTGGTTAGGTTTGCGTGCTCCGCTTTGGTGGCTGGGGGTTCACAGGTTTGGAGCCTGGGTGCAGACCTACGCACTGCTTATCAAGCCATGCCATGGTGGCATGGAGGAAGTGGAGGAAGGTAGGCATGGATGTTAGCCCAGGGCCAATCTACCTCAGCAAAATGAGGAGGATTGGCAACGGATGTTAGATCAGAGCTAATCTTCCTCACCAAAAATAAAAAATAAAAAAAAAGAAGGCAGCACCACCTGTCCAATAAACTCACCCCCAGCTTGAAGAATCATATAAAGCAAGCAAATAAATAAAAATAATTACCATTGCAAGATGTTTGAATGAAATTCTTCTTTTGAGAGGTAGCATAAGGTAAGGGTTGAAAGCATGGAATTTGGAGCTAAATTCTCTAGGTTCAAATTCTGGCTCCAACATTTACAAGCTGTGACCTTGGCAAGTTTTTAACCTCTGTGCTTCACTTTCCTCATCTGTAAAAGACGACAACGTTCAGAAAATATTGCATATTCTGGTACGTGGACAGGGTGCCTGGAAAGTCATGACAAGGCATGACTGGAACACCATGTCACCTGATATGAAGTCATTAAAATCATCTTTCTGTTGCCCTTTTTTAATCAACCAATTACGATTACTTTCTCTCTGAATATTGGATTGACTACTGTACATGCAGAGGTCTACTCTGTATGTACTCTGTATGACTGTTCTTTGATGATACAGGAGTGAGGTCTAGTTCTCACCGTGTGCACAGCTAGAGAAAGTCAATTCTCAAGTACACACAGCCTTTCTAGCTACATGATCCATATTGATGTTCTCATTGATAACCAAATTCTAAAGTCTTAATGTCAGCAGTTCATTAAAGTGGCTCAAAACTAATTTCTTACAGGACAAAAGGTGATGTGGGTCTAAGATCCATTCCTGGAGGCAGAATGAACCTGGAGGGCAGACACTCTGGCATGAGAACTGGTAGCAGTGAGAGCCTGGACCCCAGTTCAGAGCAGCCATGAAGCAACATGATAAAGGGGCAGGTGAAATGTAGAGCTAAGGAAGGAAGCCAGAAGTCAGCCTGATGGAAACAGTATCGGACCACAGGTCAGAGGAGCAGGAAACAGGTCTAGGGCCATGACCTGGAACAATCAGGACCAGGTGGGAAGGGAAGTGGCCAGCAAGATGGACTGAGGCAAATATTTCAGGATGCAGCCTGGGAGCACCTTTCAGATAGGTGCCAACAATGTGATGTGGGGATGGGCCTTCTAGCTTCAAGGCTCTTGCAAACGACTTTGCTTTGGGTCTTCTGAGGTACAGTATTCATAGCATTTAATAATCTGAGTTAATAGGGAATTCCCATTTTTTCAGAAACTTCACATAGACTTTTTGAAGTTTGAGACTGAAGTGAGCAGGCCAAGAACTTGAACTCCAACACCTTCCTTCCTCCAGGCCTGCATACCTCAGTTGAGGACGGCTCTGGGACAAAACTCCTTTGAAATAAAATTATGCTTGTAAGTTACATGAGCAACATTGGAGGGCATCACATAGCGAACGTCCAAAGTTTGCTACCCATCACAAGGGTGCAATCGTACAAAGCTGAAGCTGTGCAGTTCAACCTCATGCCAACCCTGGGTCTTTGTTTCTGTCCTTACCCCATTCCCCTCTTTGTGGTCAATATCATCCTGCCTTCTAAACCACTCACCTCATGAATGGTAATAGCAACAGCTATGCCCACGTATTGAATCGTAGGATGTGCTAACTCCTTTACATGTAAGAGAGGATTTAATCCTTGCAACAGTCCTCAGGGCAAGTATTATTATTAACCCCATTTTATGTATGAGGAAACTGAGGCTTATAAAGATTAAGCGATTTGCACAAGGTCACTTAACTGGCAACCAGCAGATCTGGGAATTAAACCCAAGTCTGTTTGACATTATAGCCCAGGCTTTTCACCACTCTGCTGAGGTTCTAATAAGAATGGATTACAGCTACTGATGGATTAATTACACCCGGTGAACGTTAAGTTTTAAGCAAGATGCTACTACTCTCAGGATTTATATTTTAATATGTTTTATCTTCAATCATGGAACAAAAGTCTGGGTCCCAAATTAAAGGAACTGGAGACAACAGGAAGGAGGGGGCTGGGTGATGGAGTGGGTGAAACCGTATTAGGCCAGGTGTGCTCCAGTTGGATTGATTATCTGTTTAGTATGACTGGAGTGGGTGATCGGGAAAGGTCAGTAGGCTCTGACCCACTTCTTCCAGAGATCTGGGAGCGGGATGAGCTCAGCGCTGCCTGGGCCCCCTGCCAACCCTGTTTTCAGAACCAGCACATGTTTGGCCAACTTTCTTATCAACTTGCCCCGTGGCCTGGGCCCCCCTGAGACGTGAGACAGACGCGTACTTGGACGCTTTTCCTCCCACTGTCCATCCTCTGTCCTCCCTCTGAACCTCTCCCCTTCCTCCGGCCTCTTCCCCATCTGGCTCATGTGATGCTGCTGATAATAATAACAGTAAACATTTAGTTTTATTTATTACCCAAACACTCAACATAGCTCAACTCAGCTGATTCTATTTTCCTGAGCATTCTAGAATTTTTTCTAAATAATCCTCTCTTTGCCCTCATCCCAAAGTGCATTCTTTGCTTCCTCGTATCATTTCCTACTTCCCATAACAATGTTTTTGACAACAAAGTGTGTCACTAGAATGAGTCCTCTCTGTCAACAGAGGTGCGGTGTTGACCTCTCCTCTAGATTCTTCTGTCACCCCTGCCTCACCCCTCTGCGCTCCCACTCGCCTCCCAAGCACCCCGCTCAGTAGCATTTGCTGCATTTTCCAGGCCTTTCCAGGTGCTTTCCTGTTTATTTACTTCTATTTTTTCCCACGACTCCTCTTTCTCCTCCACCACATATTTGCAGAGTTGTGACTGTCCCTCAAAATTGGCTCCAAATGTTGCTTCTTCTATTTATTTATCTTTAAGGAGTAAGGTCATCAGCCGTGAAACTTGATGCTGGCCACAGACAAGGTCCCCTCTCCCTTCTCTCCGGCTCTACCGTGGACTAACATGTAAATGGGGAACGACCATAAAATGGTGACAGTTGGGCCCCACACCCTGCCACTCCCCTCACGCTGAGGAAGGTCTGCGGGCCACACTGAGGTTGCTCCCTGTCTTCTCCACTTCCCTTCCACCCGCTTCAAGGAAAAAGAAAGGCCCTCAACAGACTTCCGTGGACCTCTTGGGGCCAAAGGACAAAACAAAGAAAATATCTTTACCACACACCGTAAGTCACCATGGAAGGTGTACCGTCACTTTCAAGGTTTTGATAAATAAGAGGTGCACTGAAATCAGAGATCATAAATTTGGAAGCCGGGAGGAGATGACTTGGATTGAATAGAACAAACTGCTACATGAAACCTGTCTTATTAAAGTTAATTAAAGGAAGTGGAAATGGCCATCTATTAACAGAATCTAGCCCTCCAAGGAATACTTTGTGAATACAAATGTGCAAATGTAGGTACACACTTGTACATACATGTGGGTATTACGTGTATAGATATATAATGTGTGTCTGTATTTATACAATGCCTTCTGATTCAAATAATGAGACCCAAAGGGATTTTTTTTCTGATTTGTGAATTTACTAATACAAAGAACATTATAAAGATATAGAATCAAATAATATTTCATTGTATGGTTAATGCATACTATTATTGTAAAGAATAAAATTTTATAAAATCTTTTCTATGTCAAAATGACTGGAAGGCACATGCATACAGAGTCTGACTGTTTCCCTATGTTGTGTATTCCACCCTCCCCTGGACAATCAATACAGGACATTGTTTGAAAAGGTCACTATTTAAAGACATTAAGGAATCTCTTACAGTCTTCTATTTTCCAGATCACCAATATCTTAAAGAATCAAATATAATGAGGTTGTATTTTTAATATTAAAAATAAAAAGATAAGGATACAAACTCAAAGGAGAGAGAGTTACTCATGCTGTCTCAAAATGTTTTAGAAAAAGTAAGTTGGTTTTGAATATAGTCTGTCAAGAATTTTGTATTTACATTAAGCTCTTTAATTTTTATCTTCAAGCTCACCAACGGAATGGATCCCAGCTGACACTACCTACTACTATGACTTCAGGAGAGCTGGGCAGTCAGTCCCAGACTTGAGTGGGAATCCTCTGAAGAGTTTCGGCTCTTGTAGAGAGCTGAGCCCCTGGGGTGCATGAGCTCAAAGAACAATTAAAAGTGAAGAGAGAAAGGAAAGAGAAGAAGCTTCTTCAACTCAGTTGTCTAAACCAAAAAGATGGCTTTTGAACCATACCGAAAAGTTTGCAAATCAAACCAAAATAGACTAGTCTAAAATGTTAGCAATAATCTAACACAGGTCTTACTTGCTATAAGCTATATAAAAAACTGTTGCTTGTCGATTTGTTTATAAAATCAGGATGTGAAGCTTCGAGGAGCAAAGGCAATGTCTTGCATCGTACAGGGCACTGCGCTGTCTGTGGATGTGGTAGCTTGAACCGTCTTCCGTGCTAGCTGCGCTTTCACACACAGGTGGTGGCAGCGCAAACTGAAACAACTGGTTTGAAAAGCATCTTGGCAACATGTAGTAAGAGTCATAATGCTTTTCATCTGTCCTTTGACACAGAGACTAGTCTTCTGAGAATTTATCCGAAGAGAATGGAAAAAAAATTGCACAATTTCCACTGCATCTTTATTTTCAAAAGGAAAATCTTGGCCATAAACTGGAATGTCCAACATAATAAGGAAATGGTTATGTAAATGAGGTACAACCACTGCATGAAATATGGTACAACCATTAAAAATGTAGGCTGTATAGTAACATCCAAAACAAAGCTGAACGTATTGGTGGTTATTAAGGTATTGGCCCCATCTTGGAACCCACAGTGCTCTGTGGTGCTGGAGCTGGAACTCTGCACACTAAATTTCTCCTTTGCACCCTGGCCCCCTGTTAGACTCCGCCAACTGGGGTCACTGGAGGGAGACTGAAGGCAAGAGTGGGGGAGAAGGGCAGGATGCTTCCTGTGTGCTTCCCGTTTTGTCAGTCGCCCCACCAGTGGCGCTTCACTCTGGACAGCGGTGGTTGGTTTCACGGCAGTTGGTTCCAGTCTCCAGCTTTTTACCCATGACCAGAAGCAGCCTCATCACCCCTCCCCTCAGAACTATCAACACTAGCCTTGGGGGTGTCCCCCCCTGAGGTCTGTGTCCCAGTTCTGCGGCTTCGAGGTTCTGATTACCCCACCTCTTCCCTGTGTTCCTCCAGCCCCCGGGGTAGTAGTTGTTTCCTGAGCCTATAATGCCCGTTTCATTTCAGGATCTCCTTTATGCATTTTCAGTTCTTTAATCCCTGTTTAACAAATTTCTTGTATTAAATTCTCTCTGCTACATAGTTAGTGTTATTTCTACTTTCCTGACTGGTTAAAAAAAATCAGGGAACAAAATTGTGTGTATATTGAACACAACCACATGAAATTATGTAAAAATAGATGTATTAGGAAAAGCATTGTAAGGAAATTTACCAAAATCCTAATAGTGGTTGTATTATACAGACAGATAGTCTTATAAGTGATTTTTTTTCTTCCTTCATCCATCTTGCTAGATTTTTTGGTAATGTAGTTACATTGCGTTCATAGTAAAAATGTACATTTATATATAAAAAAGAGAGGCTTTGATGCCCAGTAAAAGAGTATGTACCCTGAAGAGAGTTTGGTCTGTAAAACCAGATGAATTATAATCTGAGTAATAAAAAGTGATGGCAAATGCAATCACAATTCCACTGGGGTATCTTTTGAAAAAGAAGAGCAACACAGTACGGGAAGACTAGAGCGAAGCAAGTGACATCACAGCTCTCCAACAGGGGAAAATGGCATAGTTCAGAAATAATAAAATGAGAAGGGTGATGTGACTCTCCAGCAAATTCAACAACAGCCTGTGACGTAGATGACTCAAGAACACTGGGAGAAGGCAGGGTTTACAGAGATCAGATTATGCCAAATTTACTTCATTTCCTTTTTTGTTGGTTTATTATTTATATTGATAGTGTATTCATTTATTCATTCATTCATACAACAAATATTTATCACATAAATACTATGTTCTAGGAACTGTCTTGGCACTGAAGATAGAAAGACAAGCTTCTAGTAGGAGAGACAGGTATATTTAGATGTTATCAACATATGTCCTAGAAAACAAATCATTCTAATTGAAGCTTTTTATTTTACCCAATAATATGCAAAACAGACATCTGTACTTCACACCTGAGCCTCACACGTTATTGCTCCCCAACCCACTTCTGGCAGGGGGATGGATTACAGGGACCGGGGATGATGAGGGAGAGGGTTTGGGATAAGGCAGGGACTGGCATCGGGGGGAGTGAGGTAAGGTTAGAGGTGGGGTGGGGTTAGACAGCATCTGGCAGCCAAAACACATGAAACCAGGAGGCATATGTTTTTCACAGTTGCTCATCTCAGCAGGAGCCATCAATCATTCTAAATAAGATGTCTGTTCATTCTTCTGATTTCACATGAATCTTGAATGGTCCACGTATCAGATTCTCTGAATTCTCCCTTAAAGTTGCAGTGGTTGAATGCACTTACCTTCTAGTAATAAACACATTTCGCTGTTGAGTAATAGAATTCATTCCATTTTCAATATGGACGCTTACACTTTTTTGGTATTCTTTCTGATTTGGTTGTCCACATTGATTAAGTGTACATAGGACATCAGAATGGGGGAATAATTTGTCCATAATATGATCTTCTAGTCTCACCTCTAAACTTAAATTTCTAACTGTTCCTGTGGTACTCTCTGTTGTATACACACATCTTAGTTAAAATTCTAAAACTCGGGGCCAGCCCAGAGGCATAGTGGTTAAGTTCGCGTTCTCTGCTTCTGCAGCCCGGGGTTCGCAGGTTTGAATCCCGGGGGTGGGGGGCAGACACACCACTCATCAAGCCATGCTGTGGTAGCGTCCCACATACAAGATAGAGGAAGATTGGCAACATATGTTAGCTCAGGGCCAATTTTCCTCACCAAAAAAAATTCTAAAACTCCTTTATAATGATAGATGGAGGACAACACTAAACCTCTTCGAGGTTAACCCAGACATGGACTTTTAATATATCTTTATCCTTTTTGCCCCTCTTATGATAAAGAGAAATGCCCATAAAAATTACAAGCCATTTGGAAATGAATAAAGTGGAAAGTGAAAGTTTCCCACAATTAGAAGTAGAGGGTGTTAGAGATGGTCAGGGAGAGGGTTCCACTGAGCATGAGACTGGTAATTGATAGTGATTTTACTTTCTGACATGGCCAAATTAAGAGGGATGCATCAAAACATTCTGCTGCAGGGCAGGCAAGACCTCCAAGCAAATCTTTGTAATAAAATGTGGTAAAGACTCTAGTGGACCATCAAGAAGAAAGCAATGAACATCAGGGCAGAGGGGGAGAGGAGCGTTGGGGACATGAGGCTGAAGGTTGATGCTAAATCATGGTTCCATTTTACCATCCTTAGCATTAAACAGCAAAACAACAGCCAATTTATTTCTAGCCCATCATATTTCAAATTATACAAGGAGGTCTATTAAAACGTATGTAATACATGAATAGAAAGTAAAAATAAGTAAGTTGTGAACAAGGGGCAAGAGAATTACGGTCAGAAAAATAAGATTACCCCATGAGTAAGGTTGGTCCAAAGTCAATATTCGTTAGAATAATATACAAAAATATTTGTAGGAGTTCCTATGCATTTGCTGAAAATGGACCACAAGTTTGGTTCCAAGTCTCAGGCACATATGAAAAAAGAGAACTCTGATCACATTGTCAATTACTTAGTTTGTCTAATTACTTAATTTACTTAATTAATTACTTAATTATTTAAATATACAAACCAATTGTGCAAGTAAAGCACAACGCCTCCTGGTCCTCAGACTAGAGAGAATTTTCTTCCCTGGGTCTTCACCAAGAAAGCGCTGAGTAATACAGTGATAAGTGTCCCAGTGGCATTTTAAAGTAAAAAAGGCAAGGAGTTTTGTGAAGAGGTTTCTTATATCAGCTCTCAAGGGGGCTGAAGTCAAAATACTATCACCCAATTCAATAAGAGAAACTCGATGGGAATAAAAATTATGTGGCATGAGTGTATAACTTATCCTGGGGGAAATTTTAGAGCAGTAGTTCTTAACCTCTTCTGAGTTGTGGACTACTTTGGAAAACTTTCCATTCATTCATTTTTTAAAACAAATATGTATAAAGATTCTGCTCTGTTCCAGGCTACGGCAGTTATGCGAATATGCTGCTTGCAACTCCTGCTGTGGGGAGACCCAGCTGCCTCCCTTCTGGATCCGCCACCACTTTTGCACCAAGGCTGCCATCCCAGAGCTGCTCTGGATTGCAGTCAGTGACTGAGCACTGCAGAGGTGAGGGTGCCGACCCATGCCTGCAGGATGCAAGAGTCCCCCAGTGGGCGGCTTTGGCTGGAGGACCTCCCTGGGGCCTGGCCAAAACTTTCTTAGAACTGTGCTGTGATCTGAGATTCTTCCAACCTGATCTTCCTTCCTTCCCATTCTCGTTTCCTAGGGGTCAGACCTGCGTTGTGGTCTAAAGGTTCTCCCTCCTCCTGCTCCCTCCGCTTTGTTCTCCACAGGTATTTCCTCCAATAAATCTGGGTGTCTTTCCCAAGGAGCTAACCCGAATGCACTGAGGGTTCAAGTTACCGTGACAGCCAGGGATCCTGCTCACATGGACTTGACGTTCTAGTGGGAAAAGGCAGACTACAAACAAGGCAATAAACCTGTAAACTGATGGTTCCCAGATAGTAATTAGTACTCAGAGGAAAATGAAACAGGGTTATGTGATGGGAGAACGAGGGGAAAGCCTACTTTAGACTGGGTGGTCAGGGGTGGCCTCATTTATTAAGCTGATATCTAAATGTCAGAGGCCCACGTAAGGGAGCCATGCGGAAGAAGGGGTTTGTGCACTAAAGGACTGAAGGTACGTGTGGCGAGTGGAGAGAGCAAGCATAACAGTAGGAGGATGTGCCATCAGCGCTGTGCGCAGGGCTGAGCGTGTGGGGCCTGGAGAGGCGTTCAGATGTTATGCTAAGTGATGGGGAATTAAAAAGCACGGGTCTAGTTTTAGGGGCCTTACAGACCTCCTAAAACTTATCCATAGGATATAGTATCAAATTATAAGTGGAAATGCATATGTTTGGGGCAATTTTCCATAAATATTCTCTCTCTCTTCTTTTAAAAATTGTTTTTTACTTTTTTTACATCTTTACTATAAAAAGTGCTAAGTATAATACAAAGAAAGCAAAATCATCCCAGATCTTACCATTCAGAGACGACTATTGATAATACTTGTACGAACATCCCTCGTGTTTATATATTCCATATTGATACAAATAGACATAAGTACATACTTTTATATACACTACATATATGTATTTGCTATACATGCTTTTTATCACTCTTCAACATGTTTTGGACATACAAAATATTTTATTGATTCTAAAATGCCTGTTTTTTTTTCTTTTTTACCTTTTGCACCCCCGGAATTGGGCTGCATGTTACAAACCATGGTGTCTGGCCAGGCAGCAGCCATTATAGACACTTTCACAGAAACATCAAAATGTACAGAATGGGTATTAATGGCTTAGAAGAAAATTCATGAGCAAGAGGTGAGTTTTCTTTTAATCCTGAGGAACAAAATTATTGATGGAGGAGTGTGGAAGGCGCTTTGCTGGAAGCGAATCGGAAGTGGTTTATCTATACTCCTGCAGCAGGAGTCCAAAGGTGGCCAGTTATACAGAACTGCAAAGCCAGCTTACGAACCCGACGGCTTTCTCTCTTCTATGTATTTTTAAGAAATTCAGCACCCAGTCTTGATGGCATCAAAAAAATACACGAACATTGACGACTTTGAGTTAATAAGCATTCAAAAGAGTTGGACTCTAAATGTGAAGAAGTTTCAGAAACACATTAATCAATTTATTATGCTTATATTTTTCCTCCATGTATGCACAAGAGTGATATATAATAAAATCATGCCTAAGTCTAAAAGAGCTAATAAGTATTAAATAAAAATTCTAGGTAACAAGAAAGCACTGTCTTTTAATTAACAGCATTTATTTTTCTTACTTAGTATCATAAAATAATGATGCATCTTAAAAACGACGGCATCTCAGATTTGATGAAATACAATAGACTCTCCCTCTTTCATTTTAAGGTTGCTTCATATTCCACCGTACGTTATATTTCATAATTTATGTGACCAGTTCTCTATTAATGGACATTTGGGTCGTTACAATTTTTCACTGTTACAAACAATGCTGCAGCAAATAATTTTGTGCATACATCTTTTCACATGTGTATGATTTTCTCTCTGGGGTAATAAGTCAAACTTCTGATAAGTGTCACATTGCAGGGATTTTGAAGCGTTACGCCTTGATTGGTTGTACCTGGAGTGCCATTTTTCCCGGATGCCAGGTAAGGGCAGACCAAAAACGTATATAGTCAGCGAGCTGTAGCAGGGATGGCAATCTCTTGTGAAAACGGAGGAGCCTGATGGGGGCTTGTCCTGCCTGGAGGCCACTCCACCTCTTTTTGGAGTAGATTGAAGGAAGAAACTGTGGGCAGGGCAAGACTGACTGACTCTTCATTCATACATTCATTCATTCCATAATGCCACTCTTTGCCACCTACTGTGCTAAATGCTAAGATAGAAACAGTCCCTGCCCTGTGAGAGATGACTATACCATGTAAGCCACCCTACGAACTTTGAACTTTATCCCCAAAAATATTTTTTTGTTTTGTTTTTTAATCCAAAAACCTTTGAAATAAAAGACTTTAAGCAGAGGAATGTCACAATCAGATTGATTGAGTTTGTCTGAGTCAAAATGCTTGCCATTTGATAAAGTTGAACAGGTGGCAGGAACGGGAGCCCACCATCGGGTCCCATCTGTCTGAAGGCAGGGGATCTTCTCTGAGTGTTGCATTGGGTCTGAGCTTTTGAATCGACTGTACTGTACGGGGAAAAGTTGCTGAGACCTAGTTAGAAGATAGAGGTGAGAGGTGAAGAGTTCCTCCTTTTTCAGAATCCTTCTAGTATGGGTGCAGCTGATCTGGATTTCTAAAGCTAGAAAAAGAAGGCTTCCAGATGGCCCGCAGGATTGAGCTGCCATGACATTCCTTATCTTCATTCCTTGGTTAACTCAGCCTCATAACCCCGTATCCTTGGGCTTTGCATATGCTGTTCCCTTTGCCTGGACAACTCTTCTTCCATTTGGTCTGGCTAACTCTGGCTGATCTTTAAGTCTCAATTGTAATGTAATTTACTCCAAGAAACCAGGTGCTAGGTCAGGTGCTGTTGCTATGTGCTCCCGTGACGTAGTACATCCCCTATTACTGTTTACTTTGCATGCTTGAGAACAATTGCTTAAAGGGCCACCATCCATATGGTTGGACAGGCCATGCCTTGCAGTGGGCACCATTTACATCATATTCTATGTGAATAATGTCCCCTAAAGTTGGCCAGTGCATAGTCTGTGCAGCTGTACACCTCCACTCTGATTGCTTATTTTATTGTAAGTCTTCCCCATTAGATTGTCAACATTAGAAGGTCCTGGACCATGTCTCCTTGCTCATGATTTTATTCCCAACACCCAGCACTATTGCTGGTAACCATTAGTGCTTAATGTTTTCTGATTAAAATAGCAAATCCATCCTTGTTAATGCATATAATAGTGAAATGGAACCTTCCCAATTGGATTTATCAGACCTAAATTTTTCCAAGGCAATGTGCTTATAAGTAGATTTAAATTTGTAAGATCCTCTCTGGCATTTTTCCATTTTTGTTTTACATGCTACTGCTCTA
Source organism: Diceros bicornis minor (assembly GCF_020826845.1). Lineage (NCBI taxonomy): Eukaryota > Metazoa > Chordata > Mammalia > Perissodactyla > Rhinocerotidae > Diceros > Diceros bicornis. The sequence continues at coordinate 29,454,557 of NC_080775.1, forward strand.
ACATGACTAAATTTCTCCCCCTCTGTTTCCTAAAACCTTTATCAAACTGCTCGCTGGAAGGGCACACCTCCCAGTTGCAAGGACATGAGCTAAGACCACTGTTAAGTGCTCAGCAATCTGTTGACAGAGGATGAAAGGAGAAACTTCCCCATGGACGTAGTCAAGGACCAGTCAGGTGGCAAAAGTTCCACCCAACAACATAGGCTTCCATCTCAGATCCCCCGGCCCTCCCCACCTGCAAGGGAGTCTGGGAAATGATGTCTTTTCACTGGGCACCTTGCTGGTAATGAGGGGAACAGACACTGAACAGGCAACCAGCAGTTCTGCCACATTCTGAAATGAAAGCAAATGACCACTTTCTACTCACCAAGCTCAGAATATCTACATATAACATAAAGGTTTTTTTTTTTTTGGTCTATTGTGCTGGCCACGAGGGTTGAATAAAGGCAAATCATCCTGCACATCTCTTCTCTCAGAGGTTCTGCATACGTATAAGTTTGGAGAAAATTTCCATTTTGGTGAATACAACCGTCTCTAGAACAATGACCCCAAAGGAGGCACTCCTCATCACCTACATGGCTCCAGGCAGGACTCAGTGCCAGACCTGGCATTCAATCCTCAGAGAGCCCCAAAGACTAACGCTATATGGCAACAGAAAAGATAATGTGCCCCTTTAAAAGGGCAATGTAAGAATTCAGAAACATCATGTCCAGCTTCCTCCCGAAACTCAAGCAAGCTACTTTCATCATTTAAAGCAAAAGAAAAAAAACAAAACATTATATATGGAATACTTATGGAGAACAGGAGAAGAGTGTGAGTTAAAAGAGAACGGGTTGGGCTCTCATTGGTTTGGAGAAAGTGACAAGATGATCGATGGTCATATTTAGATGGCAGTTGGAAACATGGGGCTATGATTTGCTGACTGAGGGTTCCAGAAAATGTACTGTTAGCTAAGAAAGTTAGTAGGAGTTAATGGCTGTATAAAATAACCAGAACTGAAGCCCTTCCTAGTCAACTCAAGTCTTCAAGGACCCAATCAATAGATAATAAAAAGGGTCCATCCATTTGAAAAGTAAGAATAATCTACAACTAAGAAACATACAGTGAAAATGATCTGAAATGATAAATCTTTGGTAGAAAACATGATAAAGATATGTGTCATTATTCACTACATAATTCACTACATAATTGAGGAATGTTTTCTTCCAATGGAAATTAAATTTTGCAATTTTATGCAACTCACTCTGGTGAAAAGACCATTTATTCAATGAGAAAGTTATTTCTTTGCAACATTAATCGTTTTAAACTCATGGCTCCTCCAGAGGGATAACCTGCACTTGGCTTTTCCATTTATATCATCTTTAACAGGAAACAAACTCTTTGATAGAGTTGTATCCTCCCTAATATTGTATGATGGAACTTAGAAATATGATGGCCTTTATGACTTCCCCGTGGGCACCATAATCACCAGTGAAAACGATGGCATTTGCTTTCAGTGCAATGAAAAATACATTAATGAAAATGACCAGGCTGAAGTGTACCTGAGTGCTGATGAAATTCAAGGAAAAAGGCTTATCTGTAAGCAGCTTATGTAATTGGAAGACTCTAACTGATGTTTACCACCATAACAATTGCAGACTTAATTCCAGAATTTCACATAACAGTGTAGCATGTTGAGAAAAATGAATACTGCTTACTCTTTTAGACATCCAGATACACATTAAAAATTTTAAATAATGCTGTTAAATCTAAAACTGTTTGAAATTATCAGTTGAGTCCCTGCTCTGGCAAAAACTGCCAACCGAGGAATTCTTCACGCATCTGAACAGTATTTGTTCCTAGTGAAATATGCGTTCACTGCATGTTTCAGTACAGCCCTTTCTTCCTACAGCAGATACGGAAAACCAATGATGCCAGGACCTGGTTCTTCTTCCCCGACAGGCCTCACTAGTCAGTCTTGGCACACTTTCTTGCTGAGCCCAGACCAGCTTTCTCGAGATAAAGCTTCAGTGAGCTACCAGTTGATCAGTGCTCAGGTGAAACCTATCAGCCATTCCTGTCCCCCAAAGTAGCCCTACACACCTAGTTTAAAAGGTTAGCTATGTTCCATATATTCGACTCTCCATAAAATTCCTTTTTGTTACTGTCAAAAATATGTTTCTCAATAGGCTACTGCGAAACCAAATGTGATTTAAACATAATTAAAACGCCATCAATCTTTTAAACGCACATATGTAAAAGATAAAATATGGTAAAATGAATGGTCAGCCCACTCATTTATAAAAACCTGAGTGGTACTTTTTGTAAGTATATTTTTGCATGATGGGGAAAACCAATAAGTTTGACTGATCTGTGAAATATTAGTATCTGAGAGGAGAATGATTCATCACATTTCAACACTGCACTTTTTGCCACAGTGGTCGGTATCATAACATCATACCCCTTCAAAAAATAATCTTATCTAGGAATTTTTTATGTTAACATGTGAAGTAACTTCATTAATTAGGTAAATTGCATCAGCAAAAGCATAGCTTCTGGTGTCACGCTTTGTAACGTCTTTATCTTCAAGTCTTTTCCCAACAAAGTCTTTCCCAAAGAAGGGTAACTTCCAGCTCTAAACATCCATCAGCCTCGAATGCTGTGATCCCTATTTCTTTCCATCAGAATACGTGAATCATAAGACCTGGGTTACTGAAAGCCTACTCAGGCGGCAGGGAAATAAAGCCAAACATGACTGGAAGATTTCTTAGCTGCTTCTTCCATCCTTAGCCTGGGGACCATTTGCTTCTCGTGATGTGAAAGAAGCTGGCAGGCAAGGGGTCCACCATGGCTGCTTGCTCCGGAGGCCTGCAGGAGGATCCTGTTGCTTAATGTCTCTACTGCATCATTTTCTCCTCTCTCCTCTCTACGGAATCCCAGAATGCAACGTAATAACACATCACGTCGCCCACATCTAACTTAAGGAAAGGAGTTGTGTAAAGTGGAAAGCCAAAAATCTATCGTATGTGCTGGGATGTAAGCCAACTCTTTAAGGTGAAAACACGACACAAACCTTTTCTCCACTTGCAGTCAACTTGGGAGCTGTGTTGGCTGAATTCTCTTCTCTGCTGCGTGAACATAAAATCACCTGAGAGCAGAGGACCCTGCCTCCTGCCCCAGGCACACTGCAAAAACAGCTGTCAGGCCTAAGGAATCGCATCTGGGGAAGGAAGATGAAATGGGGGTCCGCCCACCCATTTGCACTGTTGGGGGTTTAGCAGGATGTGGTGTGTTTTCTTATCTGTAAGATGGGGTGATGATTCTTGCACTAAGGGAGGAGGAAGGAGAAAGAAACAAAGTAATGGATGTGTAAGTGCTCTATCAGTTAGGCGAAGAGTCCCAGAAGAGCTACAGCAGTGTTAGGTATTATTTTATTATTGCCATCCTCATCATCTTATGTCTATCTGATATACTTCAGGACAGCCAGCTCTTTCTTTCCATTCAAACAAGATGAAAGAGACATTTAGATAATGTGCAATGTTGTCAAACTCACCTTTTTGTTTATTTCCAACTACCACTTACCCATGGTTTTCAACCCTGGCTCAGCGTTCAGAATCAATTATAGGTTTTGGTTTTTAAAAAATATACATTTTTTAAACATACAGATGTCACGCCCAAGCTTTACCCGAGGACTAGGTGGGACCCAACTGTTTCTATTTTTTAAAGTTCTAATAGTAATTCTGATGCCTAAATGGGGCTCAGAACCCCCCCCACACAGTGATCTAGGGCAGTTGTATCCCCACTACACACTCTCCTCAAACCCCAAATTTCTTTTCCAAGCACAGGTCTAGGTGCCATGGGCAAAGATGCTGTAAGATTCCATTGGCAGAGACTTCCGTTCTGCCTTTGCCTCTCCTTCTTTTCCTTATCTTCCCAGGAGAAGGCAGTGACCTGAACAGCCAGAGCATCTCTTCTGCCCCCACCCACCTCCTCTTTCTCTAATGAATCGTGATGATGAGTTGGATTGGGAGCCACCTGAAGTGAAATGTTGGCTCCCTCTCTCAGCATCTTCTATCTGATATAATCACAATGTATAGTATAATGGCTAATGAAATACTGAATGAAATTTATTATACTAAAAGATATAAGCATGCATTTAAAATAAGTGCCTGAGATTACATTTTGCTGAATTCCAATTTTAAACTCAGCATTGAATTTATGCTTATTTTTGTTCCAAGTAATGACTGCATTAGCAAGACACGGATACTTTGATTTGTACTAATCCATTTCTCTTGGGTGAAAATATGTTATTATTTAAAATTGTTTCTCTCAAACTAACCCAGTCATTGGCATGCATATTTTTAGCAGGGTTAATTCTAATCAACTCACTTCTAGAGAAAGATTTTTGAGGCTTTGTAAATCCTTTTTTTTTCCTTCTAAGAGCTCCTTTTAAATTAAGTTCATCTTTGTATACTTCTGCTGTTAAAATCTTCAGGTTGGTACAGGTAAGACCCTCAAACCAATTGCTGACATCTAGAATGTGGTTGTTCTTCTCATTTCCCCTAAATTTTTCAGCATGTTCATACAGTAATATTTCCCAGCTGGTAAGGAACCCAGCTTCTGGAAGAGGAAAAACAAGAAACACAGCCTAGCTCCCCAGCTGCATGTTATTACGTTATTCCCAATTCACAGGAAATGAACAATCATTTAGTCTTGACAGGTACATCCAGAAACTTACTGTCTTCCTTTTCAACCTGAAAAAAAATCAGAGCCTGCAGAAGTGAAGCTTTCGTCTTAAAGTATGCTTTATATTTTTTGCCAACATTATGAGGATATCTTATGAGGCCTTTTGAAAACACTCTGGGAGAATGCTGCCAACAGGCTCAGAAACCTGGGAGGAAAAAAATAATCATCCAAAATACTTTCTGGTCATGAAGATATGTAACTTAGTGGTCCCTTGTGATCTGGTGAAGGTTAGATGTCTGTGATGGCAATTGGGGTGTAACCCAAATGGCCTTTTTAGTAGACGATTAGACAACACAAAAGCAAAGTTGTGAGCAGTAAATGCCCCTCCAAATCAGTTTTAGGATGAACTAAAAGCAATTACAAATATGCTAGGGAGGGATTTTTTAAATTTTCTTTATCCTGATGGATTTGTCCCTCAATTGAAAATATTTCCATTTGCTAAACACAGTTTTCCAAAGTAGAACTACAAGCAACACACAGTAATACTTCATTCGTCTTGCAGTTTAAGATTCACAGAGCACTACCAGGGACATTACTTACTCCTCACCACCGTTCCGTGATGGCCTCCATTTTACAGATGACAAAACAGAGACACAAGGAGGCTTCACAGGCTGCCTGGACTCGCATTTCCTAAGCGGGAACGCCTGGAGGGACAGCTGGGTCTCCTGGCTCCCAGGCCAACACTGTTTAGTCTATCTAGCCGAGGATTTTAAAACATTTACTTCAGCTTAACTCACTTTGCCCCCTATTATGGTCCATTTGTGTGTGTCAGTCTTTATCTCTGGACCTGAGTCAAACTTCACCCCTTCTCCCACCGCCTCCCGTTTCAGAAGGAAAAAAAATCAAAGCCTGAATATGGAACACATGTGCTTCTCATCTGCGATGTTTAGAGGGATCGGGGAAATCAGAAGTGTCATTGGCTCTTTCTTGGGGATGTTTCGGCATGCCCTCACACCTGCATCCCACTGGCACTGCTACTGTCCCAGTGTGAGCCTACCACCTCCAAAATCAACCTTCCATGTTGTGCCTTTATTCCGACTTGCATCTTTTTGGCTTCTCTGTGTTTTAGAAGTTTGCTTTATTGGTCCGTGAAAAATCTCCTTCTGTTTCTATTTAGGGTAGATTTGGAGGTATGCATCGAGAGGAGAGTAGACACCTTTGGTTAAGCCCTGGAATCTTCCGCCACCTCTCCGACTGGACTGCAGTGGGCAGCCATGACTCATGGTGAGGTCATGCATTCCCAGGCAAAGTTTATAGTAACCAGGAGACTGAGCTATTTGCAGGTGCCCTACATACTGAGCATGCTAATTCCAACTCACCTCCACGTTGCACTGGCATCTTTTAAAGTAGAACTTCGTGGGGTGAACAGGAAGACTACAACATTTTTATTATAGTTGGCTTCCTTTGCTGAATTAGCATTTATATTTTCCCAGTAGAAATCCCCAAATTGAAAATATAGAGGTGTCAGCTAGCACCACTTTAGTTAAGGTTGTGTCAACATTTCCTATAAACCTTGTTTTTCTAGGGTTTATAACTAGACCATAAAAATTTGCTCAGCTCTGAAACTTGGCATAGAAAGTAAACCTGGGAGTGAATTTTGCAGAATTTGAAGAGGGAAAAATAAGTTCAGCTGTTTTTAACATGTTCTTGTTCTAAAATGGAAATGATTTTAAGACTCATTTTATTTTTGTGTGACTCTAATGGAGCTTCAGTTAAAAAAAAAGAATCCTCAAGAGATTATTTCATTAATATGGGCTAATTGCACTTCTTAATTTTTAGACACAATGTTAATGATTGAGGTATTTAACTCAAACCCACTGACTGTGCATCAGCAGGTACCAGTTTTCGCAAAGCAGTTAGCTGTGCATAATAATGTGATTTGGCAGATCATCCAAACGCCTTTTAGTGCAGGAAACCACCAACGCTTCGAAGGGAGGAATCCTTCTGATAAGAGGTTAATGGGCCGTTTCAAAATGCACACTCATTCAGGATAGCATCCGTTTATTCATCTTCACTTAATCTGTAGTTCACATTTATCGGGTGACCCCAATAAGCAGCTCATGTAATGCTTGCATGAGGGAAACATCCAGTCCCCTGGGAAGTCCACCTTTTCCTGAGGGCAGGGTGGTACTCGGCATGGCAGCAGCTCACATACCCCTTCGCTGGGCTGGCAGGAGGTTGGTATGTGGGAGGCAATTAGTCAATGTGTTGCCATGGGTTGTGATGCCCTGGGTGCATTTGTCTGTCTGTCTCAAGCCATGAACTCTGGGAAGATGGCAGCCACCAGTGACAGGAGACTCATGGAGGAAAGGAAGAAGGTGCTGGACTCAAAGCCAGAAGAACCGAGTTCTAGCATCTTCTCCGACCCTAACCGACTCTATCAGCCTGGGCAGTTGGTCTACCTGTCTAAGGATGACGATACTCTGCTAACCCAGTGGGTTTATTGACAGAGTCTACTGAAATAATCATGTATATGAAGCACTTTTAAAACTGTGAAGTGCCATCCAAATGAAAGGCGGTAGTACCTCCCTCAGCATCTGGTAACCATGGGTGCTTACTAAGTGTTGTTAGGAATGTAACGACATGCTCCCCCTTTCAACTAATTCATGCGGAAAGGCCCTGGGCTTCCCAGCATAACAAGCTACAACCACATGACCCCATCCCAGCTTTATTTCTCCTAATTGCAGTTTTCTGCTTCCACTTCTCTTCACTTACCTGTTGCTGATCACTGATGACCATTTTGAATGAAGAATGTTCCAGAGTCTTGGCTGGCCCCAGATGCCACCTTTGATGTCACCTCATTCTGCCACCCCCCACCCCACCCCCATCCTGAAACATGACATCAGGTAGGTCCCTCTGCAGGTTTCAGGGATACAGTTTTTGGTACCTCTAGGTTTTCTCTGAGACTGTCTCCTACTGCACGCTAGGACTTCTTTCCTCAAGGAGAAACATGCCACACATCTTGGGCATAAGTAATCCACATTTGTCCTGGGAAATTTTCTGGCAGGGAGATCTGTGAAATGCCATTAGCATGGTCAGTCCTCAGAAGGGCCCTGTACTTGGTTTAATGAGCTGCTGTCACCATCTTGAAATTCTTAATATATTTTTAACAAGATGCCCCACATTTTCACTTTAGACTGGTCCCTGCAAATCATGTAACAGGTTCTGGTCCTGATCTTTTCCTAGCTAGCCCTCAAAACCTTCACCTGGAGCAATCCTGCTGCGTGCTAGAGCCAATCCTGATCAGGGCTGGCAAGATTTGAGGTCACCTCTCCCAGGCAGTGGAGGGATTTAGAGTGAGTCTCACGGCCCCGTCCCAGGCTGATGTTTGCCTCCTGTCCTGTCTCATAGCCCCCACCCCACCCCACGCCTGTAGCCTGTATGGGTGGGTTTCTGCCTCAGGTCCTTGTGGCAACAAGAACCCTCTCATTGGCTTGGCAGGAGCCAGGCTCCCTGCCCAGCATTTTTCCAGCCTCTCTTCCAGCAGCCTGGATGCTGACGTGGGCATTTGTAGTTTCCAACTGAGTTCTGTTCCAACATGAAGGAGACACTGGGCACCTTGGAGCCCACAGTCTGTAACTGAGGACCATCACTTCTGCATCCAGTCTGCTGGACACCATCCACTTACCCACCCAAGGCTAACGGAACACTACCCACACACCTGGCACCACGTGGGCACCGGGGATACATCAGTGAGTAAGATAAAGATGTCTCTGCCCCCAGAGAGTTTACATTCCAGTGGGAGAAGTCAGACAATGAACATAATAAATGAGTGAATTCATGGGTTGGAAAATGAACGGTGCTGTGGAAAAATACACAGCAGGGTAAGGAGACGGGGAGGGCAGGGGGCGGTTTGCATTGGGAAGGAAATCTGATCCAAGATTTAAGGAGCAGAGGACGTTAGACTCGTGAATGTCTGGGGGAAGAGCGTTCCTGGCAGAGGGTACAGCTAGTGCCGAAGTCCTCAGGGGGAGAGAGCACGGCTGACGGGAGCACGCAGGAGGCCACAAGGCTGGAGCGGAGGAGAGGAGGGAGGAGGAGATGAGGCCTGACGAAAGGTAGGGATGGGGAGTCCTGCAGGGCCCGAGAGGGGCTTGTCAGACCAGCTGGGAGCAGCGGGATGACAAAATCTCTTTCAAAACCAGCACTCTGGCTGCTGTGCGAGGACAGACTGTTGAAGGGCAGGCGTGGAAGCAGAAAAACCACCAGAAGCTATTCAGTAATCCAGAGAAAAAAATGCTCATGCCTGCGGATGGTAGACCCGAGTCTCCGTGCTCCTTCGAACGCTGTCATTTGGGCTGTTGACCCCTCTTCTCACACTCAGGCGGCCTCAGAGCCCATTCTGCCTGGCTCCGGCCCAGCCTCATCTCTTCTCACTTCCTTCTCACGGCCTTACGGTGTGCAGGCCTCAGCAGCATTTGCAATGGAATCCACCCAAGAAAGAGCAGACTACCGAGGCCTGGCAGGGTGGCCCCTTGGCTAAAGATCCTTTAAAAAAAAGAAAAAGACTAGCTTTTCACCTGGGGATTGTTTAAATCCACAGTTGGGGAGGGTTCCATGCCTCCGTCAGACCCCTCCAGGCCTGTAATGCTTTCCCAGCACCTCACATCTAGCAGCTGCAGCTGTACTGTTGGGCTCACCCATAAGCTTGCTTTCAAATGAGCCCCTGTAGACATTAACTCAAATCAGTAAAACACCTTTGCAGGCAGTAAAAGAATCATCCCCGAGGTCAGAAAGCTCACTGGGCAAGCAAGTCAGTGGATGGTACCTACAGGGCAGGAAGAACGTGGCTCAGGGCTCCATGGCCTGGTCCTTTGGGTACAAAGACAGCCAGCCTGTCTCCCTTTTGTTCATCTCCATCATCTTTTTTTCTTTCCAATATGTTATTGTACCTGTTAATAAAAAGGAAACCTTCCTACCAATCCCAGATTGGGTCCGGAATCAAATAAAATAGTGAAAGTGCTTTGTAAACATGAGAGCACTCTCTACAATTAAGGGAGCATCCTTATCTGGGAAGGCAGTCTCCAGCATTCTCCTTCAGTGTTTGGAAATACGGTGCTGAATACCTTCCAAACAGTTAAACCCCAGCAAGCTGTTCAAATGGTCGTGTTCTAATAATCTGCCCAGACTCTCACAGCACCTCTCCTTGGGGGCTGCTTGACCCAAGGTTAGCTACATTTTCTACTATCTGCAGGGAGACTGGGTGGCGGAGCTGGCTGGACACTCGGCCAAAATCAGAACACCTGCTGAGCTCTGGAACCTGAGGCAAGTCACTTATCCTCTCAGAGGTTCAGTTTCCTCATCTGGAAAACATCCTGCCTACTTCACAGGGTTTTGGTGGAATCATATGAGATAACGCATACGAAAATCCTCTATAGATTGGGCAGTACAATGCAATTCCAGTCAGCCACTTCAAGGGCTGATCTGTCTGCAAATGGAACCACAACGTTATGCTTATTAGCATTTTTTTCCTAGCAATTCCAAGATCCAAGTGCAGATTAAATACAGACGTTTTAGGGACCTCCCTGCCTTCTGCTCCTTTAGGTTTTTCTTGTTTGTTTGTTTAGAAAAACAAGAAGGCCAGGTTACTGGATCATATTGCTCATCAAAGTCTTTGAGCAAACTTAAATGAGAAACATCATGTCACAGGTCACCGCAGTCACATGCAATAACGAATAGTGGCTAATGAATTCCGTAGATTAGCAGTAAGAAAGAGAGAGAAAGGAAAAAGAACTCAATAGTTAAAACCTGAATAAACAGTGCTATAAAATGACTGCAATGTGAGGAGTTATGGGGTTCTGTTGTGTAATAATGGCTGGCCCACTAATTAGTGTGTTTAAAAATATGTTACAGAGGAGTCGATTTTTCCCCGAGTCATGAGGTGTTCTCCGGGGCTGGCGGTTTGGAGGACCGACACACTGTAGGATCCTGGGACAGCTCTTCCCTGTCAGTGATCTGCTTATCAACATGCCCCCACGATGGCATCACCGAATTGCTGGAGCGGGGAGTCACTCAGATATGTACCAGCCACCTCACTGGCTGAGCGGAGCACGCTGTAAAAATCCTGCGCTAGAAGGTAGTCAAGTCTTGCAAACAGGTTAGGAGGCCCTTACGCTCTCGGACTACTGAGATGAGGAACAGAGAGGCATAGTGTAGAGAGCACTGGCCGTGGAGCCCCACAGCCCTGGCTCCAGCATGCACTCTGCAACTCGCATGGAATTGCTGGGGCCCTGATTCCTCACCTATGAAAATGAGCTCTGCACTGGGGTTAGGGTGAGCTGTAGGTGGGAGGCTGTCTGCCAGAACTCCAGGCGCAGGCCCGGCCCACACAAATTGAGTGCTTACCTTGTGCCAAGCTCGGTGCTAATCACTTTTACAAGGGTTATTTATTTAATTCTCCAATAATTCTATGAGCTAGATGCTAATCCTACCTTCATTTGTCAGAAGAGCCTGCATTTAGGGCAGCCTAAATTGTCCCCACTCGATATTCTACATCTCTGATCCACCAAAGTCATGTTCTTGTTAATAAAAACATGTCCTTTCAGTTCAGAATGCCCCGAAATTCTTAGAAATGTCTGTATCTTCCTCAACGGCCACACAGCTATAAAAGGATTTCCTCTGCATGTGGAATTTAGGAGAGAGTCCTCTCTTAGGTGTGTGATCTGATGTACTTGCTCGGGCAATGAAAGAAAGGTCATTCAACTAATAATGAACTTATTACAGAATAAGCGCTTTACAAATATTATGCACTGGCCCTCAAAACAACTCTACGAGATAGTCTATCTTCATTTTACGGATGAGGCGACCAAGGCACAGAAAGGTTAAATAATATGCCCAAAGTCACACAGCGGATTCATGGCAGAACTGGGTCTAAGGCCCAGGCAGCTCTTCCTCGTCACCATTACTCTGTCTCCCTAGAAGGCACTCGACAGAGAGGGCATCTGTACTCGCTCCATCCCACTCATCTTCCAAATGGTCTGGGCCCCTGACTGCCCTACTACTAAAAGGCCGCAGAAAATGTGTCATGTGCACACGTCAAATCTACAAGCCACATCCAAAATGTATCACGTCTGCTTTACAGGAGCAGTGAGAAGAAAATTGACATAGGGCATCTCCCTGCTGTGACTTTTAAAACAGGAGCAAAAACTGAATTGAAAATATTTTATTCTCATACTACTTTGCTACAAGTAGCCTCTCTGGGGTGGGGAGTTCTTAGGGATTTTATTTTGGATTATAATAAAGAATATCTTGACTACAAATTTGGCCTTGAGATATCATTTAATGGGAAGGTCTGTTCAGATATTCAGGGGCAAGATCTTCATTTCTGCTAGAAAATTGGACACCCAGCTTCCCTCTACTAAATTGACATCCCTTGTGCCAACCTTTTAACACCCTCTGAGGGTAACTTCTAGTGGCTTAATAAAATCATCACTGTGATGATGTACTGCATACTTATGGAAATCAACATGATTTTATTAAGAGACATCGTGCTTTATATAGGGAGTTAGATGGGACAAGTAATTTAAGATAACAAAGGTGCTCATTTTGTCCCAGAATTGGCTCACACTGCTGATTCAGCTTTGGAATGGGTACATGTTGAACAAGGAAAGGAGGCAGAGGACATTTTAACGTCACCTGGGGGCCAGGTCCCTCTGAAGTCGATGGGAGTCCTGTCTGCAGAGATGCTGCCACACCATTATGGTGCTAATGGTATTATTTTCTTTGGCCATTAGCGTGTGCTGCCCGAATCGCTGCAAAATGCTCATAACCGTGGCTCTCTGGGGTTCTCCTGTAATGAGCCTGTGAGAATTCATCTCCAGCTTCCCAATCAAGTTGTTCCAGGACCCCTGTGGTAAGTATGTTTCCCTAACGCTCTCCTACATGTCAGAAGGTTCTCAGAAAAACTATTGATTCCTAGGAGCAGAAGCAAAGGGAGGGTTCGCCTTCTGGAAAGATCCTGCTTGGCTGGGAAAAAGTCGTCCTCGGAGTATGGGCAAGTGAGGGCTAGGGGCTGTGGCAAAGCAGAGGCCACCACGTGGGTGCCAGGCCTGGGAGAGGCAGGCAGGAGAACATGGTTCTCAGTTACCTGAGGTCAGAATCAGAAGGGATCAGGCAAACCTGGGTGGAACAGCAGCCAGTTTTCAGTAGGGCAGTAGGGCAAGGATCAGGGACTGACTTTTGGCCAGGGGATTCCACAGAGAAAGGCCACTCAGTGAGCTTGAGATTTAGCATCCTTCTGTTCATCCTTTTGTTAAGTATCTTTCTTAGGGGAGGAAGCCGCCTTCTCTGAGGGTTCCTAATGAAGTCCACCAAAGGCCTTGCAACATGTCCCCTCCTCCTGAGGTGAGGTCCTTGTTCAGAGAAGCATTGATCAGTACGGCTTTTAGAAAACCATCCTTGACAGCTCTTAAAGCCCTGGCAAGGCTCCTTTTAACCGGAGGATCACAGGCCTGGTAAGAAATGGGAGGGAAGGTGGACACTTTCCTCTTCCTTTCAAGGAAGGAGTTAACCTCAGGACAGGACAGCCTCGAGAGGTCAGGTGACGGCAGGTAAGTCAGGCTTGTCAGGAAGATAGCCCCCTTTTCCCAGGCTTTGCTCACCAAGAGTTCTCCAAGCCCTGAATTTTCAGTCTCAGGCCCATCTCCTTCCTGAAGCAATGCTGACCAGGTTCAAGAGGAACCCCAGCCCCAGTAAAGTGGGAACCTAGCAGATGGTCTGGAATTGGTCTTGCTGCCAAGGTCTAGTACTCTAAGCTGTCCTTGGCTTCCACGGACTTAGTCAAAATGGATTTCCATGCCTTTAACTTTCTATGTAGTATTCTGAGTGATTCCCTCAGATCTGCCTTCCAGTTCAGTCAAGTTCTCCTCAGCTTCGTAGAAACTGTTGTGTTACAGGTCCATGATTCATGATTAGAATTCTCACTTCTATAATTTCTATTTGGTTCTTTTTCAAACCTTAGTTATTGTTGTTTTTAATTTATTCTTTCCTGATGGTTTCTATATCTTCTTTTCTATTTTTTAAAATGCTTATTTTATAGTCTTTTCCAGATTGTTCCATCATCTTCAGTTATTGTTCCTCCCACAGTGGTTCAGTTACACGTGAGTGTGTGTATGTGAAATCTTCTTGTACAAGCTCACCTTCAGCAGAGGGCATCTTTCTCCGAGAGTCCATGTGCTGTGGGCTGTGAGGTATCTGCCCTAGTTCTGGGCAGGCGTCCACTGGACATCAAGCTCTCTCCAGTTTGGGCCATTTTTTCCTCAGCCAGGGATTTCCAATCCATATGTGTAGTATAAATTCAGATCCCACCCCTGAACATGAAGTGCAAGATTGGCTTTTAATTTTATTCACAGGAGACATTTTTTCCTGCCTCGAGCCCTGGCTGGGCAGAAAGCTTCCTTAATACTATCTAGGCCATTGGATGGAGTTTTTTGGACCCCTCCTCATAAACCAACAGCCCTTCAAGAGTCCTGGCTTCAGGCTGAGACCCCTCCTCTCATTCCTCCCCTTGAGTAGACTCAAGGTCACGTTTCTTCTCCATGCATGGGAATGAAAAGTTTAGCTTTTAGCTTCCTGGGCTACTGTGGCTTCAGCTGAAGCTGACCATTCTGACTTGAGTTCACTCTTTGCTTCTGGCATGTGAGTTTCCATTTCTTTTATTGGAATTCAACTTGTGTTTAAAAACAACAACAAACGCTTTTTTCATTCTGTTTCATTCAGGATCTCTCTGTGTTTGTAGCAGGGAGGGTGGCTGTGTCAACTCAATCCACCACGTTGCCAGAGGCCAAGCCCACACACTAGCTTCTGAGAGTTAAATTTTACCTTTTGTGAACCTGGTTCTCAGCTGGAGTCTTGCTCTGAGCCAGCTGATAGCCTGAAACAGCAGTGACTTTGAGCACCACTGCTTCTGGGCCCTCTGCTGCTGAACTCGTCCCACAGATTATGCTTGTGTATCCATCTGTGTTCACCAAACCATGACCACATTTCCCTTCCCCTCTGGACCCTTTTGGTGGCCAGCTACCTACCCTCTGGAGAGCCAGCCACTGAGGGCACCTGTGAGGAAAGGGATTTGGTTGGTTGGAGCTTCTTCATTCCCTCTTCAGACAGCCTGTTTGGGCAGCCTGGCTGGACAAGAATCTTTCACCATCTAGAATCCTGTAACTTTTGGGGTCAAAAATCCCCTTGGGGATCTGAAGAAAACTGTGCGTCCTGTCCTGAGGAAAAAAGTACATGCACAGGAACTTCCGCATGAATTTCAGGGACTCATTCACCCCTCGTATCCTATGTTAAGAACTTCTGCTCTGGAGGCTGATTGTTCTTTGGTGAATTGGAAACCCTAGTTTGTTAGCTTCATTCAAATCAACTCTAGTGAAAAACCTTGTTATGAGACCCATGACATAATAACAATCTGTCAGTTTTTTACTCTTTTGATGCCATCTTGAAACCTAACAGTGGCACCAAGAGTAATGTCAATAATTAGTGACAATCTCCTATAAAATCTCTTCTTCGAAGTGCTTTTTATTAAACATTTGAATGTTACTGAAGCATACTTGCCTCAGATACTACTTTCTGGCTCAAATCTGTGTCACCTATATAGCAAAGGACGCTTCATGATATGAGACAGAACTGATGTGGCATGGTAGAAATATATCTGGATTCTAGATTTAATTTCTAGGTTTGGGATCTGGCTTTGCTACAAACCATCTGGTGACTCTGGGAAATTCCCAGCCTTCCCAGATTTCTTTTTCCTTATCTGTAAGTGAGGAAGTTGGACTAGATAGGAGGTTGACAAAGTAAAATCCACTGGCCAAATCCTGCTTGTTGCCTGTTTTTGTAAATAAAGTTTTGTTGGAACACAGCCACACTCATTCATTTCCGTATTATCTATGACTGCTTTCATGCCACAACGGCAGAGCTGAGTAGTTGTGACAGAGACCATATGGCCTGCAAAGCCTGAAATATTTATTATCTGGCCCTAAACAGAAACCTTTGCCAGGCCCTTGGCCCAGAGGATCTCTCCATCCCTTTCCACCTCTTGATGATCTGTGATTCTCAGAGGCAAAGGGAATGTAACCCAGCCCAATTTAAGGGCACATGCGGAAGAGAAGCAAATGACAGATGAGCCAAGACAAATCACTTACAACAAATTACTGTGTTGAAGCAGCTCCCTCCATAACTGTTGCTTAGGGAAGTCTAATAAATGTCAAGTGGAACTACTTAAAACAATGAAACTTCATGTATGCTCTAAATTTTCATAATCCAGACATTCCGTGATTCAGAAAGACCTTCTTCCAGGGCATCCAAACCAGTGAGGTTTTAAAAAATTACTTACTCTGATAAGATACATTCAGTTAAGTTTAGAAAATAACTGACAAGATAACAGATACAATCCCTTTTACCAGCGCAAATCCTGTTTTGAAATGAGCTAGAATATAAAACAACCAACGGAGAAATGAAGCTCTTCTGATACAAATAATAAGTACGGTGTTCACTTGAACTCTCTGAGCTGAACATTCAGGAGATTGATATATTTTTATGATCCATGTTGTCCAAACCACACTTTCCAAACCTGGTGGAGCTGAGAAGTTACTGTGCCACAGGGCACGGCTGGCAGACCTCCCAGAGGCGAGGGTTTCCCACCAAGTCAGACTTCCAACAGTCTCATTGGATTGGAACGTATCTATTTTTTAAATTGACTTTCCTATTCCTCTTCACTTAGTTCATCCAGGAAGGGATTATTTGAACTAAGTAGCAAGAAGTGTTTTTCCGAAATTAACATATTCAAAAGCGCTAAGCCTTTATATTAAGTGCTGAAAAATGAGACAAGGACCAGTCCCGCAGATGCTCAAATTCCAGGTCCAGAGGAGCGGGAAAAGTCTCCTACCAGTGATGTAATTTTGCCTTATGTTTTCAATCTATCCCAACCCTCGGACTGCTGTTTCCCTTTCTCTTCCAACGGCATCTTTGCATACAGCCACTTTTGTGTTTTGGTGCAATGGAAATAACACACTACACTGTGGGCCTTTTCTTACCTGACCCTGAGAAGTGCTTTCCAAACAGCTTTGAAAAATCTCTCTCATCCTCCATTTTGTTCTAATGGTGGCAAGTGGAACAAATTGCACCAAATGATAGCACACATGTGGTGACATAGGACAGAGTGTTTGAATCCCTCTCCACTTCCTCAAAATCATGTGAGTTGGGACCCCAACCCAGCTGATGTGGTTCCTCGGGGTCACAGCTAGAGTTGGACAAGTAAACTCAAGACCCCCAGAGGTGCCCAAACTGGATGGTGAGCAGAACAGAAAGTCAAGTTACTCCTGAGGAGCTTGAAGAGCACTGGAGACCTCCCTGCACTGTGGACATTGGGTAAACTGGGCATAAACTCCCAATTTTGGCAATCTGGGGGGTCCTTGGTGAGCCCCACAACTGCTGTTCTTGCTTAAGAATTTACCTTCTGCTCCCTCTTAGGTACCACAAGAAATTTGACCACATCACATACATTTTTTGTTTCTGGTTTTTTGTTGTTGTTGTTCTGGAAGATTCCAAGCATCATTTCATGCATCTCACAGAGCATTCCTCTGTCTTCCTCCTGGCCCTCTGCTTTAATTCCTTTGCCCAGGAATCATGGTCTATGCTCTCTCTCTCTCTTCCAAAAGGACCCCTGCCCCTGACAATCTTTTCAACTGATTCCTCTTCTTTCTCATGGGGCATGGCTCCATCTTTTGCTCCCCTCTCCCCAACCCACCTCACCCCTCTAGCTGAAAAAAATTCTCTATTTCTCTTGCTATTTGGGAGCAAAAACAGTTGGGGAATTGTCTAGAAGGAGAGCTTTTGCTGCTCACAGCTTTTTGAGGGGTGGGGCACGTAGCTAGGATGTGGATGATAGACGCAGAGTGGGATGGACTCATGACTTCACAACAGCTTGGACTGTTCAGAGCTTATTAACTTTTAGACTCAACCTAGACAAGGACAAAAGAAGAATAGAAAGTCTGTGTGATCAGCAACACAATCCATTGCTTTGCTGCCCTTGAGTTTCTTTACTTTTTCTAGTAAAGAAATTTTTGCATTGCCTTGTTTGGCACTGGAATGCTGGTCTTGCTCATAGCCCTGCTATGAAGTTCTTAGTTCCAGTGTCTATCTCTGTTCAAATCTTGGTTCTATATTTTGCTTTAGTGTTTATGTTTTCTTATTCAACTTCCTGGTCTAAACTCTGTCAAGTTCACCTTCTGCCTATTACAGTTGTAATACTTTCTAAATTAAGTGTCCACAGTTCCCAAAATACAAACACCAAATTTATGAATGTCTTTTACACAAAAAAGCCTGCCCCTTCTTGCTTCTGGGTGGCATCATCAGAGCCATTGGAGGGAATTCTCTCGTCTCTGTGAAGTTTTGGCAGCTGGAGGAGAGTTCCTTACATCCAGCTTTCTGAGTGGGGACTAATTTCCCATAGAAATCATAGCACATGGTGGTCTAGCTCCCAGACCAGCCCACAAAAGCCCATTTAATCCATAATGTAGCTGAAAAAGAGTGAAAAAATACAGCGATAAAAGATGTTGCTGCTAATGCGTAATATTTCATTTTCATTGGGGGGTAGATTTGCACAGCCACATTTATTACAATGTTTGTATGGGAAAATGTTTGCTCCAGGTTCCAAAAACTGATTTACAAACAAACTCTTGGAAGAAAAATCCAGTCTAAATTTAGAACTTCCTAGATTAGTTCTAGTTTTCAGCACATATTTTTCCTTTTGTTTGCACAAGTCATCTGGGGACGGCTTTACTGAGGCTGTCTCTGCCGTCAAACCAGAGACACGAGGCGGGCACCTGTCTGGTGTAAGCCACCCAGGTGTACAGGGGCCGAGGAAAAGGAGCCTCTGGAACCAGACAAAGGAGTTTTGGTTTCAACTTGGACTTAATTTTCTGGATTACTGTTAAAATGCTATCATCACTCTGCCTGCATAGAATGAACATCAGATAGATTTTGTAAGTAATTTCTCCCTTTATACCCTCTCAATCATCCAATTTGTTGTGAATAGGAGTCTTCCTTAAAATAAAACCTAAATAGTACAAAACCCAAACTTCCAAATTGGTACATCAGCAAGTGGTTCTCCACAATACGATGTAATTAACGCACGTTGGATTTACCCAGAACCCTTTGCTCCTGCAGCCTTCCTACAGCAGCCAGGTTAACCATATGAGAACAAGGGTTTGGGACCTTTCTTCTGGTGTGTTCACCTGAAGGACGGAGCTGTTTCTCAAGCCCAATTAACCATAGCTGAAAAGCCTTCCTTGTGAATGTTGCTCTCAGGACACAAGCCTGGCTTCTGGGCCAGGGGCCCTGGGGAACTTGCTCCCTATGCCAAGTCACTACAATAGTCAAGGTATGCCTTACACTGACACTGTAGCTCTTTTGTTCACGAGCCTTCCAAGTGGCATTTTATTTAAGCAATAATGACTGGTGGAGAGGGCATTTCCTGATACTTAATGACCAACTAGAGGAATGGTGGGCCTGAGGCAATGCATATAACATGCTATTAAACTCTGAAATTTAAAAATGTAAAGAAAAAATAATTACCTTCTTATGCATGTTACCATGGATACTGAGTGTTGTTTATAGTTTTAGTCTTCTCCTAGAGGTTAAAGTGCAGTTGATCAACCAATAGGAAAGAAGAACTTCAATCTCAGTTTCTACTCACTTGATAACGTTTGACATTACCTAGTTATCTTCAAGAAGGTGCACGTCACCCCCGAAATAGGATATGTACCATGTGATACGGATTGCCATAATAAGTATTCATATTTTATTGAACAGTTTGGCAATCAGTATTTAAAATCAGCTAAACTTGTAGATAATCACGTTCTGTTTCCCCAGATTGGCAGTCACTTTCATAGTGTTCTTTTCCCCCCCCAAAGAATGAGCCATTTTTCAGTCTTCAAATTGCATGCACATATTTTATGCATTAGTCCCAGAAACGCTGTTTCAGTTGGGTCTATTATTACAGTGCATAACTCAGAGATTAACATTTAAGCATGAAGGAGAAAATATTCAGAGAAGCACCTAATACTCCATAATTTACATGGTAGCTATTTGTTCTGTGCTTTTTAAAATCTTGGAATGCTTTTTCTTTTCTAAATCTTAGGGAAAGATAATTAAATCAATTTCACAACACTGCAGAAGTGCTGGCCCAAATTAATATAACTAACTCCTTGTTACCTGTTGTAGGGATAAAAGACCTCTTAGGAAAATTTTGAGACTTAATTTCATCTACAACTTCAAACTTTCCCCCACAAATACTTTTTCCACAGTTATTAGCAAGATTTATCTGTTTTATTTTTCTTTATTCTATCCTCATCAAACAGTAATATCACAGGCCTTTATCAAATACTTTGATACAGAAATACCATTCATTCATTTATATATCTATTAGGTATTTTTAAAGTGTATGGAGCTCTACTGTGAGCTAGACCATAGAAGTACGCAAATGAAAAAGCCCAGCTCCCCACCCTTGAAGAAGTCTATCTGCTAAGGATTCAGGCGTGTACATAAACTACTTCGCTGGAGGTGCTGAGCTAGAGGTACAACGAGATTGTTGGGAGCACGAGGAAAGGTGACAGCAACTCTCCTGGGCATTCGGGATGGTTTCCCAGAGGAGGTGACGTTTACTTTAGATGTGAACTCTTAAGTACTCTACACAATTATAAAGCTATTATTATTATTTTGTTTCCTTAACTCTTCTTCTATAGGAATACAAAGATGGATAAATTCCTAAAGAGACTATAACGCAGTTGGGAGTCAAATAAAAAAATTGATAGTGGTTATAAAGTCTATTTTCATACACCTCCCCGCCAGATTTCCCCCCAAATATTCATGTCTATAAACAGTGCTAATTTACATAGAGCACTATGTCTCAACATGAGGACACGAGGCGTTCTTGGGAAAGGAGGTGGACGCCTCCTTCTGTAGATTTCCACACTGAAATGCAGTCTTGCAAGCATTGTGTTTTCTGTCTTCATAAAAGTACATGAGGAGAATCCTGACTCCTTTCTCTGAATGATTTTTATCTACGGACACCCAAATCATGCTCAGTGCCAGGTGATTTATCTGGGTCCTTAGAATCACACTGTATAAGCTAAAAGCATAAGTTCTGAGTAGGAGGGAAACAAAGGGATCAGAAGGGAATCCATTAGGGAGGGCTGTCTATATCCCTTGAGTTTGAGCAATACCTTTGGGGATGTAATGAATATATATTCACAGAGAAAGGCTATGATGGGGAAGTGGCCAGACAGTATCCAGCCAGTCCTTGGGGGTTATGAAAAGCAGATTAGCTTCCCTAGAACAGAAGGGCTGGCTGGCTGGGGAGTAAGGAGAACTTAGATTAAAAAGATAAGGCCAGGAAGGGAGCAGATGGCAAATGGTGCTGTCATTAGCTTGAGGCGTGTAGATGGATTGGTAAATTCCTACTGTGCTCAGGACTCTGCACAGACGTCATCTCTGCATCACTTTTCCTGAGCTCCGCCCCTCACCTCATAGCACTTAAAAATGCTCTACTAAAATGATCTGTTTAAACATCAATCTCTCCACTTTCCCGCATCCACACCTCTGACCTCCTGCAACGCAATCACACTGTCCTAGTGCATACCCTGAGCCTAGCATGGTGCCTGTCGGTGAATGCTGGTTGAACCTGAGGCAGCATTCATTTATTTGGCAAAGAGTGAGTGAGGGTCGCCCCTGGACCAGCACTGTTCTAGCAGCCAAGGAAACAGTGGTGAAAAGAAAGACCATGTCCTCTATCAAATGGAGTTTACACGCAGCAGGCATTAGCGAGCCTTTCTAGAATCTTATGCAGAGCATGCCTGAAGAAAGTGAGGAAGATTCTCTTGGATCTGAGTATGGGGAGGAGCCTGCAATGCAAGTCGGAGACTTCAGCTGTGGGCCGCCGCCTTATTCCACGTGTGAGCAGAGGAGCAATCGAATCTGGCATGATGAGAGAGAGAAGCCCAAGGCATAGATTACCCATCAAATGGCTAATCAGAGTGACAATGACCAAGTTGCCAATATGGAAACATTTACTATTATTTTAAACAGTAGCCTTATCAATGGAAAAGTCCAGGGGAAAGTGCAAATGTGTCTGAAAGGAAAAGTATTACTGCAAGTATTTTGACATCAAAATGCACATTGATGAGGCAAACATGAGGGCTGGGCTCAATGTTCTTGTAGACCAACTCCCCTGGCACTGGCTAAATCAATTGTGAGAGCAGTCTGAGGGAGACGACCTAACCTAATTGAGAAACCACACTGGCCCAGAAGATGCAGCTCTGACTCAGCCTCTGACACAGGCTGGGCTAAATCACCCGCTCTGCCTGCTTTGTTCTCATCTCTCTGTGCCATGTCCACCCACCGTGCCTAGCCTCTGCAGCCCTCACTAAAGCGGGAGCACGGCGCTCCTGTGGCCACCCTTCAAAGCTGGGGAGAATCAGGGAGGTTGTTCTCACAGTCCTTTTAACCAGAGACTATTAGAGCTGACAGGATCATTCAAACCATAAGAGCAGAGCTGGGGATGGTAGGAAGGTGGGGAGGAAAAAGGCAAGGCGTGACCCACCTGGACCACGCACAACGACAGCACACGATGAATTCGCCCGTATGCCTCTTCCAGTAAAAGATCTGAGAAGTTTGATATCAAGTGGAAAAGCTAGTTCACTTGCCTCGGCAGGATCTTACAAAAAGGGAAAATAGTTCTCAATTCTTTACTCAAGTCAAAAGAAGCAATGTGCACACCCAACTGCTATTGTACCCTTTGTCAGAAGAGTTTGCCTGTGATCATGGCTATTTAGGCTCATTACATGATGAGTATCAGCAAACGATGTGTGTGCATTTCTTTATACTTGCCCCCTTAGTAATACTCAGTAGATAGGCTGTACAGTGGAATTTGCAGTCGAGTGTGGAGACTTATCCTCTTTAGTGTAATTAGAGTGCAAAGTTGTGCAAACTCGAAGAAGCTTTCTCAACTACATCCTCAGATCAATAACTTATGGTCACAAAAGAACTCAGAGGAACTACATAGTTCTTTTCCCAAAGGCTCCCAAGATGGAACTTTCTTGCTGATGAGACAAGACCTGAACTTGAAGTGGCAAGGAAGAAAAGCTTGCTTTGCTGATTCGTCCAGGCACTCAGACGTAAGAGGACACGTGAGGAAACAGGCGGCAGCTGGAACATACCAACTCCACTTTCTGATCTGCCAGAGGCCCCCCAAACCTCCACAGAATTTATACAGCTGCTATGGGGTGGATATGAAGTCATAATTCAAGACAAGATTCATAGAGTCTGATAAAAATGAATCATGTTTTTCAGTTTCTGCAATTGCCCATGGAATGCGAATCTCAGCATATATCTGAATTATTAAACATCTACTTTATCAGTGTGGTTCAGTGTGATTGGGCTGAAAAACAAGCCATGCATGCAAAGAAGGCACAAAACCTTGGGATTCTGGAAGTGAATATATGAATCCACGAATTCTCCTAAAGGTTCTGACCATGTATCAAAACTCTGAGGAATGTTTGCATCTACTAGCTCTGTGAAAATGCACACTCTTTTATGAAATGGCTAAAATCCAAACTGAGAATTGAAATCAGGGTTGGAAATCTGGCATCTGAAGTGAGATGTGCCCAGACTGAACGTATTTAGGAATTCTCAAAAAGTGTTCACTTTGCTACATATACATATATTTGATCAAAATCAATTGACAACTAGCAAGAGGCTCATAATTACAGTTTGGTATTAATAAAATTGACTACTTTTTATAAGCAGTTTTTTCATTCATAGACCTCACCAGCGTGTGAATAAAAATTATCTCATTTGGTAATAACCCAAGTTTTACTGGCTATTGTAGGTCATGTTCCCAGGGAAGCAGTTCATTGATCTCATTTATTGGGATCAATACTTGTGAAGGGAGAGGGGAAAAGCAGGATTAGATAGAGGGAGAAGTTGGGATGTGATGCAGTCATCAGCCAACCCACATGGAGCTCTGGACCTGGGGTAGCCTTTTAGAGTTGTCCCAAATCAGGGCAAGAGGGTCATTCAATGCAGGTTGTCCCTGGAAGGAGGTGTGATCTTCAGAGCACCAGGCAGTTTTCTTTAGAGAAGCAAACTCCACAGGCTGAGAGCTGAGGGTCATCTTCTGTCAGTGCTTCCAGCAGCTGGGGAATAAGACCTTCATTCCCAAACAGGAATCTTCCTGAATAGGAATCTGGACAGTGCATCAAAGCCTCCACTACAGTCCACCCCTTGCAACACTTGGATCTTCTTCTTCTTATAGGTTCTAGGAAAAGCTCCTCCAAGATACCAGTGAGCCTCTGTTCCTAGTGGGAACTGAGGAGAGGAAGGTTAGTGGGACAAATTATAGATCCTGATGCTACAGCTGGTTTCAGGGTGACAATTGATACTTATCTTCTCCCTCCTCTGTTATCCACTGAAGATTTCCCTCACTGTTTGCTGATCTTGGTGGATTTCCTAGTGGTGAGACTAGACCCTCATCCCTGAGGGCTCTAAGCCCCTGGCCATAACGTCCCTGGCCATAACGTCCCTGTCAGGCTGTAGTCTATTTTCTTTCAAGGTTGGAGAAGAGAGTACCAAGAGGTGCCTACGTAGACCACCCAGTTTCTACATGTATATTCCTCCCTTGCCTGTATAGAACAGGAGCCCTCTCTCTTCCTGATGATCAGGTTCAGTTTTCCCTTCCAAAATAGTGACTATTCTTCTTGTCTGTTGACCCCTTGGTGCAACGAGCTAGCAGTGCCCATGGATCAGCCACACTTACAGTTCAATGGGGTGGTTGCTGTGTGCCCTGTCAGAAGAACTCCCCCTTTAGGAACTGGGACTGCAAAACCCACAGAACTCAGTGTTAGGAAGGCAAAATTCTTCAAGTAGGTAACTGAGAGCAATGGCAGCAGGATCACTCCTGCTTCTACTCCCTGGTTCCTGGACTCACACATTCTACTCATTGTAAACACAGCACCATACAAAGGTCTTTGATTTAAGGTGTACCCCGCCTTCTGGAGAATGGTGTTCCATCCTCACAAAGTATCATCTTTGAGCTGGCATATCAGCTACGCTTTCAACAGGTCTGTCTAGGCCATGCTCTGGCTGGCTGGCAGCTTCCGGGTGGTCTAGCATGAGGTAGAACCAGTGGAGTCCATGGTTATGTGCCCATTCCAACAACTCCTTTGCTGAAAAGTGTATTCCTTGGTCTGGTGTGATGTTATATGGGATCTCATGACAGTGGATTTAACACTATGTAAGCCCTTGGATAGGCTGTAATGGCAGGAAATGTAAACCCACATCTAGAATATGTGTCCATTCAAGTTAAAATGAACTGCTGTTTCTTCCAAGGTGGAAGATGTCCAATGTAGTCAGTTTGCCAGAGTGTCTGGTTGGTCTCCTTGAGGGATGGTGCTATATTGGGGACTCAGTATCATTCTCTCTGCTGGAATGTTAGTGACTTGGCAGTAGCAGTAGCTAGAAAAGCTTTGGTAAGTGGTGTCCCATGCCTAGGCTCCATCCTCGCCTCCATGGCTCTTCTATTCACGCCTACTGTCCCAACACTGCAGTGGCTGATGACACAGGCTGGCTGCCGCCAATTGTTAGTCAGTGTGTCTACCTGCATGCTTAGTGCCTCCCTCTTGTGGGTGCCAACGTGATACAAAGATCTTCACACTGTGTGCCCTGTCAGAGGTCCATGCACATGTCTACTCCAGACCTCCTTGTTGCCAATCTGCCAATTTCTCTCCTTCTAGGCCCCTGCCCATTCAGTCAAGCCATTTGCTACTGCCGAAGAGTCTAACTTCAGGCCACTTCTCTTTCAACACAGTGGATGACCAGGGACACCACCTGAAGCTTTCCCTCACCACTGTCTTTCGCGACCACCCCTTGAAAGGGGCTGTGATGCAGTCACTGTCCATTTTCAGCTTGCACCCACATCCAGAGCCGGCCCCTCCATGACGCAAGCTGGGGCATACCAGAAGGCCTGTTGACTCACATGGCCTGAGTGGCAGGGCTGCTTGCACCACAGCCTAGACCTGATACAGAACCACTTCTTTTTTCTGGTCCTTTCTCAAAGCTGTTAACCTTTGAACAGTGTTCTGGTTGACGCCGTATTCCCAGGTGTGGAATATGCTGCTTCCAGAATTTAAACGCACTCATCACGTTTTGCACTTCTGTCTTCGTGGTGGGAGGTGTAAGATGCAAAAACTTGTCTCTTACTTTGGATGTGATGTCTTGGCATGCCCCTGACCACCGCACCCATAAACACTGTACCAATGTGGCAGGTCCCTAGAAGGAGGCAGATAAGAATTCAGAGGCTTATTAGTGATTAAACAAATTCAATAAATGGTCTCCAAATGAAGATGATAAAGTTTTTCCACTGCTATTTTTAAAAATCATGATTTTTTATCATTTTAAAAAGTTTTGTCACATGGGAAGAGTATTACGTGTGACTTGGGGACATTTGGGCCATAAGATTTTTTTTAAAGGCCTATTCATCAATCTTTGCGTATTTACACCCCTCAATTGAATCCGTAAATAAAGCAACAAAAAAATGAACAAATAAAACCTTAGGAGGAAGTTAAAAATACAGATTGGAGAAATTAAACAGAGCCAGGTTTAAGTTAGTAGACAAAAGCACAGGACCAAAGTTACTGACCAGTTGCCAGATGTGGGTTGCAAACTTCATTCTGGGTCCTGCTGTGGCTGAAGCAAAGGCAACCATGATTCATCACTCTCACTAAGACCCACCATAACCCCATAAACTGTTTCACAAACGTAATAACTGGATGGAGACTCACACAGTGAAAAGAGGGATGAGATGAGGGGTGTGGAGATAGCTTAGACACTATAACTCCATTTGGTAAAAAATAACGTCAGAATGACTTGGACTTAGCCTGGGTCTCCCAGATGGCCGATCTTGAGACAAAGGCTTGACTGCAAACACTTTGTTGAGGAGTGTGATCCAGCCAGTGGGAGTAACAGACAAGAAGAATGAAGCAGAGATGGCTGGAAAACCAATAGGTTTTAGAATGAGTTACGAGGTTGGCCACAGCTCCTAGTGAATGGTGCTGGCTCTTTCTGGGCTGCCTGAGGAGTCATATGAAAGATGTCTCAGGAGTGTTCATCTTGGGGAAGAAAGTAAAGCATTTAACCATGAGTGCTCATGCTTCATTGTGTAACCAAACTTAATGCGTTTGTCTCTTGGTGAGTGCGGAGCTGAAAAGCACAACCAAGGCTGAAGTGGGTGAAGACAAGGTTTATCGTGGGCACAAGCAATGGCGAACACTGGGGATAGCTCCCAAAGGAGTGTGCCCCAGAGCTCAGTGCCAGGGGAGATGTTATACTCCAGAGTGCTGAGGATATGTTACAACTGTGTAACAACTGGGCCCAATCAGGGCACATGTGCAGACCATTACATAACGAGTTCAAGGCACCATCACATAATGAGTGTAATGTAACATGCCATTATATAACGAGGTCAAGGTACCAATATATAATGAGTTCAGTGTAACATCCTATTACATAAAAAGGTCAAAGTACCATTGCATAACAGGTTCAGTGCAACATGCCATTACATAACAAGTTCAAGGAACATGTCATTACATAGCCTGTCCATGGTAACTTTTGGACACAGAGCTGGAGCAATTTGCAGGGGTCTTGCTGCAACTGTGTAAATTTCACTGTAGGATGGCAACATCTGCAAAAACCCGGACATCAACCTCTGAAAAATAGCACATTTAGTTGTCTCCTTGTCTGGAAAACATTTAACAGACCACGTAAGTTATGGATTAGAGTCTCAGTAACCCTTTCCTTGCCTGGTTCCCGGTCACAACAGGTCAAAGGTTTGCCCGCAAAACTTACTCCCCTGCATTTCAGGGTTAGTCAATGCATGGGCCCCATGTGGTTCAGGGAAGCTCCAGGGCAAACTCTGGAAGCTCCAGCAGAGGTGTGAGGCATGGGCATGAGGCAAGGCCCTGTTGGAGCCTGCATCAATGCCTGGAATAATGGACAGGAGATGCCTAAAGGCAAGAAGTGGTACCTAAGAGGTGCCCGATGCATACTCCAGGTCTAAAACTGGATGTTGCTTCTAAAGCATCTTCTTAGAATCTTTTGATCCTTAGCAAATTGCTGATCCCTAAGCAGTGACTCCCCCCATGAGAGTTAAGTGATGTCAGGATATTTGGGCCAAGCACCATTCTGGATATTGAGATGCTATCCATGAACAGGGCCAACATTTTAAAAAGCATGCCTTTTGCTTCCTGTTTCAAAGTATGAAGCTTTCATGAATATATCGAAGATTATATCTGAAAACAAATTTACTCCAAACATGTAGTCTAGCGAACTCTGCCCAAGTTAATGTCCTAAGCAGTAAATAGAGTTGAAGGAGTAAAACAGTTGATATTACACGTATGGGTAAGAAACTATTTCTATGCTCATTTTCAGAGTACCTTTGAATTTCCAGAAGCAGCTTTCTTTGAGGCTGTTTGGTTTAAGTGCAATTTTAGAACAATGTGAATTTTCACAATGTTGTCTTTCTAACACATAGCCCCTGAAAAATTTGTCTTCTCTGAGAATCCAGTATTGATTTTTTTCATGGTCAAATGAAGCTGCAACAAACAAGGCAAGATCCTCTTTACTTTTTCATTGTAAGTAGGTCTCTATTGTTGAAAATAATAATGATCTTCCAGATCATAATCCTACTGCTGAGGAACTTAGCACTTGGCTACTAAATCAGTCCTAGAAAATTGTAGGCAAAAGTTTTCAATCTTGACACACAGCTGCTCCACTCCTCTGTCTGAGAATAAAGTGTAATGAAATCACAACTTAAATGTACTTAAAGGAAGAGCTCAGCAAATGCTGTTAGGGAACTGGAAGCCTTCTAGCTGGAGAAGCAATGATGAAGGCACAGAATGCGTCACTTGAGCTCAGACGGCAGCAAGCAGAGAAAAACTCGTCCTTGTGATTCCGATCCCCCACTAGTACAAGACTTGATTAGTTAATTAACCTACCAGAGGTTGGATATTTAATTTTTAATTAATCAATTATTAGCATTTAAATAAAATTTATACCCATCATGAGAATTCTAAATACACACAAAAGCTTTTAAAATCTTACCACCACCATAAGTTAGATACCATTATCTCTATTCACCAACAAAGTGCCTGAGGCTCAGAGAGGCTAAGGACTGCCCCCAAGATCACACAGCTAAGAAGTGGCAGAATGAAGAAGGAGCAGGAGGTAAAGGGGGTTGGGGGAATCCATGCAGCTGCATGGGCAAAGGGCCCTTCTCCTGGAAAGCCTCTGCCCTCCCTTGGGGCCTCAACTTAGCCATCCTTGTCTCCCTGGAAGCTGGGTTTAGGCCCCTCCCACTGCTACCAATAGCACTTTCCACCAGGGCCCTGGTTAGCTGTCTGCTTGTGCCCAGCTCCCCTCACAGAGCGGCCAGGTCTTGAGCACTGGAAGTCTTGTTTCTTCATATCCTAGTCCATTGCCTGGTATCTGGCACACAGGGGCACTCAACAAAATGTCTGAAGAAAGGGAGGGAGGGAGGGAAGAAGGAACAGAAGGAACAAAGTAATTAATACCTAGGTGTGTGCACATATTCTCCACGATGTCTTGTTTTCTGTCACGTAAAAAAGAGAACAGTGATACTCAGTGCTCACAAGGACCCTCCCCCTCGACACACACACATTAACTGAATCTCCAAACATTTGTGTTAGGTGGCGGAGAAATAAGGATGAACAAGATGCAGTGTCTGTGTCCAAGAGCTTATGTCTAGTGGTGAAACAATAGAAATGCAGTTCTTTCATCGTTTTGCCCAAATATGAAGGAGAAAAAGAAGGACGTTTTGATGTCAACTGTCCTGGTAGGACTTCGGCCTTGCACACTGACAGCTAGCTTCAAAAGTGCCGCCCTGAGACCTGCAGGAGCAAAGACAGCCGGATTCCTCACTCTAGTTGCAATAAACTTTCCTGCCCATTCACTTGTGCTTCCCAGCAAGGCTGGGAGAGCCAAAAATCCATCTGCCCCCAGAAGAGGGGCCGCCGGGCTGGCCGACCCTTCCTGAAAGAGGAGGACCACCGCACCTACGTCGCCGCAGGTCCCACTCCCGCGCCAGCGCTGCCAGCGCCTCTGCAGCCCCGGGGCCGTCCCGGCGTCGTCGCAGGCGCCTGGGCCAGCGCGCCCCTCCGCCGACCCGCCCCCTGCCCCGCACGACGTCGCCCGGGCCACGTGAGTGCTCGGGCCCCACACTTCCAACCCCCCAGCCCCGCCCCGCCAGACTCAGCTGCTCCCCCCCCCCCGCCCCCGCCCCGAACCCGGAGTCTGGGCGGCGGCGCTTCTTTTCGGCCCGTCCCCGCCCCCCTCCCCGGAGCCAGAGGGGAGCGTTAAGCAAGGGGCTTGGGTGAAATTAGAACCAGTGTTCTAAATTAAGGGGAGCAGATGTCCCTGTTTTGCTCGGGAGGTCTGGGTGGCCTGCTGTTCAGACAGAAATCGTTGAGGCACTGACCTTCCGGGGCTGCTGTCAATCTCCGCGTGCAGATGGCCAGCCCGAAGCCCCGCCGGCCTCTCTGCATTGGAAATGCGGCAGCAGGGGGATCGGGCAGCTTGAGAGAAAAGTCTGCGGGGTGGGAGGGGTGGGCAGGCCCGGGGGAGACAGAGGGCAGGAGAAAAAGGCCTGCTCTGCGCACAATGGAGCCCCCGTGGCGGCCCCTAGGAGGACAATGCAGTCCCCCGGGACCCGCGGTTGGCTGCTCCAGGCCGGCCAGCCCGCGCTCCAGCTGCCTCTTCAGAACAAGGCCGTGCAAATGTGCCCACTTGATTCTGAATCCTCTTAGGCGCTCTCCATGTGAACGAGGAAAGGGGTGGCTTGCAGTCCTTTACAATCGGAGGCCTGGGAACCCTGGTACTCCGAGAAATGTCTGCACCGCGCATGCAGATGGAGTTGATCACTGGGAGAAATCAGCGGAAAGTCTTTCTGCAGGTGGTCGGTGGGCAAAACCCACCACCGGCGTGCTGTAACACCCCTATCTGGCCCTTCGATGCCACGCGGGGTCCTGAAGAATTCTGAGGGTGTTTCCCCTGGAAGAGACTTCCTATTAAATGTTCAGAAAAGCCAGCTGAGCTGCACAAAGTCATTAGTCACCCAGGTATTTATCCTGTTTTTCCTATTTCCTTTCTCTCTTGGCCTCTGTGGTCAGTAGTATAAAATTCCTAGGAACTCCCACCTAAACACCAGCTTCCTGTTTATGCTCTCAGTGGCTTTAATGTTTAGCTGTTAAAAGCAGTTGACCAAGGCTCTATTTGAAACAATCAGCAGAGGTTTGCAGGTGAATAGAAAAAACAAAACAAAACAAAAAATACGGGTAGGTCAAAGGTCCAGGTTCATTTTTAATCACTTATGTCAAAATCACAGGGGAAAAGGTAAAATTAAAGTGTAACTTAATGCCTAAGATCTCCACTCAGTTTCATGTGGCCCCTGTGTCTACATGAACCTGTAAAATCTGATACACTGGGCTCAAGTATGAACATTTTCATTTCTAGCAGTCAAAGGCCTTTTTTTCGATGTGGCATGACATTCTTTTTTTTATAGAAGGTTAAAGTTCACACATAAGCACAACCTGTGTGCTCCTGTGTGTGCCTTACACCTCGCTGTGGCTGTTCTTCCTTAAGTTCCTGCCGCAAAACATTGCCTTTATGTAGCTACCTGAATTGCAGCCTCCTTGACCTGGAAAAGAACCCGAGAGGGCACCTTATTCAGCCTTTTTCTGATACAGAATTCCCTGTAGGACTCTCAGGGAGTAGATAGGTTCCCTGATAGAATCCCTCTAGAATTCCCTACCTCAGAAGATAGCATCTTTCCTTGACAATCTTATTTTCTTATAAAGGTTTTCTATATATAAAACTGGAATCTGTCTCCACTTATGGAGCCATGCAGAATAAATCTAATTTCTCTTCCACATGATATTACCCTTCAAATATTTGGAGACAGCTCACATGTCCCCCTAGAGTCTTCTCCCAGCTAAACATCTGCAGATCCTTCGGCAGTTTCTCCCGTGGGTCTGAGTCACCCACACCAGCCAGAGTTATCTAGAGATGCTCCAGTTAGTTGACGTCCCTTTGAAACTGAAGATGCTGCTTCGATTCATGCTGAAACAAAGCTTAGGAGGCAGCACCAGAGGAGGATGGCTTAAAACCAACAGGGGGAATGGGACAAACCATGTCCAAGTTATTCAGACAAAAATAAGTTTTGGTTTTCCATTTTAGTCCTTTTCTACTCTATGTCAGCAATGCCAGACTCAGTTATAAAGCCCAGCAAGGAAGGAAAAAGCTGTATTGTGTGCTAGCACTGTGCTTTCCATGTTCTCCCATTTTATCTGCACAAAAACTCTCTGAGTAGGTACTATTGTTATTCCTCTTTTGCAGGTTCAGGGGTCAAATAATCCACCCAAGCTCACACAGCCAATAAGTAGAAGAGTGAGGGCTCTAACCTGTGACTTGCTCTTCACTTTATACAAAGCTGCTGCCATGGCGTCCCATCATTAACACTGAGGTCCTGGGTTTGTTCTTCAGCGTATGCTGTGACATACAGCTTTAATTCCAGGCCAGTTTGTGTACATCATATTTATACAGCTACGAAAACTTTTGAAATACAAGTTAAGAACATTAGGGGGAGAAAAAAGTTCTTTCTGGAAGCAAATGAAACAGAAATTCCAAGTTAAAGCCAAAAGTTATCCCAAACATGCTTTTATTCCAACGCATTACTTAACAGCACAGTGTTATATTACGCTTGAATTTCCTGCCCGGGCTAAGGGTAGGCCAGGCCCTTGATGCTATTTAAATTGTGCTGTGTATTTCGGCTGTATCACAAGCAATGCTATCGCCCCTTTGCTCTCACGCCTGCTTTCCAATATGTCAGTTACTCAAGAAAGAGGGAAGAACTGTGTTTCCCATGCACACACTGTCATTTTTTTCCAGTGTTGCTCAGCCTGCCAGAACAAAAATAAACCACAGAGAGAAGCCTTAGATCAGCCTCTTGATCGCCCTGCTGCTATTTTATAGTTTTAGGAGGGGCTGGACATCAAACACTTGAAACTGTCATCTACACATTCCTTCTCAGAATAAAGCAGCGATGGCATGTACCCTGCTGAATTATTTTCTACCCCGAGATGCTGGGAACTCTTTCTCTCCAGGAAAATGCTCTACAGAAGGCGTGCTGGATTAATGGCGTTAGTTCTGAGAAAGGCTCTGACAGGCCACAGCGAACTGCCACGTGCTGACATCCAGCCTGGTGGACTCTGTGTCTTAGCAGGGAGGTTGCTTAAATGGTTAGACTCTTCTCATTCGTTTGCTATTATAAATAGTGCTTGAGGGGCCTTTTGCTTACTGCCCTATCTAAAGGACCCCCGAAATCAGGATCATGTTAATCTGTTTATTTTCTTTGTAGTACATATGGCAACCTAATGTTTTATTGCTGACGTGATTTTTTATGGTCTCCTTTCTTTAGATCATGACTTGTGCATAAGACAAGTAACCTGGTCTATCTTGTTTATAACCTAGTACATCGTAGGTCCTCAGGAAATATTTTTTGAATGAAGACATCTTTTGTGCATATATGTTGTTGCTCTTGTACCTCTCCTTAAAATAAATTCTTCGAGTAGTCAAATTCCTAGAGACAGAAAGTAGAACAGGTTGCCAGGAGCTGAGGGGAGAGGGAGTGGGGAGTCAGTGTTTAATGGGTGCAGAGTTCCAACTGGGGAAGATGAAAAAGTTCTGCAAATGGATGGTGGTGATGGGTGCACAGCAATGTGAATGTAATTAGTGCCCCTAAACTGTACACTTAAAAATGGTTAGAATGGTAAGTTTTATAGTACATATATTTTACCACAATAAAAATAAATAAATTCTTTGAATTGGAATTCTTGAGCTAAGAGTAAGTGTATGTAATTTAAATTTGGGTATATATTACCAAACTTCTCTCCAGAAGTCATGCTAATTTTCATTCCAACTATCAGTGCATGAGAATACTCGCTTCCCAACACACTGCCAGCACTGTTTTCTCAGTCTCTTTATTATTTGTAGTTGATAGGCAAACACACACATAAACTTTATTTATTGTTTTACTTGTGTAACTATACTTATTATTAAAGATCAACTATATTTTCATATATTTTGTATTTCTTCTCTTGTGAACAGCTTATGTGTGTCCTTTCCCATTTTTATTGGCCTATTTGTTTCCTTTTATTGATTTGTAGGAGCTCTGTGTATAGTAAAGATAATAACTCTTGGTCTATTATATAGTTTGCAAATAATTTTTTCCCAGTTTATTTCTCTTTAAATGTTACTTTGGATTTTTTGTTATATGAAATTTAAAATTATATGCTGTTTCAATATAACCTTGGGGTGAAAAAACCCTCATTCCAAGATTATAAAAATATTCATTTATTCTTTTATCCAGTACATTTTTTACTTTGTTTTTCATATTTAGATATTTGATGCATCATTATGTTGATGGTAAGGGGTAAGGCAAAGATCCAACTGAATTTTCCTTTAACTAATCAGTTATTTTATCATCATTTATTGTATAATCCATGTTTTCTCTCAATGATTTG
The DNA here is from genome assembly GCF_020826845.1 of Diceros bicornis minor. Taxonomy (NCBI): domain Eukaryota; kingdom Metazoa; phylum Chordata; class Mammalia; order Perissodactyla; family Rhinocerotidae; genus Diceros; species Diceros bicornis. The sequence continues at coordinate 29,488,927 of NC_080775.1, forward strand.
AAATGACACCTTTTTGTTGTAATAAATAACCATATTCTTAGGTCTATTTTGTTGGTCTGTGTATTCCAGCACCTAGACTTTGCTATTTTATACAGTAAGCTACCAATGAATTTAAATGGTGCCTATTGCCATAAATCTTAGACTAGGAACTAACTTGTATGTTTGGGAATTAATTGATTATTGGAAAAATTTTTAATTATGTATAGCCAGATAGAGAATTTCGTCTACTAGGAGTCAGCAAGGAAGAAGGAGCGTGCTGGCTGTAGACTCTTAGAAGGGCCAGTGATGGGAAGGAGAAGGCTTGGCTGGGAAGCTTGGCATCGCGTCGGGGTCTACCCTTACAACCAACTTGTGTTCCCCAGCTGGATTAACTCGGTTACCCATGTAGTGGACAGAAAACTGCTGGGCTTTGCCCTCCTGGTGGTAAGTCCTGTCTCTGCCACTTACTAGGTTTGTGGTCTTGGGTAAGTCACTTAAGTAATCTGCTTATTCCAAGGCTAATAACAGTTACCTAACATAATTGTTATAAAAATTAAACAGTACATTGAAATGCACTCTGGAAATGATAATGTCTAAATATTTATTATCATAATTATTATTATTGCTACTACTACTGTAAGGGGGGATGGTTTCCCTCCCATGTCTTCATGCTTCTGCCTGTGCACCTGCGTCTGGCCTTGCTCCTTCCTTGTGAGACATCTTTCTCCTCCAAGGAAGAGCTGCTAACAGAACGGCGAGACTCAGAGGCCACTGTCGTTGACGATGGCGTGATCACCGCGTACGATGTGGTGTGCACACGGGCAGTCTCCCTAGCTTTGTCAGTTAGGTGAGGGTGTGCTCTACAGAGCAAGCCTTCCTTCATACGTGCTTTCTCTCCCTACAGACATTTTTCATTTGCTAGTCCTGTGATTTTAATTTTTTTTGGCAGGGGCGGTCTTCATGGCGGATTAGCAGGTCTGTTTGGCCTTACGTCTAAACCACAGGCTCCTATCCAGCTTAGCCAGGGAGCGCTCTGTTGGGGGCAACTGAGAGATAGCAATAAAGTGGCATTTTGATTGCCCTTCTGCCATTACTCCTGTGTGTGATCACACACATTCCCCGTGTGTGTTATTACCACACAATCAAACCTCATGGGAGGAAGACCAATTGACAGAGAATTGGGGCCTTCCCCGTTCTCCAGAGATAATCCCATCCTGGCCATCACACCCTCACCTCTCTGACCTCTAACCTCTGACAATGACCAGTCCCTAAGGTCGGTCACTCCCATGAGGGTCAATTACTCCCATGAGGAGGCTACTCTGCTCAGTACATGTAGTTAGAATTTGATCAATGTTAGTTATTATTATTGCTATTACTATTAGCTCTGACCCCACATAAGGCATGCAAGTGGTGCCTTCTGTGAAATGGGGTACTGCAGCACCCAGGTCTCCATCTCCGTAACCTTGGCCTATAGCTGATTCCTTGCCCTCCGCATTGCCTCACCTCCAGCCGTGCTGTGCTCCCGAGCCTGGGACTGCAGACCTGGCTCTCTCTGGACCATCTGCTCTCTGGATCCAGCCCACCCTTCCACCTGGCCCTGCGTTTCCTTCTCTGGTTTGCCTGTGCTCCATTTCTCAGAGTGGTTTTCTCCAGGCAGCTTGCCAGGGTGGATAAAAGAAACCCTAACGAGTGTTCAAGGTATCCTGGGCCAGAGCAAGAGAGACAGGAGAGCTGCAAGGCCAGCAGTGGGCTCTGTGAAGGACAGGCAGTCTGCAGACCGGCCGAGGAGTACTTACAACCCTCCAGGGTTCCTACAGGAAGGCCAGGGCAGGATCGTCGTGCTGTCTCCATTCATTTGTTTCATGAGTATTTGTTGAATGCCTGTGCCCTGTATTGGGAATCAGAGGTGGGCAAGGCAGACAGGATTCTTAGTCTCGCAGACTTTACAGTCCAACTGGGGAGACAGACCAACACCATAAAAGAGCGAATAAAACAACCCAGTGTGGCACGTGTGGTCCAGGCACAGCAGGTGCTGAGGGCAAGACTAAGGGATGGCCTGGAGGCCACTTCAAATCTGGTGGCAGGAAGCCCCCTCTGAATCCCTTAATTCAACTTTCAACATGAACTTTTTTCTCATCCCATGATTATTTGGAAACCTTTCCACCAGCTCTTCCTACATTTGCGTGTTTTCTAGTGACAAAAGAGAAAAAAACAATCACAAGGTAGGGGAGCTGGAGAAACCTGAAAAACCGAGCATGCTGTTCCCAGTCATATTTCCCTCCTCGTTTGCCCTTTGACACCCTTTACTTGATTGCTTTTAGGCCTGGATTAATTTTTTTCTGGCCCGAGGCCCATGCTAATTTGCATGGCTATTCTATGTACAGGTCAGATCCATGAAGACAGCAGGTGAGCCTGAATTCACAGAGTCGCATCCATCAAGTGGCCCGGAGCTCAGTCTCCTCACTGTAGAAGAATGGAGGATAATGAGAAATCGTACCACGACCCGAAATCATGACTCACCAGGGTTGCCCTGTGGTCAAGCTTATGGGTAAACCACTCCATCATCCTTATGTTCTACTTGTCAAACACTTGTGGGATTCCATTTTGGGCTTTAGACATGTAATTATGGTTCCCATTGTTTCCAAAGCCAGAATTAAGCCTCAGATTATATAATTAATTGTGAGTTAGGTGGAGTGCCTTCTTTCATTTTACACTCCATCTATGATGTTAATACAAATCTTTGTTTTGCTCAGTAACACTGTGTATTTCGGAGTCACACTAGTAGATAAAATACGTGTTCATTGTCATATTTAGCTGTTGTTATGAATGGGTAACTGGAAGGCTTACTTACAACTATAGTTAAAATCCATTGTGGGAAACTCTGTTCTTTCCCTGTGTTTGTTGACATAGTCAACAATTCCTTCAGTGTCCAGAAATATTTGCTCATTTATTCACGTATTCATTCATTCATTCAATCAATGAATATTATTTTGGATCTATTATGTGAGAGGAACAGTGCTAAATTTAAGATAAAAAGACACAGTCTCTCGCCTCAAAATTGCCCAGCCAAGATGGTGCCCACCTTGGGGCAGAGAGTGGCAGATCATTGTAGCCGAGTCGTGTGGGCAGCATTCTAAAGTCATAGATGCCTGCCCACTCCACCCCAGACTCATCTGAGATTCTGGTTGGGCAGGTCCTGAGGGAGGCCCTGGCATGTGGATTTTGAAAAAACTCCTAGGATAATTCTAATTACACTCTTAGGTTATAAGCACTGGTCTGGTGAACTTCCCAGAACTCTGCAGAACTCAGCACCTTTTTGTGGGGCAGCATAGCCATGAGCCCCTCTTCACCCAAACCAGAGAGTCACTGAAGGCTGACAGTGCCTGACCTGGGCCAGCAGTAGTACTGGGCTTATGGCCACAAGAACCTGCCCGTTCCTGAGGGGCTGTTCCCAGTCATAGGGCCAGGCCTGCTCTGGTCACCTATTCCCATGCCGACTCTAGACAGGTGCATCTCTGCTGTACCTCAGAAAGGACACAGCCCTGCCTGCTGCCACCTCTCCAGCTTGCTCTCCAATCAAGCTGCTGCCCCAGCTGCCTTCCTCCTCATGCTTCCAGGCCAGCTCCCTCCTGCTCTGCCCCATCCAGGAAGTGTGACTAAGCTCTGGCAATCTGTACAAAGGAACATCACCAAAATATCACTTTTGAGTGACTGGCAATAGTTTGTCTTATGCAAAGGCCATTGCCAGCTTGTAAATTCTGGTTCTCTTTTTAAAAAATTTCTATTGTCAAGTCTGATTATTTTGGATGTGATATTCTGCCTGAATATGGCCAATATTGGTGACAAGTCAGAGAAGATATGTTCAATATTTTACCATTGTTTTAATTTTGCCCTCATAACATTTGGCCCAACCAACCCAGGTTTTGGTGACTTAAGTCTCTTGAACTGATAAACGTAGAGTCAATTCATAGAGTCTTACTTTAACTAGTAAGCTTTATAAATACACATTAATCCAGGAACATGAATGAACTAGTTTTTTTCTTTTTCTAGTTGTGTCTATTTACTGGTCCTTAACTTTAAATTATGGCATCTTTTTGTTGCAAGTCATTTGTTCATTCATTCATTCAGCTTTGGCTGAACACCTGTGTTGTGGGATCACCTGTGGTGCTTCACAAGCTGGGCCCAACCCCGCCTCCTGCCTCCTCTCCCACACGTCCCTGCCATGTCCCCCACCCCCACCTCATACATGCACTGTCTGGCACACCTGCAGTAGAAAGTCAATTGACAGGTTCCCTGTCCCTCAACTTTGCCCAGTCAGGTGAAGGCGACAGCCGTGCGTCAGTTTGTCCCGGGTGATGAAGGCTATGGTGGCATTTGACTTGGGTCTTGAAGGACATGCAGAGCAGATAAGCAAGGTGTGGTCAGGGGCGAGTGTGACAGTGTGACAGGGAGGATATGGTGGGAGGAGAGGCTGGAGAGGCAGCTCTCTGCCAAAGCATGGCCTGAGTGCTCCGGGAGGGGCTGTCCCTGACTGCGACATTCCTGCCACTCTGCCTCTTCAGTGTGACCAGATTCCCAGGTCACACGTCCTCAGCCACCCTCCATGGCTTGCTGCTAAGGTAGAAGGAAAAACTCAGACCTTTGTTCTTGGGAGACGGGGAGGGCGTTGGTTTAGGGTGTTTATTCCTCTTCCTCTGACGTTGAAGCAAACCACATTTAACTGCTGCCTGGATCCCCGCTCAGGTGCGCAACAGACCCGGCGGCACTTTGTCTCTTCCCTGGCGTGGCCCAGCCCGAAGGCAAATTATGTCTGCGCCCTCAAAAAGGTCTGCAGTACAACTCTAAAAATAGGTGAGCAGAGAAGCACAGACTCAGGGATATGCTCTTACCAGCCCCAGGAAAGCCAGCTGTATCAAGTTCAGGCTTCCTCCGGCCAAGCCACAGGGTCGTGAGAGACTTCCCATCTTGGCCTCTGGAGCTGGGAAAGGGGAGGAGGAAGCGGAGAGGCAGGATGTGGTGGAAGGGCTGTGTGCTGCCTGCAGGGCCAGGCTGAGAGCAAAACTCTCCTCGGGACTCTGAACAGTGCTAAGCGGTTTAAGCAAACAAAAGAGCGCACACGTGCAGCCCTGAACAACTCTGGTCTCCGTCGGTACAAACCAGGATTTGGGACAGTACTCATCGGGGGCAGCCAGCTCATGGTTTCCAGGGTCTTCTGAGTATGTACAGGCATCAGCAAGACCAGGAAAAACACAGTATTTACCCTGACAAAGCCATGTGCAGCCCAGGTTTATGGCCATGATTGATGGACAAAACCCAGAGCAACAACTTATTAGTGGTGATTTGCCGGGGTGTGGCCAAGCTGGGGCGTGGCCCCTTTTCTGACCCTTCCCTGCCAACATCTCTTCCCTCTGCCCTTCCGGCGGTTGAGCCCGTCTGCTTGAGGATTGGGACAGTTTCGTTTCAGGGGACTTGGGTCCAAGGAATTAGAATTATAATAGGTTTCAATCCTGATTCACTGTGTTCTAGGACGGAAAAGACACTTCCTCTTTGCTTTTGACCTCCTTCCAGAAGCAAAAAGCCTCTCCCAGAAGGATGTAACAACATAGTCACCCCGGATCCCCAGGGAAGTACTTCAGGGGGCTTCCATTAGCATGTGGACGCACTATTTCTGAGTATATTAAACATGAGAGGTTTGAGGACCTTTCTGGTGAGTCACACCGAGGGATATGACTAGTTTTTAAGACTCTGACAGGGATCGTTATCGAAATACCTAATGCAGTGATCATCAACATTTTGGGACTCATGTTTAGAAATATTGAAAGGCTCTACTCTTTTACTTTTTATTTATTTATCTTTTTCAATTTACCTTGAGCAATGCACTTTATTTTTTGTTGAGATATAATTGACAAGGCTCTACTCTTTTAAATCCTCATGCAACTTAGAGGGAAAGATCTTCTCAAATACAGTATTTTCTTACTCTTTCCTAACCTGGAAAAGAGTCTTTCTTCAAAATTGTTCTCCTTTATGGCTGTAAGACAGGATTGACGGAAAAGGATGGGAAAGGGAATTAGTATTCCTGAGTGACTACTGGATTCCAGGTCAATGCCAGTGAATCAGAATTCTAAGCCAGGTTGTGGGGGGCGGGCTCCTCCATCAGCCTAGCAGAGGAAGCCTGGAGGCAGGGCAGCGTGTAGTTAAGGCTGTAGCCTGAAGTCACGCTGCCCAGGTTCCTAGTCTAGTTCTGTCACCTCCCAGCAGTGTGACTTTGGACAAGTTGTTTAATCTCTTTGCAACTCCATTTCTTCTTCTCTAAAACGGAGGAGCTGGGTTACCTGCCCCGCGGTTTTGCGTGGATTTTGTGAGCTAACACATTGACATGCAGTTGGTGCGTGCCTGGCGCAGGGTGGTGCTCCCTCAGTGCCAGCTCCTTCCCCTCCTATTATTGTCATTCACAGCACAAGAGCTGAAAAGGCCTCGTATTAATTACGGACTTGGATTCATTTGGAAGGATTGGCCTGGCGGTAATCGTAATTGCTGTACAAGAACTATGACTTATTTTGATGCATATTTTTGGGGGAAAAGATACAAAGTATAATGCACTCATAGTTTGCCTTTTGGTTGCATGGAAAAGTGTTACTAGGCTGTGCTTTCCTAGGGCTTCTGCGCTCAGAGTTAAAGCCCCCCAAATAGCAAAACGCTCCACTCTCAGAAGGGAGGTAACTCACTGTGTGGATCACGCTGTTACTTGATCCTTCTCCCTTTTATTTCAAAGAGACTTTTTGCCGTTATTCAATTTAGTTCTCAAGACCTGAAGTGTTATGGAATAAATTTGCTTATAGTGATGGATGGGCATTTTGACAACTCAGGGCTTTGCTTCTAAAGCATTTTTATTACCACTCGCTATCACCCCAGTGAAATAGCACAGACACCAATCGACGAGGTGCATATTCCTCTCGGGCTGCAGAGAGATCAGGTGGCCCGTTTAAAACTGCCTAGCTAGCTGGTGACAGGCAAACTGGGGTGCCATTAGGCCACACTCTTACACGGAGGTCAAATGAAGGAGCCCGTCATCCTCTGCCCATATGTCCTTAAGGAGAAACAAAGGAAGTCAGGACTTTTTATCCACATGAGAAAAACAGTGAGATTTTATTAGCTAAATTGAAAACCCTTGTCACCAAAAGTCTACGTGGTGGAGCTTCTGGAGGGCCAGCCCGGTGGCAAACATTTGTGACGTGGCTGACCAGTTGCAGTGGTTTCTAAGTGTGGGAGCCACCAGAGACTCACGAAGCAGCAGGAAGAGGCAGAGGGAGCGGGTCCTGGCCGGGCCTCTCCCAGCCGTCCCTGGAGCACTGGGCACAGTCGCTCTCCTCTCCCTCTGTGCTCCTGAGGAGACAGTTGCACCGTCGATTTTTTCCAATCCAGATGCAAAACCAAAAACTTGAATTCAAATGCTCTCAGTCAAGTGGAAATGTTCCAAGGCCTCTGAAATGCTCGTTCACCGAAGACCGTTTTCCTGATGTGTAATTTGGTCAGTTATCACTGGTTTTAGAAAGGTTCCGGGTGGTCCAGTTTCCTCTGGGAACTCCGTAGATTTCATGCTTTCGGTTTCCGGAGTTTTCTGCTTGCCTTGGAGTTCAGAGAAACTTGAACTTGCTGAGGAAGTGAGCGCCAGCCGTTCAGCTGCAGAAGGTAGTTGAACGCTAAGGAAAAGAAAACCTAGTTAGGATTCCTCCTCTTTTCTTGAAACCAGGAGCTGGCCTGAGCACGACCTGTGTGGAGATAGAGGCTTTGAAATTGTGATCCCTAGTGCACTTGCATAAGAAAGATGCTCCACTTAAAATTTCAAAACATTTTATAATGATCTGTGCATTTTTTATAAGTGCCATTAGCTCCCCTTCCGCCTCTTTGGGGTGTCAGAACCGCTAAGCCTCAAGGCTCTCCCTCCCTAGGCCCGGAGTCGGTTGTGACTGGGGTGGTGTGAAGCTGATTCCTGCACACTTTCAGGGCTCCTCTGATTTGAAGTATGCAAACTAGCTTTTCTCCCTTCGGAACCATCCCATACGATTTGGTTGAGGAGCTGTGCACATTTCACAGCAAGAGGATAGGGGCCATCCAAAAGGGATGGAAATTGCTCAAATGAACAGTTTGCATTTACTGTCCTCCTGGGGGGAAATAAATGCAAAAACATCTGTTGTTAAAGTATAATCTTCAACTCCTCAGACTTTCTCAGTCCTGGTTTTATACAGCAAAGCACTTACTGAAAATGAGGTGGGTTTGCTTTAGCACACACAGAGGGTCTAAAATACAACAAATGGTCCAGGGCACCACTGTGGAAACTGAGCACGTGCCAGTGAAAAGCAGGCCATTCAGCTGTGAACAAGTCAGAGGAGGGTCCCTCTGACAACAGAACTGGTTGAGGAGTGTCAGCAAGCAGAGCTGGGCAGCCCAAGGCTGTCCTCCAACGGGGGGAAGCCCTCTATCCTGCCCTCTGTAATAAGAAACATCAGGAAGCATAGCCCAGCTCTCTAAATGAGCAGAAATCTTTCCGTGCTTCTCCAGCCTCATCCAATATTTCTGCTTCCAAAGGCGAGAGGATCATGGGTTTCTTGAAGCTAGTCGAGCAGAGGACAGTCTGAGATGCCAAGTGGAGTGCCACCTCGCTGAGGTTGTTAGCTTCAGTCTTCACTGCCTGTTCTAGGGGAGCCCATGTGGGTCTCAGATGGGAATTTCTCCCTCACAGCTGCATGGCCATTGTGGGAAGATCAGGCAATACCAGGTCTGGAGCTCTGTATCCAGTCAGGGAAGATATTTTATCAAATGCCAAACTGCAAGTTGGTTTTCTTTCCCTTCAGAGTTGCTTTTTTTCTAGTTTCGTTATACCTCTCAGCTTGGCATCAAGACCAAGTGGAAGTGAATAAAGATAATGTCCGGGAGTGTGTGGGGCCACACATGAAAACTGTCACTCATAGATCGCGGTGGAGCTCTCTGGCAGGAGTGACTCTCCTGCTTCAAAGCCGCTTGGAGCTTATCCGTAGGATGCCTTCGCCTTCCAGACAGCTGATTTGGTTGCTCCAGTCTGGTTTGCAAAATTACACAGAGTTTTTCAGCTATGACCTTGACTTGCCTCTTCTTGTTGTCTCTTCTTGTCTCTCCACCAGGCCACTCTCTCAGCTCAGTTTGGTTCCATGGGCCAAAGATATTAGAAGCAAGGACTTGTCTCAGATCTGTCACTCAGTCCTGCCTCCTTGCCTCTCAGGATGGAGGAATTCTCTGCAAAGATCTTATCTTTGCTGATCTTGGCACATTCTGATATCCTGCATGTGTGGGCCCCAGACGAGCCCCAACTGTGGCCAGCTGGATGGATGTCACCAGGGAAAACTTCTCACCACAGCAGGCCACTTCCTTTCTCAGGCTACAGCCACAAGAGCTGTGTCAACTGAGCTAGGGAAAGTAGGCCAAAGCAGCACTGGCTGGAGAGGGAAGGCATGCAGAGTTTATTTGGAGGTGTCTGTGATCCACAATGAGATAGATACCTCATCCCAGTTGAGGGTGACTTTGGAATTATCTCCATTTGCCTTCTATTTCTGAAGGTCATGTACTGTGGTCCAAACCATGTAATTCACCAAAATTAGCTCAGATAAACTGGCTTTTCACATTCAAATTTCTTTTCTAAGAATCAGCCTATTTCTGTCTTGTGTCTCCAAATATTGCCAACTACGTGTGCCCAGGGTGTGGATAGAGTGGGGCCAAACTTGGGTTGCCATCTGCGTGAAGAGATGTTCCTCATATGTCCTCCTCTGCCAGTTTGCTGCCTGAAATCCTTAAACAGGAAACTAAATCTTTAATTCTACCATCTAAGCTAAGGATTCTATACCAATATGACAGGAGAAGACGCTCATTGAAAATCTCCCCCTGAGATTTCTATGACTCATACGGATTCTTGCATGAGGTTAAGCTTTTTAGGCAGGTGGAGGTGGGGATGGAGAAGGGTAGTCAAGAGCAAGAGGTCCTTGGGTCCCTGAAAAAGGAAGAAGGTATCTGGAAGTGCACAAAAAGGGACCTGCAGGAAAAATGAAGACAACTTCACCTACTCCACAGCCTGCCTGGTCTATCAGTTGATGATTCTCCCGTCATCAACAGAGCCGGACTATGTGTGAGGCCTTTCGATGGGAGGAAAGCTGCCTTTCTCTCAGACACCAAGGCCAGTAGCACATAAAGCTGGGTTTGTGTTCGGTTCTCCCAGCACTGCACTGACTCCCCTAGCAGAGCTGGGAGTAGCTGACTTGGTCTGTGGTCCAGTTCTTGTTCACCTGGTGATGGGCACAGGCACTCAGCGCTGTGGTTTCCAAGCCTTTCCTCATGATGCACCTTCAATGGCAGGCAAGAATCCATTGGCCCATGGCCAACCTGGGCCTCTAAATGAGAGAACTGATGTTAAAGCGGAGTCTGCTCTTGACGCAGCCTCCTGGACTTTTCCATCAGGTCTTCCAAAAGGCCCAATTAACCTTTAAAGCAGTTCAGGAAGAGGAACTTCTTATCAGAAAGAGGGCAGCAGGAAGACCAAACTAACTTCCCTCTCCTCCCCTTCCACATGACTACTCACTCTCTTGGCCTGCCTTAGCCTGGCAAGCTCTTCTATCAGTCTCTTCCTCTCCTTGAGGGCACTGGTGAGAAGGAAACATCAAGGACTCACGTCTAACGTTTTCTTATAATTGCTTCTTAACCATTTTGCCAGAAAGTACAGCCAGAGCAAATGGTGTGTAAGTGACCACAGAAATGATCGAGAACATACTCAGTCTGGACTACCTGGGACCAGGCTGAAGAGACTGGGTAACAGCTGGTTGACCCTTCATCTTGAAGAAACTACAAAAGTTGCCAAAAGGTCCTAGAATCACCAGTTATATTTAAAATATTGTGTGTATTAATAGAATGAGCAATATTTGTTTTCACTATTAGCATTTGTTTGAGCATAATTAAAGCCACTTCATTCCTTTAAAAAATTGACAATCTTATATTCATATTTACAAGCTGATTTCGAGAGTGCCTTTTAATTCTTTTACTATTTCATCTTTTATAAAAATCATATATGTACGAAAAGAAACTGGAAAGATTACTCACTTGACTGGAATCATGTTTGAAACCACTCTGAATATATTTCTTAGCATTTCCTGATTGATTGCCTTGGAAATAAATAAACCCAAGTGGTAGCATTATATTTATATTTCTAAGTCAGGAATATTTTTCTTATTGCTCTGCTTCTAAAATAAATTCCCAAGAAAGTGCATAAAACATCAAAATAGCATTTTCAATATCTGCCAAATCTTAACATTTGCATCTCAGCAAGAAAGTGCATAACTAGTGGGTAAACTGCCTCTTTGTCAAACATAAATGTGGCAAATTCCAAGGTGGCTCCTTTTCAACTAAATTGTCTCAGCATGCAGAGCAGCAGGGAGAATGCGTACTATAGGGCGCAGGCAAAAAACTAATCTTTATGATTTTTCCAGGAGGGTATTATATTAAGTTCCAGAGAGAAATGGTGAGATATTTGTGGGGAAATGGCACATTTTCTTTCAGAATCACCCACTCCATTTGAACGTGTTCGGTTCTTCAGAACGTGTCTGTGGTGTTCGCTGGGTGGTACACAGCCTCCCTGCTGCTACTCTCCCTGCTCTCGCTTCCCAGGTGGACGGGATGGTGATGAATTCTGCAACGTGACTCCTTGCTCCAGATTTCCACCAGGCCTGAGCTCCTCGGGACTTACCCTGACTCCACATACACGCTTTTCAAGAGACACAATTTTGTCTTGTCTGGAGCGCAATGTAATTAGAAAGCAATTTGGCCCACGCTCGCAGCTTCCATGGTCGCTTGGCACGGCCTCAACTCGCCCCCGGCAGGGCTGGTTTTGCTCTGCGTCGGCGGTCCTCCAAGATGTCTAGCTGCTCAGGGATCCTGGCCCTCGCTTGCTCGGAGCCCAGGCTCTGCTGGACTCCGGGAGTGTCAGGTGCTGTCTGCTCCGAGCCGTGGGGGTAACCCCGGAGCCACGTGTCAGCCGTGTCCCACACGGCCTCGGGCCGGTACAAAGGAGGCTCAGCCGCCTGGCGCCAGCTGCCCAACCACCCTGCCCAGAGAGCAGAGACCATCCGGTGGCACGTTCAGCCCCCAGTCCCCCTCGTCATATTGCTCGCAAGTCTCCCTGCAGTCCCTAAACCCCAGTCCCCCAGGCCCCAAATTGGAGGCCATTTTTAACTCGACTCCTCCATTTCTCTCCGCATCCACTAAGTTGCCCTGTAAATTTGGCCTTCTCATTTCTGCTCTCAATACCCTAATTCCAGCCTCTTACCCAAAACACCATAACAGCCTCCCAGCTGTTATTTCCACACTCAATTCCACTTCCTCCAATGCTGGTATTGCCCTATGGCCAGTTACTTTTCCAAATACGTACATAGCTTTGTTAATGCTATAATGTCATCCCCCTGCTCACAGACCTCCAGTGGCTTCTCCTGGCCTAGAGCTTCCTTAGCTGGGTGTTCTGGGCCACTGCCTGTTTAAGTGAATAAAGTTTTATTGGAACACAGCCATACCCTTTCATTTACATATTGTTGGTGGCTGCATTTATGCTGTGATGGCAGAGTTGAGTTGTTGTGACAGAGACCACATGGCTTGCAAAGCCTAAAATAACTATTTGGCCTTTTGTAGAAAATGCGTGCTGACCTCAGCTCTAAAATATGGTCCCAAATTTCCTTTCCAGTTTCATTATGTTACAGCCTGAGCTTTCCTTAGTCCAGGAAATTCATCCCTCCGGGCCTGTCAAGTGGACTCTACTCACCGTGCTTTCCTGACCCCCATTTCAATGTGATCTCTTTCTGTTTTGCACCCCCATCACACTTCGTTATGGCATTTTGCACGCTCTGACCTTTATTGTAAATATGAATGTGTGTATCTTGTCGCTTCCCCTCCCATCCCAGTAGAGTCTCTAAGCTCCCTGTGGGCAGGAGCCGTGTCTTCGCCATTTTCAGCTCTCAGCCCAGTTCCCTGCACAGAGCCATTCAGTAGATCTTTGGAGACTTACTTAACTCAAACACTAGGAGTCTTTTCTTTCAGTGGCTTCCAGAATAAATAATCAACATTCCCCTCTGGGGAAAGACAAGGTGGGAAAATGAGGCAGGAACAGATACAACTATTCTTCCCTAGTAAGGTAAGATTCTTAGAGGAGGCAGGTTTTAAGAGTTTTTTGTTTGTTTGTTGGGTAAGTGACTGGGGAAGCACACAGCCTCCATAGAAGAGATTCTCTAGAAAGTGATAGAGTCGGGACAGAGAAAAGCACAAACGGGAGAGAGACTTTGCCTCCTCACCCATTAGGGCTCCACTGGAGGGAACCATTTCAAGGATGTCATGGCCACCGGGCTGGCCAAAGGGCATGAGTGGGAGGTTCATGAAGCCACAGAGGGGCTTCAAGTCCTCTGTGGATGAAAAGAACATGGTAAAGGGGACAAGAGGAAGTGGGTGAAGGGTCTCACGAAAGCGGTCTTGTGACCAGAGTGTTGGACCCAGAAGTCATTTGAATGCGGGAAGTTTGGATCGTTTAGGGTAGACTGTGGGTTGGGAAGTGTATTAGTTTCCTGTGGCTACTGTAACAAATTATCATAAACCAGGTGGCTCAAAACAATACACATCTCTGCTTTCACAGTTCTGGAAGCCAGAAATCCAGAATCAGTTGCACTGGGCCCAAACCAAGGCGTCAGCAGGGCCCTGCTCCCTCCAGAGGCTCTAGGAGAGAATCTGTTTTCTCCCCTTTCCCATCTTCCAGTGGCTGCTGGCATTCCTTGGCTCATGGTAGCATCACTCCGATCTCTGCCTCTGTGCTCATGTTGCCCTCTCTCCTTCTGTCTGTGCCACATCTCCCTCTGCCTGCCTCTTATAAGAATATTTAGGGCCCACTGGGATAAGCCAAGATAATCTCCCATCTCAAGATCCTTAACTTAATCCCATCTGTAAAACCCTTCTTGCCATAGAAGGTAACATCCACAGGTCCAGGGATGAGGACCTAGCACCTTTGGGGGCCAATATTTACCTACCACAGCGGCTACTAAGGAAAAGCAGGCAGCAGTAACGCAAACGGGAGGTGGAATAGAGCTGGGAGGTGAAGAGGCTGTGGAAGTAGGAGGTACCATGGGAGGCTGGTTGAGGGTGGAATGGGGGAGTAGGGAGCAATGGAGGTTATTGACAGGCTGTGTGGTGCAGGGCAATATCCTTAGCTCAGGGACCCTGACGTGCCGGAGAAGCACAGAGAAGAGTATGGGTTTGCATGAAGATGCGTCATTGGAGGCAAAACAGGATGTATCCAGGCACAGGCAGATCCAAGTTTTGTGGCGATTGTCTTGAGGCCTTCTTTGAGAAAAATAGTCCAAAATTACAAACACAAAATTTGGGATGAAAGTGAATTTTTATTTAGAATGAAAAAAGAAATCACAAAAAATCACAAATTGTGGGAAGCTGATAAATGCTACAAACATCACATGATCCAGAAAATAACATACTTTCATTAACTGCCTAAGGCCATTCCATGGCACTCTCCCCCCACCTTTGTTATACTTTTCACTACCGCTTTGTAAAACAATAACTTTGTAATATTTATATATAGAGAAACAAAAGATAATTCAGTTATTTCTTCTAGCTTGATCCATCAGAACGTGGTTTTTATAATAGCTAGTTTAGAAAAGTTTCTTTCATCTTCTCAACCATTATTGGTAATACCAATAATGGTAAATTTGTAGTATTGTTGTCAAACTCAGAAAAACCCCTTTCCAGTCTCTTTCCTATAGGGACTGTTAAAAATGTACTCCCTCCCTATGTATAGCACCATGATAGTTGTCCTACAACCACAAGAATTTTGATCATTTCTATTTTGTGAAATTTTCATTAAAAAAGAACAAAATGCATGGTGCATGTATCGTTGTATATGTTGCATTATCAAGTACAAATCCTGACAGGGGAGGCCTTCCGTGTTGGTCCAGCACGGATGAAAAGCAAATTTTCCACTTGCATTTTACACATCTGAGGTTCGGAAGGGTTTCCCACAGACTGGTTTATGGCTCTGTGCATTTCAAACCTTATTTCTCCTGCTGGGTGGTGTAGGATCCCTTCACATCTCCTCCGGGTCATCATGTTGGTAAGTTTCTACAGTGGGTGGTAAGAGTATTCCCAAAAGTATTCCCATGCTGGGATGACCAATAGTAACGTAGCTATGCTCAGAAGAAACCACTTCTACATAAATATAACGCTCTAAATCAACTTAGTACCCCCAACTCAATGTCCCCTTAGCCAGATCCCCAAAATGCCCGTGGGCACTCTGATGCCACCCAACGCAAGGGGAGGTATGTAGAATGGAAGTTGGAATAGGAAGAGACAGGGGTTAACTGATTTTAGTTAAAATATCTTCCTTTTGCAAATAAAAAAAAAAATGACCACATTATAAATCCCCTTCCCGGGGCCTTGGAAGGAGTCAGTGCAAGCGAGGGGCTCTGAAGCTCAGCTCGGTAACTTCACGGTCAATTCACCTCGATCTAGGAGTCACTCAGGTGTGAACCCTTCAATGAGATTGCCCAGGAGAGAGAGCTAGGGACTAGAGAGACGTGCTCTGTGCTAACGAGGTCTCCAGGTCCACCTGGCACCCTAATACTCAGGCATTCCCATGGCATAACAAAAGCCGCCTTCTACATTTTTTTTCGATCTGGATTTTAAAAATCTTGCAGGTTCGCTATGGAAAACAGTTTGGTAGTTTCTCAAAAAAAAAATGTAGAATTACTGTATGATCCAGCAATTACACTCCTAGGTATATATCCCAAGGAATTCAAAGCAGGAACTTGAACAGATTCTTGTACACCCATGTTCACAGCAGCATTATTCACAATAGCCAACAGGTGGAAGCAACCCAATGTTCAGCAACAGATGAGTGCATAAACAAAATGTGGTACATCCATACAATGGAATAGTGTGAAGCCATAAAAAGGAATGAAGTTCTGATACATGCTACAACATGGATGGACCTTGAAAACATTATGCTAAGTAAAATAAGTCAGACACAAGAGGACAAATATTTTGTGATTCCCCTTACATGAAATATCTAGAATAGGCAAATTCATAGAGACAGAAAATAGATTAGAGGTTACCAGGGGCCGGGGGATGGGAGAATGGGAAATTATTACCTAATGGTTAGAGAGTTTCTATTTGGGATGATGAAAAAGTTTTAGAAATAGTAATGACGGTTGCACAACATTGTGAATGTGATTAATGCCACTGAATTGTGCACTTAAAATTTGTTAAAATGGTAAATTTACATTATGTATATTTTGCCACAATAAAAAATGCCCAAAAAAGCAAGCTAATATCTAAGCATCAGAAATGAATTTGCTCACATCAGGTTATTCATGCATAAAAAAGATCTGGCAGAATATTTTACATGAAAATATTTATCTGAAATGATTGCAATCTCTGGAGTAAGCATTCTGTAGAGCTCACTTCACATTAAACACTTTTATATAAAAAACTTGCAGGTTAATTACTAAGCCAACGAAAATTGTTATTAACCTGGTACGCATTCACCAACTCTCCCTCCGCTTGTCAACAGTCAACTGTGGACGAACTCAGTGGCACTGAACACACGGGTTTTGAGACATGGCGTGGGTTGTGTTTACCCCTGTTGTCTTTTAAAAAAGAAAAACTTCCTTGGTGGCCATTTGCTTGGGCTAATTTTTTTCAGATCCTGAGATCCCAAAGGTCTGTTTAATATGCCTCCTTGGCTATCTGTATAGACACTGACAGCCAGCTGGAGGTGAAGGGGGACCAGGCGACCTCTCAGAGGTTTCATCCAGAGCATAAAAGCATTGATAAGGGAGGATCATTATGTGAGCGGGAGAGGCCTGTGCTCCCTGAGCACTATCAGTCATCTCTCTAAATGTGTTTGCCATCCCTGCCTCCCCTCCCCAACCCCTGGTTCCCGTTACCCTCTTAGTTGCCTTCTCCGGGATATTTTCAGAGCCTGTATTGGGGAGGGTAAGTAAAGCTTGATACTGCAACAGACTCCAGAATGGTTTAGCACAATAAGAGTTTTATTTTGCCTTCAAGCAAAATCTGATGTGGCCGTTCCTACCAGGCAGATGGCCTTCGATGTAGTTATTCAGAGATCAGAGCTCCTTCCATCTCGTGGCTCCCCCATCTCCTCGAGCTTTGGAGCTGTCTGCTGGATACTATGCGCATGACTAGTAGACAGGGGAGAGAGATTGTGGAGATGGCTGAGGTGGTTTTTACAGGCCAGGCCTGGACATGATGCACATCACTTCTGCCTACGTTCTGTTGGCTAGAACTCAGTCACATGGCCCCACCTGGCTGCAAGGGAGTCTGGGAAATAGATTTTGGTGACAGTGTCTCTGCCACAGAGATTTTATAAGCCACAGGATCAAATGCCTCTTCCTATCACCTATACTATTTTATCTTCACTCCATCATGAGACAGGAATATTCTCACCTTCCGAGGGGGAAAATGGAAACACAGAAGCCTTGAATGCAGGCCTGCAGCCTAGACAAAGAAGCCTGGCCTCTTGACTGCACCCAGGAGCTGGCCCTTCCACCTTCTTGGCCGGGTCACGGGTACCTTCTCTTGTGACCTGCTCTGAGCTCCAGGGCAGACCAGGAGAGTCTCTTCTCGGAGGGAGACCCACTTGGAACATCTGGGATCCAGATGCTGCTGGCTTCCTTAATGGCTCTGAGTGCAGTGGAAGGTATTGGTCTTAAGCCCTAAAATCCTGCGAGGTCTGCTTTCTGTCTCTGAGAGATCTTCTCTCCCCTTTTGCACTCTTTGAGGGCTGAATTAAATGGAGCCAGCCTTCTTTGACAGCTGACAGGGAATTCTCAGTGGAAGACAGTTGATTTTGGAACAATTCCCGCTGTCAGTCCTGTAAAGCCCAAGTTTCCTGACCTAGAGGGCATGGTGACAGACCCATCTGCTTTTGCAGTTAGTCACTGGAGGGGCTTGATCATAAAGTTTGTCTAAAGTTAAGCTGAGATGGTGCACAGAAAAAGATGCATTTATTTTCCTGATCGTCCCACTCTCTGCCCTCTTTCTTGTGACGTTGCTCACAGGCCCAAGCAATGCATGTTGCAGGGATATCAAGACGCAGTCATCAAGAAACATCTCTTGCCTGCCATCTGTGCAGATCTCCAGCCATTCATCTGTCTTGACATTTTATTTCTCATGAAAGTGATCCTAGAGATGAGGTTTGCCTCTACTATGTGGCCTCTTAACTCATAATATGAATAGCAATATTAAGAATTGAGTAGATTCATAAATGGTCATCTCATAATGGGTTTTTAGGGGAAATGAAAGTGCACTGTGTGCAACTTTAACTTTCCAAGGTTGAGAGCAAGAACTCCCACACTTTGCAGTTTCTTCCCAAGGAATCCTTTAGTCACACGGAGCTTGAGCTGAATGGATTGTGTGCTGACCCCACGTGGGACCCCTGTGTTCCTATACGCTCTGTTACAAATAACTGTGAAAAAAGTAAATATTTGTTATATTAACTCAGTATATAAGAGCAACAAGGCTCAAAAACACACTTGATTTAAAATTAGGGAATATAGTTCTCATGTGTTCAGGCGGGAGGGCTAAGAAGATCTGTGTTCTGGTTTGTGTGTGTGTGTGAGGAAAATTGGCCCTGAGCTAACATCTGATGCCAATCCTCCTCTTTTTGCTGAGGAAGATTGGCCCTGGGCTAACATCCATGCCCATCTTCTACTTTATATGTGATACCGCCACAGCATGGCTTGACAAGAGGCGCATCCGTGTGCGCGGGGATCCGAACCTGCAAACCCCAGGCCCCTGAAGCAGAGCACGTGTACTTAACTGCTACACCACCAGGCGGGCCCCTGTGTTCTGGTTTTTTGTTTCACTATTTATGAACATCTGCCTGTTCAGGTTTGCTTCTTCTGGACCACAATGGAGAAGGAAGGGTTGTGCAAGGAATAGCATACCTGACCAAAAGTGGGGTTTACTTCCTCACATAGCCAGATCCTGGAAGTAGAACAGTGCTGAGGTTGGCTAATTCAGTGCACAAAGACATGATCTGTTTGCTCTGTGGTCCTAAGCTGTGACCCCTCATTGCCACAAGATGGATGCTGCAACTCCAGACATCACATCCTCACACAACTATGCCCACAGGCTGCAATGTCTTTCCTCTTTTTATCAGAGAGAAATACCTTTCTTAGAATACCCCTGCAGACTTTCACTTGTATTTCATTGGCCTAAAGGGAGTCAATTCTTATCCTTAATATAATCATTAGCAAAGGGGAAAGGGATTATCATAATTGGTTTAGACCATGGTTCTCAAACTTCAGCATGAGTCAGAATCTCCTGGGGGCCTTATTAAAACACAGATTACCATGTTCCACCACCAGAGTTTCTGCTTTAGTATATTGGGGACAAGGCCTAATAATTTGCATTCCTAATAAGTTGCCAGATCATTCTACTGCTGCTGGTCTGGGCCTCACATTTTGAGGACTACTGGTTTCGCTAGATCTTGATTCACTCTCTGGGGCTGAGTGAAAGTCACCTTCCATGGGGGTCACTGGGGCAAACACCAGGACAAAGTCAGCAGAAGGAAGCTCATTAGGCGGGCACCGGCCCGCTTTGCCGCCTGCTGTCCTGTATTTCCCTCTCTGTTTGCTGAGCACATACCTAGGCTCTTTTGGCCTTTGTTTTTTTCAGGACCGTTTCAAATTAGATGGTTTTACTGAAATATTTTTATTGATTTGATGCCTATGGCAGGTCGTCTCCCATTGAGGCTAACGTAAATCCCAGGTCCATCAGTGTGTACAGTGTGTACTACGTGTGCGTGTAAATGACACACATAATTTACAGTGTGTAAATTACGTAGGGCTTAAATTATTTCTTTCAACATCTCTCGCCTTTTGCCCCTCTCTGTAACACGTTATCAGTCCTCGAGTTTATTCAGTCATCCAGGTTTTATTAGATCCATCGTAAGTTCCTCACAATCCTCCTTAGCTCTTACCAACCTAGACACTTTCTCGAAATCAGCAAATTTTTCCACACTGCGGTTCACTTCCTCCTCTAGGTCAGTGACAGGGGTATTGAGTGAAATTGCTGGAACTGCCAGCGAGAACTTCAGGCGCCAGCAGCATCTGAAACAGCTCACCGAGCGGGCCGCAGCGTCACATCAGCGCAGCGCTCTCTCGTGTTAAGAAAAATCCCGTACGTGATTCCATTCTTTCTTGCACAGAGTGTGCAGTAGACATAGATATAATTATATATCAAGAAACTTATCCTTTTGAAAAGTCAGTGCACATGGCTCACCATGGAAAGATTGGAGACACCAAATTGGGAGATTTGTTTTCAGAGACACTCTTCAAACCCATGCCCAAACAGCTAGCAACTCCCACCATTAGAAAGTCATTCTTTGGAGTAAATAAGCATCTCTCTCTTTTTTTTTTTTTTTTTTTTGCTGAGGATGATTCGCCCTGAGCTAACATCCATTGCCAATCTTCCTCTTTTTCCGCTTGAGGAAGATTAGCCTTGAGCTAATATCTGTGCCAGTATTCCTCTATTTTGTATGTGGGTTGCCGCCGCAGCATGGCTGACAAGTGGTGTAGGTCTGCACCCAGGGTTCCGAATCAATGAACCCGGGCCGCTGAAGTGGAGCTCCCCGAACTCAACCACTACACCACCGGGCCAGCCCCTGTAAGCATCTCTTTTAAAATAAGTGAAAGGTGAAGAGAGTTAGCCTTGTCATATACACCAACCTGAGTCTGAATCCACTGAGTAATCCTTGTTCCTCCCAGCTGTGATCTACACCCTGAGGGGATGCACGGATGGAAGCAAGGAATGGATTCACTTGGGAATTCAGGGAAGCTAACTCACTGGGAGGGAATTCCCAGAGGGCCTGCATAGCTGAGGGGGCGGTAGTGGGAACTGGGTGTGATAGTTGTAGGAAAAAGACCCCAGAAGGTAGCAGTGGTGACAGAAGTGGGAACACATTAGAGACAAAGCGTGTCTTGGATCAAATCACAAAGTTTGATCCAAGACAGCCCTGTTTAGTAACCTAATGTGCATCTTAATAAAGATTCTTGAGACTTTGTTATTATTAGCTTTCCTCCAGGGAAGGAATGTTAATACCTGAACTCCAGAACCAGCCTTTTTTTCCTCACTGTATAGTCAAAAGATGTTGATGGGGCCAATATCTGTCTTTAAGGCCTCATCCTGGTCCTTATCTCCACTGAGGTCTCAGCAGCTCACAGGGCAGGAATCCAAGATGAAGAAACTAAGGTGTGGAGACTTTTAGGTGACTCACCAAAGGCCATGTGGTTAATGGCAGAGCCAAGATTCTGGTGGTCAGTGCTGTTTCTATCAGACCATGTGGTCTGTAGGATCAGGGCTGCTGTGGATGGTTGTGCAGACTGTGCACTGCACAAAGGCACCCAGCTGATGGGTGACAGAGCAGCATGAAGCATGGATGTTTTTTTGTAAGTAGCACAGAAGCTCCGAATGTACTAGCAGAGGCTTTGCTTGTTATTCAATATTATTTATTATTTTCCTACAAATAAAATGACCCCTAATAGACCAGAATTCTTATTTTATGTTAGAGTTATTTATATAAAATTAGGCCTGTAGGGCTGGTTTTGGGTATAAAGATGTTTGGATTTCTCAGCATCTTCCTGAGTGGTCTTGCTGCCGCAGGTCCTGCCTCCTCCAGTCTCAGGGCCCGCCATCACCCTGCTTCAGAAGACCTGCCCTTTTTCAACAGCCTTATTGAGGTAGAATGAGCAGACAGGGTAGTGTATATACTTAAAGTGTACAATTTGATGTGTTGACATATGTACATACCCGTGAAACCATCACCACAATCAAAGTGAGCAACACGCCCATCGCCCCAAGACTTTCCTCCTGTCCCTTTGTAACTGCTCCCACCCCTTCCTCTCATCTCCAGGGAACCACTGACGCGCTTTCTGTCACCCTAGATCAGTTTACATTTTCCAGAGTTTTCTATAAATGGAAACGTACAGTACGTGCTGTTTTTGTTTGGCATCTTTCACCAGCATCATTATTTTGAGCTCTATCCGTGTTGTTGCATGTATCAATAGTTCATTCCTTTTTATTGCTAAGTAGTATTCCGTAGTATGGATATGCCACAATTTGTTCATCCATTCACCTGATGATGAACATTTAGGTTGTTTTCAGTTTTATTTATTTCTTTTTTTTCTTCTTTTTGTTCTTACAAATAAGTCTGATATAAATATTTGTATACAAGTCTTTGTATGGACATAGGGATTTATTTCACCCGGGTAAATATCTAGAGGTGGAATGGCTGGATCATATGGTAAGTGTATGTTTAACAATTTAAGAGAGTGTCACGCTGCTTTCCAGGCAGCTGGACGGTTTTACATCCCCACCAGCAGCGTCTCAGAGCTCCAGTTCTTTCACTCCACGGCCACCCTTAATACGGCCAGTCTGCCTCGCTTTAGACATTCTAACAGGTGTACGATAATATCTCATCGCGGTTTTCACGTGCCTTTCCCTAATGGATAATAATGTTGAGTATCTTTTCATGTGTTTATTGTTTATTTCCTATCTGTATATCTTCTTTGGTGAAGTGTGTTCAAATCTTTTTCTCATTTAAAAAAATGGAGTTGTGGGCCGGCCCTGTGGCTTAGTGGTTAAGTGCGCGCTCTGCTGCTGGTGGCCCGGGGTTCAGATCCCGGGCGCGCACTGACGCACCGCTTCTCCGGCCATACTGAGGCCGTGTCCCACATACAGCAACTAGAAGAATGTGCAGCTATGACGTACAACTATCTACTGGGGCTTTGGGGGGAAAATATATAAAGAAATAAAAAATTTAAAAAATGGAGTTATTTGTTTTCTCGTAACTGAGTTTTGGGAGTTATGATTATATGGTGGATACCAGTTTTTTATCAGATATGTGATTTGTAAACATTTCCTCCTACTCTGTGGCTTGTCTTTTCATTTTTTTAACAGTGTCCTTTAAAGAGCAGTTCTAAATTTTGATGCAGTCCAATCCATCAATTTTGTGTGTGTATTGTTTTTTGATGTTGAATGTTAGAAATCTTTGCTTAACCCAAGGCCACGAAGATTTTCTTCTATGTTTTCTTCTAGAAATTTTATAATTTTAGTTTTTACATTTAGATCTCTGATCCATTTTGACTTAATTTTTGTATATAATGCAAAGATTGGACTGGAGTTAATTTTTTTGCTTAACGATATCCAGTTGTTCCATATTCATTAGTTGAAAACATTATGCTTTCTTCCCTGAATTATCTTTACACTTGTGTAAAAAATAAATTGACCATATAGGTGTGAGTCTTTCTGGACTCTCCATTTTTTTCTGTTGATCGTATTGTCTATCTTGACACAAATATCATACGCTCTTAATTACTCTATTCTGTTCCATTGATCTACTTATGTATCTTGATGCCAATACTGCAGTATCTTAATTACTGCAGTTTTATAATAGATATCAAAGTAAGGTAACATGAAATCTTTGTTCTCATTTTTCAAAGTTGTTTTGGTTTTCCTAGATCCTTTACATTTCCATATGAATTTTAGAATCAGTTTGTCAATTTCTACAAAAAGGATCTTGATTGGGAATGTATTTTTTTCTACAGATTAATTTGGAGGAAATTTGAATATTAGCTGTATTATCTGACCCATGAAACTGGTAAACCACACCACTTATTTACGTTTTTCATGTCTCTCAGCAATGTTTTGTCATTTTAAGTACAGATCTCACACATGTTTTGCCAGATTTATCCCTAGGTATTTCACATTTTTTATACTATTGTAAATGGAATTTTAAAAATTTCAATACTCAATTTCTCACTGGTAGTACATAGAAATAGCAGATTTTTGTATATTGATCTTGTATCCTGCAATCTTCTTAAAGCACTTATTAGTTCTCATAGGTTTTTTGTAGATTCCATAAGATTGTATACATAGATGATAATGTCATCAATGCATAGAAAACATTTTACTTCTTTTTCAGTCTGGATGCCTTTTCTTTCTTTCTCTTGCCTTAGTGATCTGGTTAGAGCCTCCAGTATGACACTGAATAGAACTTGTGAGTGAACATACTTGTCTTGTTCCTAATCTTCAGGGGAAAGTATTCAGTCCTTCACCATAAGTCTGAGGTTAGCTATACAATTTTCATTGATAACCTTTATCAAGTTGAGGGAATTCCCTTCAATTCCTGGTTTGCTGAGACTGGGAACTCCAATTACACATATGTTAGGCCACTTGAAGTTGTCCCACAGCTCACAGATACCATTTATTGTTTTTAGTCTTTCTTCTCACTCTTGTTTCATTTTGTTTAGTTTCTATTGCTATGTCTTCAAGTTTACTAATCTTTTCCTTGGCAACATCTAATGTTTTAATCCCATCCAGTGTATTTTTCATCTCAGAATTTGTAGTTTTCATAGAATTTAAGTTTGTATCTTATATTTTCCATCTCTCTAATTATGCATGATCTTTCCTCCAATTTCTCAAACATATTGAATACAGACATAATAATTGTTTAAATGCCTTTGTCCACTAATTCTATCATCTATGTCATTTGTGTGTCAGTTTCAATTGATTGATTTCTTCCTCTGATTATGGGTCTAAATTTCCTGTTTCTTTGCATGCCTAGTAATCTAGATTGGATGCCAGACACTGTGAATTTTACCTTGTTGAGTGCTACGTATTTTTGTATTACTAGAACTATTCTTGAACTCTATTCTGGAGCACAATTAAATTACTTGGAAACAGTTCGATCCTTTCAGGCTTGCTTTTTAGATTTGTCTAGCAGAACACAGAGAGTGCAGTCTAGGTCTGATGTCATCACATGGCTGAGGCAACACCTCTGGGGGCCCCGCCTGGTGCTCCATAAGTTACATCTTTTTTGCTCTGACTCTGTGTAATCACTGGAAAGTGTTCACCTCCATCCTCTTGGGTGCTCTTCTCCCTGGCCTCGAGAGTTTCTCACATGTGCTGACAGGTTGTCAGCTGAGGCCTCAGGGGAGAGCCTGTGCATATTTCCCAAGTTCTTTCTCCACGCGGCTCCCTCCTCTCCTGCTAACTCTGGCTGCCGTGACCTCCCCAGGCTCTCCTCTCTGCCCCGCTACTCAGACATGCCTGTAGGGCTGGGGAGATGGTAGGGCTCCCCTGGTTTGTTTTGTCTCGCAGGGATCACTCCCCTTTGCTGACTGATGTCCAGAGCTCTTCAAACTCTTGTTTCATATACACCATCTCTGTTTTCAGTTATTTCAGGCAGGAGGGTCAATCCGGCCCTTGTTGCTCTATCTTGGCTGCCCTATTTTCAAAACCTTTGCCTTGAATAGAAACTTACCAGGTTCAGGGCTGTCCTTTCGGCTGTCTTCTCTGTCTAATTTACCAATTAATCTAAGAAAGCTGCCAGAGTTTGCTATTAAGGGCATAAATGTTGAGCTTAGACAGGCTCAAGTTGGATATTACTTCCTTCTCACAGTTTGACCTTGAGCAAGGTACTTACTCTCTCCAGGTCTCAGTTTCCACATTTATAAATGGGAAACAATAGCACTGTGAGGGTTAATTTTAGGTGAAAACTGGCTAGGCTGTGGTACTCAGTTCTTTGGTCAAACATTAGTCTAGATGGTGCTGTGAAGATATTTTGTGAATATGATTGACATTTACAATTAGCTGACTTCAAAGGGAGATTACTCCTGATAATGTGGGTGAGCCTCATCCAATCAATTGAAGCAAAAACTGAGTTTTTTTGGAGAAGAAGGAACTTTGCCTCAAGCCTCTAACATAGAAATCCTGCCAGAGTTTCTCTCCTGCCAGCCTGCCCAATGGATTTTGAACTTGCCAGTCTCCACAATCATGTGAGTCAATTCCTTAAATAAATCTCCCTAAGCAGGACAATTGTTATTATCAGTTCTTTTGTTCTCTCTCAGTCTCTTTCCCATACTCCCCTACCCGGTCTTTACTTTAAAAGTAAATGTTGCAAACAACTTAGGTGTGAGTGATTTCATTTTATCATTTACAGAAGGTTATGTCTCATCAGCTGCATTGTACAGGTAGTCTTTTTTTTTTTTTTTTTTTTTTTTGATGAGGAAGATTCACCCTGAGCTAACATCTGCTGCCAATTTTCCTCTTTTTATATGTGAGCCACTGCCACAGCATGGCCACTGACAGACGAGTGGTGTAGGTCTGCACCTGGGAACCAAACCTGGGCTCCCC